>NC_138292.1:25405000-25440000 GCF_965601325.2 Salmo salar
GTCGTACAGAGGCCCATTATCAGCAACCATCACTCCTGTGTTCCAATGGCACGTTGTGTTAGCTAATCCAAGTTTATCATTTTAAAAGGCTAATTTATCATTAGAAAACCCTTTTGCAATTATGTTAGCACAGCTGAAAACTGTTCTGATTAAAGAAGCAATAAAACTGGCCTTCTTTAGACTAGTTGAGTATCTGGAGCATCAGCACTTGTGGGTTCGATTACAGGCTCAAAATGGCCAGAAACAAAGAACCTTCCTCTGAAACTCGTCAGTCTATTCTTGTTCTGAGAAATGAAGGCTATTCTATGTGAGAAATTGCCAAGAAACTCAAGATCTTGTACAACACTGTACAACTCCCTTCACAGAACAGCGCAAACTGGCTCTAAACAGAATACAAAAAGGAGTGGAGGCCCTGGTGCACAACTGAGCAAGAGGACAAGTACATTAGAGTGTCTAGTTTGAGAATCAGACACCTCACAAGTCCTCAACTGGCAGCTTCATTAAATAGTACCCGCAAAACACCAGTCTCAACGTCAACAGTGAAGAGGCGACTCCGGGATGCTGGCCTTCTAGGCAGAGTTGCAAATAAAAAGCCATATCTCAGACTGGTCAATAAAAAGAACACAGACACTGGATAGAGGAACTCTGCGTAGAAGGCCGGCATCCCAGAGTTGCCTCTTCACTGTTGACGTTGAGACCGGTAGTGTATGTGAATTGGAAATGTGTTTTTTGCCTATCCCAACTCCCCCTGCACTTGGCCAGGGTCTGCCATTATCAACCCTGGAGCAATCGGGATTAAGTGCCTTGCTCAAGGGTACATCGCTAGGTTTTTCACCTTGTCAGCTCAAGGATTCGAAATAGCAACCTTTCGCTTACTAGCCCAACGCTCTAACCGCTAGGCTACCTACTGCCCTATACCGTAAACAGTGTGAAATCACTATGAGACCTTGGGGGCGAAAGTCACTTACATGGATCAGGTTTGGTGTTTGTGGTATATGGCCAAGATATTCTGCTCTAAGCTAATATACTATAGGTTTAGTGTGCTGGCAGTACAGTATTGAAGCAGGGCTAGGATAGAAGCCCTAACAGGCTTACAAACTATAGTAGAGGGACTAGTTCAGTCACACAGCACATAAGCTTTATTATTGTGGAGGGGTTGGGTGTCCCTTAGGCTGGGGAGTGGGGAGATGGGGGGGCTGAAGACCGGATGGAGGGCTGAAGGGCTGGGGGAGATGGGGGGACTGGAGACTGGATGGGGGGGCTGAAGGGCTGGGGGCTGAAGGGCTGGGAGGCTGGGGAGTGGGGAGATGGGGGACTGGAGACTGGATGGGGGGCTGAAGGGCTGGGGGCTGAAGGGCTGGGAGGCTGGGGAGTGGGGAGATGGGGGGCTGGAGACTGGATGGGGGGCTGAAGGGCTGGGGGCTGAAGGGCTGGGAGGCTGGGGAGTGGGGAGATGGGGGACTGGAGACTGGATGGGGGGCTGAAGGGCTGGGGGCTGAAGGGCTGGGAGGCTGGGGAGTGGGGAGATGGGGGGCTGGAGACTGGATGGGGGGCTGAAGGGCTGGGGGCTGAAGGGCTGGGAGGCTGGGGAGTGGGGAGATGGGGGGCTGGAGACTGGATGGGGGGCTGAAGGGCTGGGGGCTGAAGGGCTGGGAGGCTGGGGGGTGGGGGAGATGGGGGGCTGGAGACCGGATGGGGGGCTGAAGGGCTGAAGGGCTGGGGGTGGGGGAGATGGGGGGGCTGGAGACCGGATGGGGGGCTGGAGACCGGATGGGGGGCTGAAGGGCTGAGAGGCTGGCGAGATGGGGGGACTGGAGACCGGATGGAGGGCTGGATAATGGGGAATGGAGATTGGGGAATGGGCCTGGCGACAGCCTGTATTACTTCATAGGACAGATTATAGTATAGGGAGAGAGGGATGTGTGTGTGTGTGTGTGTGTGTGTGTGTGTGTGTGTGTGTGTGTGTGTGTGTGTGTGGTGTGTGTGTGTGGTTATGCCCTTCTTGGATGTGGGGGTACACCATTAGATACCTCAGACAGAGATCACACACTACCTATTACTGTCACACACACACCCAGTCACACACACACACACACACACACACACACCCACTCTCCCTCTCACGCACACACACACACACACACACACACACACACACACACACACACACACACACACACACACATCTCTCTCTCTCCCACACAAACACATCTCTCTCTCTCCCACACAAACACATCTCTCTCTCTCCCACACAAACACATCTCTCTCTCCCACACAAACACATCTCTCTCTCTCCCACACAAACACATCTCTCTCTCTCCCACACAAACACATCTCTCTCTCTCCCACACAAACACATCTCTCTCTCTCCCACACAAACACATCTCTCTCTCTCCCACACAAACACATCTCTCTCCCTCCCACACAAACACATCTCTCTCTCCCACACACGCGGACCGAGCGGGTCAAGCTCCTGTGGTTCAAAAGCTCAGTGTATTATCATAAGGAGCAGTCTAATTCCCCCTCTACTTCAATTAGGCCTTTTCTAATCTTTATTAACATGACCATTATACATAATGACATCATCAGCTGACCTTCTACACACACACACACACACGCACGTGTCACACACATAGCTATGTAGTTAGAATCCCCCTTTCCTACTCCAGCCCCCATCTCTACCCCCTCTTCAACCCCTCACTCTTAATCCCCATCCTCATCCATCTCCATGGAGACTGGCGCCTGGCAACAGCTTGAGGAGAGCAGTTGCCACGGCGACGCAAACGCTCTCTCTCCCTGTCTCAGAGAGGTGATGTCATCGTGTCCTGGATGGCGATGGTAGAGAGAGAGGGAGAGCTATATTATGGGATTTCCTTATGATGCAGGAAAAACGAAATGGAGAGCACTGAATAATTTGTTTTAAATGTGTTGTACATTTAACCTTTGAAGTGCTGTCCATTTCATGTTTTATCTTATGAGGATCCAGGCTCTTCGATGATGCAACACCCATTCATTTTGTAGGAGGACTTCAGAGTGAGCAGGTTGTTCCTCATTTCCTGTCCTCATGGCTGGCTAGGCGTTAAGCACTCTCCCTCTCCTTATCCCCTCTATCTATCCCTTTACACACGGACACGCTCTATCGTTCATCTTCATTTAACAACATAACCCTGTTTGTGTGTTACACTCCTCTGTGCACCCTCTCCCCCTTTCAAACATGTCCTACACTCTCCATCTTCCCTTCCATCCCTCCATCTCCTTTATCTTCCCGTCACCCTCTTCTCCTCCTCCTCCTCCCCCCTCCCCCGCTCCAATCATCCCTGAGTAATGCTGACTGCCACCAGCATGACCGACCAACAACCCCCAGCACTTACAACGAACACACACACACACACACTACAGTACTTGTAGAGTGAACACAATCCAACACACACACACACACACACACACACACACACACACACACACACACACACACACACACACACACACACATACTGTTCATGTTAAGCATATTCAGAGTACTTGTAGAGTGAACACAATCCAACAGCACACACACACACACACACACACACACACACACACTGTCCATGTTAAGCATATTCAGAGTACTTGTAGAGTGAACACAATCCAACAGACACACACACACACACACACACACGCGCACACACGCACACACGCTATGGTTGGGTAGTGGCCCAGGGAGAGAGGAAAAAGGGAGAGAGGAAAAAGGGAGAGAGGAAAAAGGGAGAGAGGAAAAAGGGAGAGAGGAAAAAGGGAGAGAGGTGAGGAGAAGAGAAAGGACAACATGATGAGAGATGCTGTGAGGTTAGTCAGTGAGGTCACGTCTGCTCTGTAGCATATTAACATGTTAGAGCGCCGCTTTGCTCTAAACAGGCTAAATTGAATAGACAATGCTAGCCATCTCTCTGTACCCTCCCAGCCCAGCAGAGCCCAGCTACTGTTGTGGAAGACAGGCGTCTTACATATGAATGAATGAACCAATTTGCTCCTGGGAGACTGATGTCCTTGTCTGTGCCATCCACACACACTAGCGTGGCTGTGAACACTGGTAGAGGTCATTTGGAAGGCTCGTTGCTCGACAGGGGTTTTATGTTATCGTATTAGTCTGTGTAGAGAGGTGCTCGACAGGGGTTTTATGTCATCGTATTAGTCTGTGTAGAGAGGTGCTCGACAGGGGTTTTATGTTATCGTCTGTGTAGAGAGGTGGCAGGCTCTCTCAATGTCTGTTGAAGTGAATGTCACCATGTGTTCTCTCTCTTTCAGCGTAAGTAAAGGGTGTGTGTGTGTGTATATGTGTGTGTATGTGTGAGAGTGTATGTGTGAGTGTATGTGTGAATGTGAGTATGTGTGAATATGTGAGTGTGTGTCTGTGTGAGTGTGTGTGTGTGTATGTGTGAGTGTATGTGTATATGTGAGTATGTGTGTGTGTGTGTGTATGTGAGTGCATGTGTATATGTGAGTGTGTGAGTATATGTGAGTATGTGTGTGTGTGTGTACAGTGGGCTCCAAAATTACTGGCACCCCTGACTTGCAATGCACAAACAATACTTAAACAAATATAAACAATATAATTATAAAAAAAATTTATAGAGATAAACTCAAAATACCAACATGTGAGAAATACTGTACTTTATTAATGTTTCAATGGAACCAACCAAAATCATTCAATTATTTAATACAAAATAAATTTAACCAAAATCAAGGTTTCAGTCTTTTCCTGTAATGTTTGACAAGGTTAAGGAACACATTTGGAAGGATTTTGGACCATTCCTCTATGCAGATCCTTTCAAGATCCTTCACATTCTTGGGTTTGTGCTTATCAACTGCCCTCTTCCACTCAGCCCACAGGTTTTGATTGGATTGAGGTCCGGCGACTGAGATGGCCATGGCAGAACATTGATTTTCTTGTCACAGAACCATTTCTGTGTGGATCTTGAGGTATGTTTTGGGTCATTGTCTTGTTGGAAAGTCCACCTACGGCCAAGTCCCAGCTTTCTGGCAGAGGCAACCAGATTGTCAGCCAAAATTGCCTGATACTTGGTAGAATTCATTAAGCCATCAATCTTAACCAGTGCCCCTGGGCCTCTGGAATTAAAACAGCCCCAAAACATCACTGACCCCCCTCCATATTTCACCGTGGGTATGAGGTGCCTCTCCTTGTATGCATCTCTGTTTCGACGCCAAACATGCCGATGCTGTATCTGACCAAAACCTTCAATTTTGGTGTCATCTGACCAGAGCACCTTCTTCCAGTCATAATTTAAATGCCGTTTGGCAAACTCCAAGCGCTTGCATCTGTGTCTTGGGGTCAGAAAGGGCTTTCTTCTGGCAACCCTCCCAAAGAGCCTGTGGTTGTGGAGGTGGCGTCTGATGGTGCTTTTTGAAACCTGGTGACCCCAAGACGCCACCAAGGCCTGCAATTCTTTCACAGTGATTCTTGGAGATTTTGCTGCTTCTCTCACTATCCTCCTCCCTATCCTGGGGGGCAAAATGCATTTGCGTCCTCTACCCGTGAGGTTTTCAACTGTTCCATATCTTTTGAATGTTTTAATAATTGCCCTGACAGTGCTCAGTGGTATATTCAATCATTTGTGGATCTTCTTGCAATCATTTGTGGATCTTCTTGTAGCCATTACCAGATTTATGAAGGTCTACGACCATCTGTCTCTTTTAAACTGCCAGTTCTTTTGTTTTCTTCATGGTGTTGGATGACAGCGGGATATTGCATGTGTGTTACCTCATTTTTACACCCTAGTGAAACAGGAAGTGATGTAATGGCTCAATATAGTTCCTTAAGACTTAGATAAACTTAAATAAGTGGAATTTAATTAGTGGTTTAATTTTGGTAGATGTTATTTACAATAATATTTAAGGGTGCCATTAATTGTGAAACCTTGATTTGGAGGACATTGATTTTTAATTAAATCAATAAATTATTTTGGTTGCTTCCATTGAAACATTAATAAAGTACAGTATTTCTCACATGTTGGTATTTTGAGTTTCTCTCTATAATTATATTGTTTATATTTGTTTAAGCATTGTTTGTGCATTGCAAGTCAGGGGTGTCAGTAATTTTGGAGCCCACTGTATATATGTGAATGTGTATGTATATGTGAGTGTGTGTGCCAGCCCGCGTGTTTGTGCAGTGACCTGTACAGAGACTGTGAGGGTTAAATGTGTAGTTTGACTTCTCTTAGTCTTTTCTCATCCTGTCTTTCTCTCTCCAACCTATACACCTCTCCCTTTTCACATTTTCTCCCCCTCTTCTCTATACAGTCTTCTCCTCCTCTTCTTTGTCTTTATTCCCCTCCTGTTACGCTCCAGTCTGCTATTCTTTCCATTCTCCCTCTCCTCTTTTCCTCTGTCGTTCTACCAGTGCTGTGTTCAGAATGCTAATAGCCAGACACAAATTAAAGAAGAAAAGGCAGAACCTCCTCTTTTCTCTCTCGTACCATCGTTGATTCTTTCCCATCCTTGAAGTCATGTGCCCCACACACACACACACACACACACACACACACACACACACACACACACACTACACCCAGAGCAGCCTAATGAGTATTAGCTGGTGAGAGTTTGATGGTTTGTTTTGCTGTCTTGGTCCTGTGAGAGAGAAACTGGGGGACCTAAGGGCTGAGCTGGTCTATTCATTTAATATGTCTGAGCACATCGTACCACACTGAGCCTCTTTTCATTACAGAGAGAGGCCTAGTGAAGCAATCAGCCAGCCAGGACATACACGCACACAAACACGCACACACACATAAATACTCTAGTGCTTCAATTTCATCCAATGCACACACGGCCTTAGCAACCCAGTGGTAAATATACAGGTGTTTGTGTGTGTCTCTGAATCACTCATTAGTGTGTGAGGGAGTGTACAGCAGAGACAGTCTGTGTGTGGGTTTAGTGTTGTAGGCGCCATTTCTCATTAGTCTGTGTGTGTACTGTAAGTCTGCATGCACATTTTTCTCTCTGCATGAGTAGTGACTGTGTGTGTGTGTTTGTCAGTATGTGTGTGTCATTATGTGTGTGTCGGTATGTGTGTGTCGGTATGTGTGTGTGTGTGTGAGAGACACACTTTCCACCGCCAGAGACATGACACCCCGACACCGCCCACCCCCATTTAGGACCAAGGACCTCTCTCGCCCTCTCTCTGCTCCTACCCTATGCCATCATCAGGTCTTCTATTCCTTGTTGTGAGAACAAACCCACACACACGCGCCTAGACGCTCCCCATTAGAGACGCACTTAGATACATAGTCTGTGAGCCTTGATTGTCTTCTCCAGACAATAACAAAAACTGAGGATGACCCCACTCAGCACCCCTTCATCTCATACTTTCTCTCTCCCTCCCTCTCCTTATCTACACCCCCTCTGTTCCACTTCTCTCCCCATTCTCTTGTATTCTTTACTCTTCTGTTCTCTCTTACTCCATCTCCCTGTCTGGATGTCTTTATTTTATTCTCTCTCTCAGAAACCAGCTGACTATACATGTGCACATGGCACACACACACACACACACACACAGAAGGGTCTGTGGGCCTGAGAGTATGATTTAAAGATGAATGGAATCCTGCTGCACTCTGGTCAATGACACCACTGGAGAGTACACACAGTAACAGGGAGACATGGACGGAGAGATGAACGGTGATGGAGGAGAGAAGAGAGGGTGGGAAAGAGACTGAGTGTGGATGGAGAGATGGACAGAGAGATGGGTAGATAGAGGGAAAGAGAGATAAGAGAAAAAGAGAGAAGGAGAGGGAGATAGAGAGGTAGTGCAGAAAATAGAATGAGGCCAATGTAGAGTTACTCTCTAGGAGGCTGGGGGCTCCAGTGCGTCTGTGAGTCTCTGGGTTCTTTTTGTGTCGTTTTCTTAAAGGAAAGGCATTGACGCAGTTAGGACAGTGAGGGATACTGTGTCGGTGTCTTAATGTGTGTTGGTGTGTGTTGGTGTGTCCCCATGTGCAGTTGCAAACCGTAGTCTGGCTTTTTTAAGGCGGTTTTGGAGCAGTGGCTTCTTCCTTGCTGAGCGGCCTTTCAGGTTATGTCGATTTTGTCACGCTTGTCGTCGTAGAGACAAAGGGACCAATGCGCAGCGGGTTTCGTGCTCAACATATTTATTTATAAAATAATGCGAACACCACGGAAGAAAACAATAAACAAACTAACGACATGGAACAGTGAAAGCAGGCTCAACAAAAAGCAGTGCTCTCAAACAACTACCCGCGAAAAACAAAGACAAACACACCCTACTATATAGGACTCCCAATCAAAGGCAACTCAACACACCTGCCTTCAATTGAGAGTCCAACCCCAATCAACTAGACATAGAAACACAGACATAGACCAGTGACAAACCCCATAATACATACATCAACTACCCTCTGCCACGTCCTGACCAAACTACAATAACCAAATATACTCTATACTGGTCAGGACGTGACAGATTTAGGACTCATTTGACTGTGGATATAGATACTTTTGTACCCATTTCCTCCAGCATCTTCACAAGGTCCTTTACTGTTGTTCTGGGATTGATTTGCACTTTCACACCAAAGTACGTTCATCTCTAGGAGACAGAACGCGTCTCCTTCCTGAGCGGTATGACGGCTGATGTGGTCCCATGGTGTTTATACTTGCGTACTATTGTTTGTACACATGAACCTGGTACCTTCAGGCATTTGGAAATTGCTCCCAAGGACGAACCAGACTTGTGGAGGTCTACAATTGCTTTGCTGAGGTCTTGGCTGATTTCTTTTGATTTTCCCATGATGTCAAGCAAAGAGGCACTGAGTTTGAGGGCAGGCCTTGAAATACATCCACAGGTACACCTCCGACTCAAATGATGTCAATTAGCCTATCAGAAGTATCTAAAGCCATGACATCATTTTCTGGAATTTTCCAAGCTGTTTAAAGGCACAGTCAACTTAGTGTATGTAAACTTCTGACTCACTGGAATTGTGATTCAGTGAGTTATAAGTGAAATAATCTGCCTGTAAACAATTTTTGGAAAAATTACTTGTGTCATGCACAAAGTAGATGTCCTAACCGACTTGCCAGAACTATAGTTTGTTAACAAGAAATTTGTGGAGTGGTTGAAAAACGAGTTTTAATGACTCCAACCTAAGTGTATGTAAACTTCCCACTTCAACTGTACATCAGAATTTTACAAATTATTTTCTGAACAAGTAGCTCCCTTCCTACTTGATGTCTTTTAAGACAGTATTAAAAACTCTATCAATTAATTCGCAAGGGCACTGGAACAATCTGCAGCACCTGGCCTCATCCTACTAGAATCTGAAGTCAAATGTCTACTGTATGGTGATGTTCTGGTGCTTCTGTCCCCAACCAAGGAGGGCTACAGCACCACCTAGACCTTCTGCACAGATTCTGTCAGACTTGGGCCCTGACAGTTAATCTCAGTAAGACAAAAATAATGGTGTTCCAAAAAAGGTCCAGTAGCCAGGACCATAAAAACAAATTCCACCCAGACACTGTTGCCCTAGGGCACACAAAACACAATACCTACCTCAGCCTAAACATCCGCACCAAAGGTACCTTCCAGAAAGCTGTGAACGATCTGAGAGACAAGGCAAGAAGGGCCGTCTACGCCATCAAAAGGAACATGAATTTGACTTGAATCAGTTATAGAACACATTTCCCTTTATGGTTGTAAGTTCCGGGGTCCGCTCACCGACCAAGAATTCACAAAATGGGACAAACACCAAATTGAGACTTTGCATGCAAAATTCTGCAAAAACATCCTCAGTGTACAACGTAAAACACCAAATAATGCACGCAGAGCAGAATTAGGACGATTCCCACTAATTATCAAAATCCAGAAAAGAGCAATTAAATTCTACAACCACCTAAAAATAAATGATTCTCAAACCATCCATAACAAAGCCCTCACCTACAGAGAGATAAACCTGGAGAAGAGTCCCCTCTGCCAGCTGATACGAGGACTCTGCTCACAAACACAAACAGAATCCACAGAGCCCCAGGACAGGAACACAAATAGACCCAACCAGATCATGAGAAAACAAAAAGAGAATTACTTGACACATTGGAAAGAATTAGCAAAAAAAGAGAGCAAACTAGAATGCTTGCAGGTAGCCTAGTGGTTAGAGCATTGGGCTAATAACCGAAAGGTTTCTAGATCGAATCCCCAAGCTGACAAAGTAAAAATCTGTTGTTCTATTCCTAAGCTGTCATTGTCAGTAAGAATTTGTTCTTAACTAGCCTCAAAAAGTTAACCAACAGTGCAGTTCAAGAAGAAGAAAATATTTACCAAGTAGACTAAAATAAAAAGTAACAATAACGAGGCTATATACAGGGGGCACTGGTACCGAGTCAGTGTACAGGCTAGTTGAGGTAATCTGTACATGTAGGTGGGGGTGAAGTGACTATGCATTGTTAACAAACAAACAGCGAGTAGCAGCAGTGTACAAAAGGGTGGGGTGGGGGGGTCAATGTAAATCGTCCAGTGGAATTTTTTATGAATTGTTCAGCAGTCTAAGGGCTTGGGGGTATAAGCTGTTGAGGAGCCTTTTGGTCCTAGACTTAGCGCTCCGGTACCGCTTGCCGTGTGGTAGCAGAGAAAACAGTCTATAACTTGGGTGACTGGAGTCTCTGACAATTTTATGGGCTTTCCTCTGACACCGCGTATTATATAGGTCCTGGATGGCAGGAAGCTTGGCCCCAGTGATATACTGGGCCGTTCGCGCCACACTCTGTAGTGCCTTATGGTGAGATGCCGAGCATCTGCCATACCAGGCAGTGATGCAACTGGTCAGGATGCTCTCGATGGTGCAGCTGTAGAACCTTTTGAGGATCTGGGGACCCATGCCAAATCTTTTCAGTCTCCTGAGGGGAAAAAGGTTTTGTCGTGCCCTCTTCACGACAGTCTTTGTATGTTTGGACCATGATAGTTTGTTGGTGATGTGGACACCAAGGAACTTGAAACTCTCGACCTGCTCCACTACAGCCCTGTTGATGTTAATGGGGGCCTGTTCGGCCCGCCATTTCCTGTAGTCCACGATCAGCTCCTTTGTCTTGCTTATATTGAGGGAGAGGTTGTTGTCCTGGCACCACACTGCCAGTTCTCTGACCTCCTCCTTATAGGCCGTCTCATCGTTGTCGGTGATCAGGCCTACCACTGTTGTGTCGTCAGCAAACTTAATGATGGTGTTGGAGTTGTGTTTGGCCACGCAGTCGTGGGTGAACTGGGAATACAGGAGGGTACTAAGTACACACCCCTGAGGGGCCCCAGTGTTAAGGATCAGTGTGGCAGACGTGATGTTGCCTACTTTTACCACCTGGGGGCGGCCCGTCAGGAAGTCCAGGATCCAGTTACAGAGAGAGGTGTTTAGTCCCAGAGTCCTTAGCTTAGTGATGAGCTTTGTGGGCACTATGGTGTTGAACACTGAGCTGTAGTCAATGAACAGCATTCTCACATAGGTGTTCCTTTTGTCCAGGTGAGAAAGGGCAGTGTGGAGTTCGATTGAGATTGCGTCATCTGTGGATCTGTTGGGGTGGTACGCAAATTGGAGTGGGTCTAGGGTGTCTGGGAGGATGCTGTTGATGTGAGCCATGACCAACTTCTCAAAGCACTTCATGGCTACCGACGTGAGTGCCACGGGGCGGTAATCATTTAGGCTAGTTACCTTCGCTTTCTTGGGCACAGAGACTATGGTGGTCTGCTTGAAACATGTAGGTATTACAGACTCGGTCACGGAGAGGTTGAAAATGTCAGTGAAGACACTTGACAGTTGTTCCGCGCATGCTTTGAGTACACGTCCTGGTAATCTGTCTGGCCCAGCGGCTTTGTGGTTAACTTCATTGGGATAGGGGGCAGCATTTGGAATTTTGGATGAAAAGCATGGCCAAACTAAACTGCCTGCTACTCAGGCCCAGAAGCTAGGATATGCATACAGATTGGTAGATCTGGATAGACAACAGTCTAAAGTTTCCAAAACTGTTAAAATAATGTCTGTGAGTATAACAGAACTAATATGGCAGGCAAAAACCTGAGACAAATCCAACCAGGAAGTGGGAAATCTGAGGTTTGTAGTTTTTTTAAGTGATTGCCTATCCAATATCCTGTGTCTGTGGGGTCAGATTGCACTTCCTAAGGCTTCCAGTAGATGTCAGTAGTCTTTAGAAGTTGTTTCAGGCTTGTATTGTGAAAGGTGGATCGAATAAGAGTTGTTTCAAAAAGTGGTCAAGCTGAAAGACATTAGTTTAATCTCACGCATGGCTGTGAGCGCGACGCTCGTTTTCTTTCCTTTCTAATGACAATGGAATTGTCCGGTTGGAATATTATTGAAGATTTATGATAAAAACATCCTAAAGATTGATTATATACATCATTTGATATGTTTCTACTAACTTTAATGGAACTTTTTTTGACTTTTCGTCTGGACTTTGTGCCCGCGCTTTGTGCATTTGGATTACTGGACTAAACGCGCAAACAAAAAGGAGGTATTTGGACATAAAGATTAACTTTATTGAACAAAATGAACATTTATTGTCTAACATGGAGACCTGGGAGTGCCATCAGATGAAGATCATCAAAGGTAAGTGATTCATTTTAACGCTATTTCTGACTTTTGTGACACCTCTCCTTGGTTGGAAAATGGCTGTATGGTTTTCTGTGGCTAGGCACTGACCGAACATAATCGCATGGTGTGCTTTCGCCATAAAGCCTTTTTGAAATCGGACACTGTGGCTGGATTAACAAGAAGTTTATCTTTAAAATGGTGTATAATACTTGTATGTTTGAGGAATTGTAATTATGAGATTTCTGTTGTTTGAATTTGGCGCCCTGCAATTTCACTGGCTGTTGGCGAGGTGGGACGCTAGCATCCCGAACGATCCCAGAGAGGTTAAAGTTTTTGTTCACATCGGCTACCGAGAGCGTTATCACACAGTCATCCAGAACAGCTGGTGCTCTCGTGCATGCTTCGGTGTTGCTTGCCTCGAAGCGAGCATAAAAGCATTTAGCTCGTCTGGTAGGCTCGTGTCACTGGGCAGCTCACGTCTGGGTTTCCCTTTGTAGTCCGTAATAGTTTTCAAGCCCTGCCACATCCGACGAGCGTCAGAGCCAGTGTAGTAGGATTGAATATTAATCCTGTATTGACGCTTTGCTTGTTTGATGGTTTGTCTAAGGGCATATAGCGGATTTCTTAAAAGCGTCCGGATTAGTCTCCCACTCCTTGAAAGTGGCAGCTCTAGCTTTTAGCTCGATGCGGATGTTGCCTGTAATCCATGGCTTCGGGTTGAGATATGTACGTACAGTCAATGTGGGGACAACGTCGTCGATGCATTTATTGATGAAGCCGATGACTGAGGTGGTGTATTCCTCAATGCCATTGGATGAATCCCGGAACATATTCCAGTCTGTGCTAGCAAAACAGTCCTGTAGCGTAGCATCTGCGTCATCTGACCACTTCCGTATTGAGCGAGTCACTGGTACTTTCTGCTTTTAGTTTTTGCTTGTAAGCAGGATTCAGGAAGATAGAATTATGGTCAGATTTGCCAAATGGAGGGCGGGGGAGAGCTTTGTATGCATCTCTGTGTGTGGAGTAAAGGTGGTCTAGGATTTTCTTTCCCTGTTTGCATATGTGACATGCTGGTAAAAATGTTGTAAAACTGATTCAAGTTTGCCTGCATTAAAGTCCCCGGCCACTAGGAGCGCCGCTTCTGGGTGAGCAGTTGACAGAACTTGCTCTCAAGAGAAGACAGGCTATGTGCCAACTGCCCACAAAATGAGGTGGAAAGTGAGCTGCACTAACCTCCTGCCAAATGTATGTCCATATCAGAGACACATATTTTCCTCAGATTACACAGACCAATAAAGAATTTGAAAACAAATCCAATCTTAATAAACTCCCATATCTATGAGGTGAAGTACCACAGTGTGCCATCACAGCAGCAAGATCTGGGACCCGTTTTGTGACCTATTTGCACATTGTTACAACTGCCAATAATTGCCAATAATTTAACATTTTAAATGTCTATATTCTTTTAAAACTGTTTTGAGTGTAATGTTTACTGTTCCTGTTTTATTTACCTTGTTTATTTCCCTTTTGTTTATTGTCAATTTAACTTGCTTTGGCAATGTAAACATATGTTTCCCATGCCAATAAAGACCTTTGAATTGAGAGAGAGAGAGAGATTATGTGAGTAGCATTTGGATTGATTCATTAAAGATCTTTATCAACAGACAGAGGAAGATGGGTAGATGGGGAAACGGAGGTGAAGAGATGGATCGATAGAGAGATGGAGAGAAGGAGAGCCCGTGGTGGTGGGAGGTGGGGAGATGGAAGGATATAGCAAAGGAAAGAAGGAGAGATGAAGCACTCAGAGTTAGAGAGATGAAGAGATAGAGAGAGATGGAGATAAACAAGGCAGAGGGAGATGAGCTGAGATATGCTGTGCATTTATTTTCCCTGCAAGAAGGAGTAATGAAGGGTTGGAGGTGGAGGGGCGGGAGAAAACAGGAAAGCTGTTATTAGTGGGGGAGAGCAGGAGGAGGAGAGGAGGGAGGTGGAAAGGAGGGGAGGGAGGAGGGAGTAGGGCCTAATAAACACCATGTTAGTGCGCTATATAAAGAGCATGATGCAGGAAAGAAAACACTTAGAGTAGCAGCACTAATGTGTTTAGCTCTGTTCCTGAAGGAATAGTCGTTTATAGCTCTGAGTATGAATCATTCTGGTTCACTATACATCAACCCTCTCTGTTTATAGCTCTGAGTATGAATCATTCTGGTTCACTATACATCAACCCTCTCTGTTTATAGCTCTGAGTATGAATCATTCTGGTTCACTATACATCAACCCTCTCTGTTTATAGCTCTGAGTATGAATCATTCTGGTTCACTATACATCAACCCTCTCTGTTTATAGCTCTGAGTATGAATCATTCTGGTTCACTATACATCAACCCTCTCTGTTTATAGCTCTGAGTATGAATCATTCTGGTTCACTATACATCAACCCTCTCTGTTATTAGCTCTGAGTATGAATCATTCTGGTTCACTATACATCAACCCTCTCTGTTTATAGCTCTGAGTATGAATCATTCTGGTTCACTATACATCAACCCTCTCTGTTTATAGCTCTGAGTATGAATCATTCTGGTTCACTATACACAGGGGCGAAAATCTGATATCAACTTTGGAGGGGACAATTACATTACATTTTCTCAAGAGCAATTCCTGAGGGGGACACCAAAAGTAGTGCTGTAACACATAGCCTACGTTGTAATATGGTAAATGTATATTGAGGAACCAAAGAAATAAGGTGTTTGCCGTACTCCTAACTACCGGTACCCAAAACTACACAACTAATCACAACAGCAATACCATTGCCTTTAACAAATCTTAGTTCAGTCACCAGTTTAAGTTGAGAGTGGGGGTATCCATGACATTTTCCAATTATGTTCCTATTTTACAAGTAAAAAAATTGAGAACCTTTCATAATGTTGCCAAACAAAGACTCAACAAACTTACCTGAGACTCCCTGTCTCTGCCAGTCTGTCCCTGCATATCTGTCCCCAACTCTGCTGTCTGTGTGCCATCTGTTGCCTGCTCTGCCTAATGACATCATTGTGAAACATTCCATTAGCATTTCACTTTTTTCTTATGAACATTTTATCAACTAGTCTGAGATATTAGGCTACTAGGGTTCTTACTTTGCGTTTTGGTGTACTGAAAAATACTTTGATGTCCGTCTTTTTTCTGCCATTTTTCTACCTGGCTGGCTACACACACACAGTATGTAGGTTATTTACAGTAGGAGATGGGCTTCTATCATCTTATCTTCTATCATTCTATATGGGCTTCGATCTAAAAGGTAGCTAGCAAATGTGAAACGGATTGCAGTGACAAGAGTTGACAGCTGTATGAGTTCACCATTTACACAACATATGCTGCAACCTTTTGTAATTTTAATCGTTTGTTTCATATTGGCTGGCTTCTAACAATAGCTGAATTTGCAAAGCTAGCGAGCACCAATTCAGTGGTGTTTGCTATAATCTTTGCTACCCGGGTTAAATAAAGGTGAAATAAAATATATAAATAAAAGTTCCCTTGCGACAATTTAGCTTTTGCAACGAGACCATTAAATATATTTAAAACAATGGTAGAAGAGAGTGTAGTTCCATTCAGTTTATCGCTAACCTTATCACAGGGACTTTGAAGCACTAACTTACATGCATGCTGATCTTGGAATAAATTGACGATAGCAAAGATTCCATCTTTGACGACGCCACATAAATGGAATAGGTACTAGCTAGCTTAATAGTTAATATTTGCGCGCTAGCTCTGCATATTCAGCTAGTGTGTGTGCGCGATTGACTGGATTAACCTCACGTCAGTTACGTTCATTGAGTGCCTTTCAGACAGTAGATACGACCTCTACGTTACCTAGCAAGCTAAGGAACTGGCAGTGGATCAAACCATTGTGAGGCAAAGGGTGGGGGGGTCGCAATCTTTTGAAACTTAAAAACGCTCTATTAAGTATCTATAATCAGCACAATTGCTTTCATTGCGTATTATTAATATTGTTTAAATTACATAGTTATGTTTCAGTGATATATTGGGAGGGACAAATCATATTTTTCCCAGGATGGGGGGGTCGTGTCCCCCCCGTCCCCCCCGGGATTTCCGCCCCTGACTATACATTAACCCTCTCTGTTTATAGCTCTGAGTATGAATCATTCTGGTTCACTATACATCAACCCTCTCTGTTTATAGCTCTGAGTATGAATCATTCTGGTTCACTATACATTAACCCTCTCTGTTTATAGCTCCGAGTATGAATCATTCTGGTTCACTATACATCAACCCTCTCTGTTTATAGCTCTGAGTATGAATCATTCTGGGTCACTATACATTAACCCTCTCTGTTTATAGCTCTGAGTATGAATCATTCTGGTTCACTATACATCAACCCTCTCTGTTTATAGCTCTGAGTATGAATCATTCTGGTTCACTATACATCAACCCTCTCTGTTTATAGCTCTGAGTATGAATCATTCTGGTTCACTATACATTAACCCTCTTTGTTTATAGCTCTGAGTATGAATCATTCTGGTTTACTTTACATTAACCCTCTCTGGGAATGACGAGACACTGAGAGATTAGGGCAAAGGTGCAAAAACCTTCTATATCCTGGACTTTTTTAAAGCCTGGACCTGGCACATAGCGATCTGGGACTGAGCTAGCTCAAACCTTGGTGCAGTATTCAAATCTACCTGGCTTGGTGAAGGTTAAAGCTACATAAATACTACTTGACTCACTAATCATGGTGCTGATGTAGTTCCCCAGGGGTGAATTATACTGTATAATAACACTGTTCAGTCTCAGGGGAACAGAAGGGAAACACATTCAAAGATTGGGGCAAGGTGACTCCTTCTCATCTTCCCCTCACTTCATCTCCCCCTCTCCCTCTTCCTCCCATCTTTCTCTACTTCTCCCTCCATCTCTCTATTCCTTTCTTCCTCCAACTCTTCCTGTACCTCTGTCACTCTGCTTCTTCCTCCATCTTTCTCTCTTCTGTTCTTTATCCCACTCTTCCTCTAACCCTGTTCCCTTCCCTCCCTCCCAAACAATCCCTCCCTCCATCTCTATTTTCCACCCCTCTTCCTCTCCTCCCTGTCTGCTAGCCCTTTTGGCCCACCTTGGTGCAGGGCAGGTGCCAGGTCTCATTAAGAAGTGTTGGCCAACAGCGCTCTCTCACAGAGTTCACCTGCTGTCAGAGTGTATAATCACCTGACCTCTCACCTGTCACACAGTGGAATATCACCCACACACACACACACACACACCTTCGAACCCAGACAAAGCCAACCTGACACTGAAGACATCCTACAGGGAGAGAGAATGGTCCTCTAGCCACTGATCCTAGACCAGGTCCCTAAATACCATCTCAGAGCTTCATCACTATTAGCCACAGAGCCAAGCTGCTTGGGGATTCTGTCTCTCTCTATCCACACCACAGGGCTCAGTCCACATTGCAGTGTGTGTGTGTGTGTACATGCGTAGAGGTGAGCCAGGTGTGACCAGAAGTGGTGTCTACAACATGAATAAGCCATGCTGTGTCATTCTAACCAGCAGGAAGAGAAGACCTCTGCTCTGTTATCTCTATGGCTACTTACTGTCGGCATGGAGAGAGGCATGATGGCCGACTCAGAGGCTTTGGGGCTCAGTTAAAAGAGATGAAAACTCTTTCACTCTGATCCAGACGTCTTCATCACCGCTTCACAAGGCTTCCCAATTACACCAGCTTGAAGCCTTGTGCCTAAAGTACATGATGCCCAGCTGACGCTGTCCTGGCCGTTTCATCTCCCGCACTCTGTGTGTGTGTGTGTGTGTGTGTGTGTGTGTGTGTGTGTGTGTGTGTGTGTGTGTGTGTGTGTGTGTGTGTGTGTGTGTGTGTGTGTGTGTGGTGTGTGTGTGATGACGGAGGGTTGGGGCTAGGCTGCGTCTATGAGTTTGGTGTGTCCTCAGATCAAAGAGAACCAGAGCAGAACAGCAGTAGAGAGAGAGGAGAGAGAGAGAGAGAGAGAGAGAGAGAGAGAGAGAGAGGAGAGAGGAGAGAGAGAGAGAGAGAGGAGAGAGAGAGATGAAACAGCCCCCTGAACTGTCCTATATTTCTCCTTTACTATTCAAAATGGTTTTCCTGTCTATCAATCTCTAAAACTCCTCCTCCTTTTGTCTCTCTCTCTCCCTCCATCCTCCTGTTCCTCCTTTTCCTGTCCCTCTTTCTCTGTATACCTTCCCAGCTCCTATCTTTAACTCCCTCCCTCCCTCCCTCCCTCCCTCCCTCCCAGTGAAACACATGTAGCTGAGACTGACTAATGCTGAGTTAGGCCCCTAGCTGCTTTAGCAGAGGTTTCTCAACTCAGCTCATTTAAACAAACGCTCTGATCTGGAGATTTACACAGGGCAGCAGCAACTACACCCACCCACCCACCCACACACACACCATTCTGTTTTCCATTGACATTTCAGCCTTTCTTTGGGAGCTGAATACAGATTTTTTTTTGTCGTCGTGAAAAGTCTTCAGTAAAAACAAAGTGGAAAAGACTGTTTAGCAGCAACCCAAGAGAGTTTCACTCTGGCCTGTTATACACTTACAGCAAACCCACGCACAAATACACACTCAAACACACCCTCACAAATGACAGTACAGCACAATACAGGATAACAACAAGAGCCTTGCTGTTCCTATTAATTCAGTCGCACAGTGCAAAAGACTTCCGGAATTGACTTCATCAACCCTTTCAGTAACATTTTCTTACACCGTGTAATGTAACACCCATCTCCTGTATCCTCCTGTATCCCCTCCCTCTGCTCAACAACATCCAAGCCTCCAGCACAACATCCATCAAACTCCATGGTATAGACAATGGGATAGGACCATATAACTAGAATATATTATGTATCACAGTGAAGTGATATAATACTGCCCAGACACACAATGTATTATTGAAACTGGTAATATCACAGTCAATACAGATCCCAACACATCAATGCCAAGGAGAATACAGTAGAGATCCTTTGTGAAATATATTGCACACACACACACAAACATACACAAACATACACACACACACACACACACCACACAAACACTTTCTCTCACACATACACATTCTCAAAAGAGGATTTATTTTTTTAAATGTCAAGAAGAAAGGCAGTGACAGGAAGAAAAACAACTTTGAAAGAATAGGATAGGAGAGAGGAAGAGATGGAGGTACAAGAAAACCCATCTATATTTGATAAGGAAGGAAATGCAAAAGGAAGGGAACAAGAGGAGGAGATGGAGAAAATAGGAGAGCAGTGCAATGATGGAGAGAGTTAAATCACTGTAGCCGGCTGATGAAGCACTTTCTCAGAGGGAGAGAGAGACAGAGAGAGAGAGAGAGAGAGACAGAGAGAGAGAGAGACAGGGAGAGAGAGACAGAGAGAGAGAGAGACAGGGAGAGAGAGACAGAGAGAGAGAGAGACAGGGAGAGAGAGAGAGAGAGAGGGAGAGAGCGAGAGAGAGAGCAAGAGAGAGACACAGAGAGCGAGAGAGCGAGAGAGCGAGCGAGCCAGACAGACAGACAGACAGACAGACAGACAGACAGACAGACAGACAGACAGACAGACAGACAGACAGACAGACAGACAGACAGACAGACAGACAGACAGAGAGCGAGCAAGAGCGCGACAGAGAGACACAGAGCGAGAGAGCGAGAGAGACACAGAGAGCAGGAGAGACAGAGAGCGAGAGAGAGAGAGACACAGAGAGAGAGAGAGAGAGAGAGAGAGAGAGACACAGAGAGAGAGAGAGAGAGAGAGAGAGAGAGAGAGAGAGAGAGAGAGCGAAAGACACAGAGAGAGAGACACAGAGCGAGAGAGAGAGAGACAGAGAGAGAGACAGAGCGAGAGAGAGAGACAGAGCGAGAGAGAGAGACAGAGCGAGAGAGAGAGAGACAGAGCGAGAGAGAGAGACAGACAGACAGACAGACAGACAGACAGACAGACAGACAGACAGACAGACAGACAGACAGACAGACAGACAGACAGACAGACAGACAGACAGACAGACAGACAGACAGACAGAGAGAGACAGACAGACAGAGAGAGACAGACAGACAGAGAGCGAGAGAGAGAGAGAGACACAGAGCGAGACACAGAGAGAGAGAGACAGAGAAAGAGAGACAGAGAGAGAGACAGACAGAGAGAGAGAGAGACACACAGAGAGAGAGAAACACAGAGAGAGAGACAGAGAGCGAGAGAGAGACACAGAGAGCGAGAGAGAGAGACAGAGCGAGAGAGAGCGAGAGAGACACAGAGAGCGAGAGAGCGAGAGAGCGAGAGAGCGAGAGAGCGAGAGACACAGAGCGAGAGAGAGACACAGAGAGCGAGAGAGAGCGAGAGAGGGAGACACAGAGAGAGAGACACAGAGAGTGAGAGAGAGAGAGAGAGACAGAGAGCGAGAGAGAGAGAGAGACAGAGAGAGAGAGACAGAGAGAGAGAGCAAGAGAGAGACACAGAGAGCGAGAGAGAGAGAGAGAGAGAGACAGAGAGAGAGAGACAGAGAGAGAGAGCAAGAGAGAGACACAGAGAGTGAGAGAGAGAGAGAGAGACAGAGAGAGAGAGAGACAGAGAGAGAGAGACAGAGAGAGAGAGCAAGAGAGAGACACAGAGAGCGAGAGAGAGCGATAATAGGAGAGCAGTGCAATGATGGAGAGAGTTAAATCACTGTAGCCGGCTGATGAAGCACTTTCTCAGAGGGAGAAAAAGACAGGGAGAGACAGAGAGACAGAGAGAGAGACAGAGAGAGAGACAGAGAGAGAAAGAGAGAGAGACAGAGAGAGAGAGCAAGAGAGTGCGAGAGACAGAGAGAGAGAGGTGAAAGACAGGAACGAGGTAGTCAGGGATGAGTGCAAAGGGAAGTATGGATTGTTAGTTGGTAAATGACTGTCACATTGTTTACAGAGAAGTGGATATGACACCCTGGCTCCATCCTCCCTCCTCTATCGTTCCTCTCATCCCTCTTCTTTCCATTACAGCATGGCCCTGACAACTACTCAAATCTCTCTCTGTCTCTCTCACTCTCTCTCTTTATATCTGAAACGCGACAAATTTGCCCTTCCAGCTACAAGCAGTCTAAAAAAGAGGATATAACGAAATGTACTTTCTATCCCCCCCACTCTCCTTCTGTCCCCCATCTCTCTCCCCCTTCTCTGTCTCCCTCCCCCCCACTCTCCTTCTGTCCCCCATCTCTCTCTCCCTTCCCATGACAGGAGACTAGAAGAGAGAATAAATGAAAGAGAGATTTCTCCAAAACATCTGAGGAGGGAGAGGAGGAAACAAGAGGAGAGGGGGAATTGTAAATATTGTAAATGATACAAAGGAAGGGGATCAGAGAGAGAGAAAGAGAGAGAGAGATCAATGGAGAAGAAAAGAGGACTTAAAGGAAGAAGACATGGAAAAAGACATGCAGAGACGTGAAGGGATACTGATCAACTGTCACTGTTCTTTTAATACACACACACAC
The DNA here is from genome assembly GCF_965601325.2 of Salmo salar. Classification (NCBI taxonomy): domain Eukaryota; kingdom Metazoa; phylum Chordata; class Actinopteri; order Salmoniformes; family Salmonidae; genus Salmo; species Salmo salar. The sequence continues at coordinate 25,427,086 of NC_138292.1, forward strand.
ACACACACACACACACACACACACACACACACACACACACACACACACACACACACACACACACACAACAGCGCCAGCTAGGTGCTTCAGATTCATGTCCTGCACAGTGTCTTGGCAGGCTGCGGTGCTGGGGATTGGCATGGACCAGGGTAACAAAGACACACCAAAATAGACGTCTGACAAAAAAAACAAGCTTCTTTACAGGATAGTGGATGAGAGAGAGAGGAAGAGGGAGAGAGAAGGGGATAGGGGGAGAGGGAGGGAAAGAGAGGAAAGGAGGGTCAACCAAAACCCTGGGAGTTAAGCAGAATGAAAAGAACACCAAGGTTTGCCTTGCGTGTTTTTTCTCTCCCTCTCCCTCTCTCTCTTTTCCCTCTCTCTCTGATAAATCTGTGATCAGCTATGATTCTAAGCCTCTAGAGAAAAGAACAGAAACAGAACATTGTAAACAACATCAGAATGAGGCCATACTGCCACACATAACCCTACTGCATGTGTAACACACACCCTCATAGGAACATGAAGGAGCAGGAAGCATGTCTATACTTGTCAACAACTGATCTCCCGCTCGCCTACACACACACACACACACACACACACTCCTAGTGGCAAACACAGATGCTGCTTACACGCGCAAACATTCCGAGGCTAGAACAAATAAATAAAAACAGGGAAAAGATCTAACAAATAAAATGAAATTTTAATCAATGGTCTTTGAATTAGTGCTATCATTAAGCAAACAGAAACAAGGCAGTGTGTTAAATATTAATGAGACCCCTGAATTTATTACGCCTCTGTCCCCCCAAGGGCCCCATTCAGAACTGGGACATATGATAATATACCATTGGGTCGCTCCTGAAGAGAGAGAGGGGGATAGAGAGAGAGAGAGAGAGAGAGAGAGAGAGAGATAGAAAGAGAGAGACAGAGTGAGAGAGACAGAGAGAGGGATAGAGAGAGGGGGATAGAGAGATAGATGGGGACTGTAATTATGAATATGAGAGAGAGTAAGAAAGAAGGAATTATATACGATGACAGGGAGAGAGAGATGGAGGGAGGGAGGTGATATACGGCAGGGACTGAGAGAGATGGAGGGAGGGAGGTGATATACGGCAGGGACTGAGAGAGATGGAGTGAGGGAGGTGATATACGGCAGGGACTGAGAGAGATGGAGGGAGGGAGGTGATATACGGCAGGGACAGAGAGAGATGGAGCGAGGGAGGTGATATACGGCAGGGACTGAGAGAGATGGAGGGAGGGAGGTGATATACGGCAGGGACTGAGAGAGATGGAGGGAGGTGATATACGGCAGGGACTGAGAGAGATGGAGGGAGGGAGGTGATATACGGCAGGGACAGAGAGAGATGGAGGGAGGGAGGTGATATACGGCAGGGACTGAGAGAGATGGAGGGAGGGAGGTGATATACGGCAGGGACTGAGAGAGATGGAGGGAGGGAGGTGATATACGGCAGGGACTGAGAGAGATGGAGGGAGGGAGGTGATATACGGCAGGGACTGAGAGAGATGGTGGGAGGGAGGTGATATACGGCAGGGACAGAGAGAGATGGAGGGAGGGAGGTGATATAAGGCAGGGACTGAGAGAGATGGAGGGAGGGAGGTGATATAAGGCAGGGACTGAGAGAGATGGAGGGAGGGAGGTGATATACGGCAGGGACTGAGAGAGATGGAGGGAGGGAGGTGATATACAGCAGGGACAGAGAGATGGAGGGAGGGAGGTGATATACGGCAGGGACTGAGAGAGATGGAGGGAGGGAGGTGATATACGGCAGGGACAGAGAGAGATGGAGGGAGGGAGGTGATATATGGCAGGGACAGAGAGATGGAGGGAGGGAGGTGATATACGGCAGGGACAGAGAGAGATGGAGGGAGGGAGGTGATATACGGCAGGGACAGAGAGAGATGGAGGGAGGGAGGTGATATACGGCAGGGACAGAGAGAGATGGAGGGAGGGAGGTGATTTACGGCAGGGACTGAGAGAGATGGAGGGAGGGAGGTGATTTACGGCAGGGACTGAGGTGTATAGCATAATTACTTTAATGAAAGAGCAGAATCCCAACAGGACCCTTTAGATACATCTCTTGGGATAAGAGACAAAGAGATGGGGGGGGGGGGGGGGTGAATACGGGGAGGGAGATTGAAATAAAGAGAGGCCATGATAGACTGCTACAAAGGGAAAGCGAGCGAAAAGCAAAAATACAGAGATCAAAGAACGCAAACAAAAAGCATTTGGATTATTTTAGAATAATACAAATCTGTGATAACATGGAAAAAGCAGAGACTTGCTAAGCAGCAGAGATCTTCTAGAATCCTAGTACAGTACAGCTCTGGGGTGCCTGGTGACTAACAAACAAGCCTTCTTCTCGACTGTCAGTCCATTTCATCAACTCTCCAAATATTCATGGCATTTATACCTTATCTTTCTCCATTTCACCAGCGACCCACTAAATATGGTTGTTGTTTGAGTTTTACAGCTATCTTTTTCCTGCACACACACACACACACACACACACACACACACACACACACACACACCTAGTGCCAACCCTGTCGCAGCCAGCCAACCACGCTTGTCTTGCCTGAGGCCTATAGCCAGCGCTGGAGGTTAGATAGGGGTTAAATTTAAATTGAAATTGAACGGAGGATTAGATTACCAGTTCTGGGAGACAGACTGGGGTTAGGATTAAAGGACACCTACAACCAGACGCAGAGCACCGATTCACATCAACATGCACATCACACATCACTGTCCATGGTGGGTAGAGGGAGCACTTTGTTGCTTTGCCTCCAAAAGTCTCCTAAATAAATATGGTCTGATTTGATTTAAAAGAGAGGGTAGAAGCGTTCAAAAAAAGAGAGATGGAGATGAAAGAAGAGTGCAGGGGACGGAGAGAGTGATTGATTTCCACACAGTTCTAAAGCGGTTTCCTCTGGGGGGATGGATAAAGGGAAGGAGAGAGAAAAGGAGAAGAACAGAGGGAACTGGGTAATAAAGAAAGCAGACACTTTGCTGGGCTCCTGTTACTGTCACCTCTTTCTTTCTCTCGTTCTTTTCTTCACTCTCTTTTCTTCACCTTAACACAGACTCCCTTTATTTCTAATGGAGTCCTAAGCAACCTGAGATCTAACTAAGGGAGTGAGAGAGGTAGATATAGAGGGAGAGACAGGTGGATGGAGGGAGAGAGGTGTGGAGGAGAGGAGTGGTCAGCGGGAGAGGACTGAGAGGGTGTTAGATGAAGCGCAGAACATAATGTCTTGGGAGCAGACAGCAGAGTTTAGAAGAGGACATGCATTCACATTAAAAAGGGAAGCGAGAGAGAGACGGAGAGAGGGAGGGGGAGACGGAGAGAGGGAGGGGGAGACGGAGAGGGAGACGGAGAGAGGGAGGGGAAGACGGAGAGAGGGAGGGGGAGACGGAGAGAGGGAGGGGGAGACGGAGAGAGGGAGGGGAAGATGGAGAGAGGGAGGGAAGACGGAGAGAGGGAGGGGGAGATGGAGAGAGGGAGGGGGAGATGGAGCGAGGGAGGGAGGGGGAGACGGAGAGAGGGAGGGGGAGATGGAGAGAGGGCGGAGGAAGAGAGGGGGAGACGGAGCGAGGGAGGGGGAGACGGAGCGAGGGAGGGGGGGGAGATGGAGCGAGGGAGGGGGAGACGGAGCAATGGAGGGGGAGATGGAGGAAGAGAGACAGAGATGGAGGGAGGGAGGCGGAGATGGAGGGAGGGAGAGACGGAGAGAGGGAGGGGGAGACGGAGAGAGATAGAGTCAATGAATAGAGAGCCAGAGGAGGATAAAGGGCTTTACTAGAATGAATGCCATGCCATTAAAACCCAATGGACATTGAAGCTGGACTTATGAGGTGGGGATAGAATGAGAGCGAGAGAGAGAGAGAGAGAGAGCGAGAGCGAGAGAGAGAGAGAGAGCGAGAGAGAGCGAGAGAGAGAGAGGTGGTAGAGTGTGACACAGTCACAGCTCCAGTTGACACAATTCCACTGCAACTAAAACTCCTTGGGAAACAGAAGTAGCTCTCTCCTCCTTGACAAACAGTGGAACAAGAGAGAGAGGGAGGGAGTGCTGCTTCTCTATTCTGAAAACCAAAAAAGAGGGAGAGTGTTGGATGTTACACTTAATGGAGAACTGAAGGAGTGTGAGAAATAGGGAGAGAGACAGAAAAGAAAGAGGAGAGGGAGGGAGAGAGGACATTAGAGTAGGGAGGGAGGGAGGGAGGGAGGGAGGGAGGGAGGGAGGGAGGGAGGGAGGGGAAGAGGAAATGAGGTGGCGATTAAAAAAGGGAGCGAGAGAAAGAGTCAAAAAGGAGAGCGAGAAGTTTGTAGCCGTGAGAATTATCATTAATAAAATCTAAAAATAACATTGGCACTTTCCCTTGGTTGGCCTGAGTAATTGTTCTAGCAGGGAAGAAGGTAATTACAGAAGGCTATTAGAATACAAGGCAGGCGCCATGAAATACTCCTACAGGAAGTGTCGGCGAGGAGGAGCGGAGGGTTAAAGCCGTTGGGCGCATGCCATACCAGACGCAGCCTAGTGACCGCCGACCGGGGAGCGGAGACGCTGCATGACTCACCGCCATAATGATGGTCCAAATGTTTTTTGAGAGCCGGTGTCACCATGTCAACACAAAACACACACAGATGCCATCACTCACCCACCTGCTCAGAGTGAGACAGTCAGACAGGGAATGACACACACACAGAGGAAGAGAAAGACGCTAATTCAAACGGACAATTTGACATAAAATACAATCACACAAATACTCACTCAAAGACCTAGAAGTCAGGCACACATGCACACACACACACACATGCACACACACACACACTGACATATACTTCTGTGACCACAAACTCACTTAGATAAAGACATGAATCCTCATAGACATTTTGACATACAATCAAACCAACAGAACTAAACTAACACACACACACACCCACAAACATTAAAGTGGCAATATGTAACTTTTTAATTAAGAAGCGGTTGATCTGTTTAAGAAGCGGTTGATCTGTTCTATGTGCTCTATTTCTATGCTTCCCGTTCTTAAGTTTTGTTTTTGCTACTTTTGGTTTTGTACACCAGCTTCAAACAGCTGAAACAACAATATTTTTGGTTATGGAAAATATATTTCACAGCGGATTATATGATACAATGATTCTCTACACTATACTAGCTTATTTTGTCACAAACAGAAAATTAGACAAACTATTAGAGGTTTAGCAAACAGGAAATGGCAGAGCAAATTCTACATAGTGCAACTTTAATACATGCTGACAGGTAGATATAAAAACACATTGCACTCAGACTGACCTCGTCTCACACACACACACACACACACACACACACACACACACACAAAGATGTACATGCCCATGCACACACAAAAAGTGCACTCACACACACCATCTCTTTTGCAGTATTTATAAAAACACACACGCAACGACACACTCCATTGGCAGCAGTCACACACCCGCACAGACACAAACACAGCCACAGCCAGCTTCCTGCTACTACGAGCAACAACATGACCTGTCACTGTCCCTGGGAAGACAATCACAGTGGCATGCTGGCATATGAAATTACACACACACACCCACCCACACATAGCTACCTGCTGGAGGCAGACATGCAAATAGGCTAGCAGCTGCTGGGCAGAGCACGGCATAGAACAGCTCCTGATACACACAATACTCACACAGTCCATGGTCAAACCCCTGCCCCGATCTACACTAATGTAAACACTTACTTCACTGTACATTCTAATGCTCATCATACTACCACACGTGACAGACATTGGCATTGACATGTCAAACTCCCAGCAGACATTGCATAAAGCTTATGTAAGAAAACAGCAGAGTGAGGGAGAGAGACACTACACTACCTCCGGCTGCGTCTCAGATGTTGAGCCAATAACGATGGTGTTGCTGCCAGGAGAAAACCTTGTATCTCCAAAACTGATACATGAAATGGAACAGGAAATGGAAAGATGTTCCATTTGTGAACATAATAGAACGAAACTCCAGATGGTATCTGAATACATTTCATTGGTCCCGGAGTCGTGAAAACACTCAGAAATAGATAAAGCAGAGTTGGCTCTTTAAATCCGTGTACAGAAATGTGATGATGATGAATAATGGGCAAAACACTGGCACCTCTGAGCTTACTGGTGAAGGTGCGTGGGATTTACTCCATGACAACGACGATGAATAAAAGGAGGTGAAATAGGTCACTGTGGATGATAAGTCAATAATAAACCCTGTAAGCCGACAACAAACCCCTACTGATAAATACCTGACACATTCCCATACGGGTTTCACAGACCGTGAGAGAACAGTCCTTACTTTAGAAACAAGGTCATATTTACAGTTTTCTGCTCCCACAAGTGTTGTTTAATTCAGCTATAAAATGTTTTATTGTATAACATCTGATGTTCTTCATCTGCACTTTTCCCAGTAGCCAGGTCCAAGTTAGGGAATTCACGTCACGCTTCAATTGGATTTTGAAAGGACATTGACATTGTAGTGATGGCTTTGGAATCAACTCCCCAACAGGCAAGCTTCCAGTACAACGTTTCCTCTGTCAACTGCAATACTCAAATCATTTCCTGAAACATATGATTAATATGTTGGGCAGTAACACCAGTTACCCTCCTAATAGGGGACAAGTGTTGAGGTATGAAAGGAGAACTCTTAGCGTGATTGGTACTGTGTCCATCTGATGTACAGGGTTAAAGAGCCGCTGAACACGCCGATTGGCACGTGTGTTTTTCTGTTACTCATTAGAAAAACAAGATTACAATCTTGGAGGTGTTTCCTGTCCGATTCTGTGTTTGGTTAAGGATGTTTGTCACCCATGAGCCACTATAGACACGGAAGCCTATTTCACTTCCTCAAAATCCCCAGAATGAATCTAAGACAACTCAAGAGATCTGTAATCAATTTGGACATTTTTGCAGAGGATGTTGTCGTTGCACAATTTTCCATCTAACTAAGGCGTTTGGTGCAGTATTTCTCAAGTAAAGAAATGTGAGACGGGTTGTCTTATGTAAACAAAGTCAGAGCTGCTGGGCAGGTCTGTCTCACTGTCTATGCTATTGGATAGAGAGCGATCACCACAGCTGTTCACCCCATGTCAGTGGACAAACGGACATAATCAAACCAAAACCCAACCTTCATTTACCTGTTGTGATGCACCGACTTTATGACCAAAATGATCCTATTTACACTTTATAGTGAATTTTGACACCAGAATAACTGTTTAGTAACTAGCTGTTATCACAACGATCCGTTGCTTTTTAAAGCCAGTCACTCTAAGAGTTCTACTGTTGGTGTAATAGCCACATGCTAAACCCAGTATGTTGTTTATTAGTACTATTTTGATAAACTTGGGTGTTGGAAATGGGCAGAGCGGTGGGTCGAAAGAGAAAGCCAGAGAGAGAAGAAGCCTAGAGAGAAAGAGAGAAGCCCAGAGATAGCAAGAGGAATGTGTGTGTTTACAGAAGATAAGGAGAATAAGCTAAATGACGGACTGGAGTGAGGAGGCATACTATTAAGCAGGACAAATATGCTTATTCAAACAGCAACTTTCACACCCTGCAAATGAAAATACGTCCGGGAGAGATGGAGAGCGAGAGAAGGAGAAAGAGGGACTGGAAGGGCAAAAGAGTGAGAGAGAATGAGAAGAGCAGCAAGAGATGGATTAGGGAGAACAGAGTGGGAGAGAGAGAGGAGATAAAGGGAACAGTGCAATTTCATTTATCTAATTACATTTATCTTCCTGCTTTCGCAAACAAACAACAGAGACAAATGGTGCTTGCTGAATACATACACAAACAGGCACAGCAGACACACAACAACAACATGGCACAGACAGAGGCACAGAGACACACGCACACACAAACACACACACACACACTACCCACACAGTGACCGATGCCTCGCACCCAAACAAAAACCCACCAGAAGCCAGTAGAGGAAAAAGAAAGAAACAAAGTGAAAAAGAGAGGCAACCAAATGAGGAGAATGAGGAGGAGGGAGGACAGAGAAGATAAGGGCACAACCCAGATTGACACTGTAAAATGTATGTGTGGCCGCAAAGGGGAAGGTGTGAGAGAAAGAAGGGGAAGACAGGAAACGTGATCAACACAGGTACAAGAGGGAGAGAAAATAGTCCCAACACAGACAGGTTGAAGGCTTTGGCCTTTGCATCCCTGATGATCTCTCCCTCCCTCCCAGTAGATTTGGTTATTTGTTTCCAGAGTGTATGTCTGTCTGTGTGTGTTTCACACATCACGCCTGTCCGTCTCTGTGTATCTGATTGTGTCAATTTGTCTTAGTGTCACCCCGCTCTCCAATTTGCCATCTGTTTGACAGGGCTGCGCTGTGGGCCCTTATTGATTGGCCCACACAGCTGTCATTCTTCCTATCTGTCACAGAACCAGCCCAGGCCCATTCCCCTGCATTTCCATATAAGGACACGTTTCTGTATTTTATGTCTGTCTTGCACCCCCCTCACCCCACTCCTTTACCACTCAACCCACCTATCATCGCACTCCTCGCCCAAGCCCCCCCCCCCCCCCCCCCCCCCCCCCCCATCTCTCTCCCCGCCTAGCGTTGTTAGTTCTTGCGAACATCTCTCCAATGTTTCCCTCCTGCGTTTTAATCGATGGCACAAATCACGATCAGGGGTGGTTTTATATGTAGTGATGATCAGTTACCCAAATGGAAAGGCGGAGTGTAATAGTGATTACCTGTCATAGTGTGACATAGCTTATGAGCTGCAGACATACAGTGCCTCTATCACAGGCCTGAAAATGAACACTAACAATCCTTCTCAGCAATGCAATTCACCATTGATTGAGGTATTCAGTGAGAAGTCATTGTAGGGTTTTGTTTATTGTGTTGTTTTCCAATGGACCCTTTAGTTCCTGTCTGCTGACCAATGAGATAGTATTTCCTAACCATGTGACCTGAACTACGACCTGTTGTAAATGAGAACTTGTTCTCAACTAGCCTACCTGGTTAAATAAAGGTGAAATAAAAATAAAATACAAATCTGGAAAAACTGGTTATAGCCGTTCAGGAATGCTGCGTTCATAATCAATTTTATTTGTCACATGCTTCGTAAACAACCAGTGTATACCAGGGTTTCCGTTAGCCGGAAAATCCCAGCTTTTGGCCCAAAAAATATGTTATCAGGTCACATGGTTGTCCAGGAGAAGAAAAACAATCCATTACAAAATAATGCTTTTTATTAATTGATGTAAATGCCAGTCGATGTGCTCAAACTTCAATGGCAAATATACTTCAGAGGATAATAAATCCTCAAGCTGCTGGGAAATTAGTGTTGGTTTGTGTTTCTATTTTTACTCACGCAAAAGACTCGAGGTCCTCACAAGGGACTTCAGCTAAGTCTACCCCAACTGGGCAACATTGGAAAAGATTGAGTTGATTAGCCCCGTTTCCAGTGTGCCCGCCGAAAGGGGACTCTTTCTCAAAAACAGAGTAAGGACCTCCACAAGATCGGGGCTTCTTGAAGACAAAGTAACGAGACTGATGCACATCAAGCTGCTCCAAGGAGTTGGACAGTTTTGACTTCCCATCAGCAGTGGCTCACTTTGAGCAGGCCAAGGTTAGCTGCAAGCGCAAGTCAATTAGAGGCAAATTACAGTGTTGTCAGGCCCGGTCCAAGCAGTTCTGCTGCCGGCTCTAGGCAAGATTAACATTTGACTACCCTGTGTCGTGTATAGTATAAATATTTGGACTGGATTGATACAGTAGAGTAATGATTTGTATCATACGCAATTGGTGCATTTCTGTTGAGCTTATTCAGTAGCACTTGGAAATGAAACAATGTTGCCAACTACTCACATTGAAGAGTTACAAAGTTGCAATAATTAGACAGCCAACTGCCTATAGTAATGATGGGGCAGTGAGTTGGAACAAGGTGAAACGTTTTAATAAAACAACAAAACCAAGAACATGACACTAACATAAGGCAGAACGCCGATACACAACAACAATACCAACTGGTGAGTGAACATGGGAGAGTGACATATAAAGGGGAGGAAATTATGAACGTAATGGAGTCTAGGTGTGAATCATAATGATTCACAGGTGCGCGTAATGATGAGTGCCAGGTGTGCGTAATGATGAATCCCAGGACCGGTGGTTAATACTCTGGCGACATCGTACGCTGGAGGGGAGGAGCAGAAACAGACGTGACAGCCACGTACAGTACCAGTAAAAGGTTTGGACACACTTACTCATTCAAGGGTTTTTCTTTATTTGTATTATTTCTACATTGTAGAATAATAGTGAAGACATCAAAACTATTAAATAACACATATGGAATCATGTAGTAACCAAGAAAGTGTTAAACAAATAAAAATTTATTTTATATTTGAGATTCTTCAAAGTAGCCACCCTTTGCCTTGATGACAGCTTTGCACACTCTTGGCATGTTATTTCATAGTTTTGATGTCTTCAGTATTATGCTACAATGTAGAAAATAGTAAAAGAAAAACCCTGGAATGAGTAGGTGTTCAAACTTTTGACTGGTACAGTATATCAAATATCACACAATTCACGACCCCATGATAGTTCAAATTACAATAAACATAACATTTATTAACATAATCCAGTAGAACTGTAAAGAAAAAAAAAAGAGTAAAATATAATTTCAGTGCTTTCATAAATGCATGGAGCGGGCCTCGTTTCAGACATGACCGGCCAGCCGTGGCGTTCAGAGACAGCCATGTTTTGTTACTTTATAGGCCAAATGTCACAGTATTTGAAGCCGTGTTGTATGGACCAAACTGCAGACGGAATGTGGATACTCATCTTTTAATGTAAAGAATAAGAAAAAGCAAAGTATACACAGGAAAACAATAAACACGAACTCACAACAGGCTACGTACAAACAAAAGACTAGCAGTGTTAGCACAACCACCCACAAACCCAAGTGACAAACATACTCCTAAATATATGACTCCCAATCAGGAACAACGATCCCCAGCTGTTCCTGATCAGGAGTCACAAGACTAACACAGAAACAGACATACTAGACAACACATACAGACTTCTTCTGCCACGTCCTGACCAAAATACTACACCACTACTCCCTCTGCTGGTCAGGACGTGACACCAAAAAAATGTCAACGTTAATGCCTAGGCTAAATTAAATTAGAGAGGCCTGAAAACAGCTGTGTTTTATTTATTAATTAAAATGTTCAAACAAATAGCCCATAGTACAGGTCATTCGCAAATTATATTATACAAATATAATATTTTTAAGTGATGTTTTATTACTGTGTAGGCGACTTGTTCTTCTAGGCTAAATGTTATTTTCATTTTATTTATGATATTCATTTATGATTTATAGCAGGGATGAAGATGCACTGGGCAATGTTTTGCTTTTTAAAAATAACCTTTCATGTTGGTATAAGACCATTGTTTTACTTTATTTTATTACAACTTTACAGGCTAATTTCTATTCTGTTAAAATGAATTACAATAATGTAAATGTGATTTTGAGCACCGTGTGTGGACGCCCTAATGCATTATATTACCCAATGAATATGGATGTCTGGTAAATTTCTCAAATGTCCAGTAAATTTAAATCTTGCCGGTCATATTGTCCGGCGCCAAATTTTCCTAACGGAAGCCCTGCTGTAGACTAACAGTGAAATGCTTACGGGCCCTTCCCAACAATGCAGAGAGAAATAAAGACAAATAATAGACAAATAATAACACAAGGAATAACTACATAGTGAGTAGTGATAACATAGCTATATACACAGGGTACCAGTACAGAGTCGAAGTGCAGGGGTACGAGGTCATTGAGGTAGATATGTACACATAGATAGGGATAAAGTGACTAGGCAACAGGATAGATAATAAACACAATGAAGTGGGAAGGTAGTATCTACCACATACGACTGGGAAAACTCCAGTTGAACAGCCCTCTAACTGATAATTACTAGTAGGAAACTCGTCTATCATCCCCAGGCTCTGAGTTTCCCACTTGCACCTCTCTGACGTCATTTGTCAACAAAAAAAGACAGCAAGCATCTTCAGTAGTTGTTCATGGTAAGAAATAAATGAAAATTGTTGATACAAAATGAATTCTGTTCATCTTCCTTTTGATTTAGAAAGTGAAAGCAACTCTGGATATACTTTTTATGTGCAGAAACTGAGCAAAACAATCACAAGCCTTCTAATGACCTCCATGTTTGATGGAATTTCCCAGTTCAAAACATTGACACCATCCTGTATACTTCTGGCCCTTCCTTGGACACTGTGCTAACTAACCTCCAAATGAGCTTCAATGCCATACAACACTCCTTCCGTGGCCTCCAACTGCTCTTAAACGCTAGTAAAACCAAATGCATGCTTTTCAACCGTTCGCTGCCCGCACCTGCCCGCCCGGCTAGCATCACCACCCTGGACGGTTCCGACCTAGAATATGTGGACCACTACAAATACCTAGGTGTCTAGCTAGACTGTAAACTCTCCTTCCAGACTCATATTGTGTTATTGGCTTGTTTATTGTTTATCCCATGTGTAACTCTGTGTTGTTGTCTGTGTCACACTACTTTGCTTTATCTTGGCCAGGTCGCAGTTGTAAATGAGAACTTGTTCTCAACTAGTCTACCTGGTTAAATAAAGGTGAAATAAAAAAAATAAAACATTTGGTCTGCTTCTTGTTTTCATTTTTGCCACGGAAAATTATTGCAATACTGTTAGCATTTTTACGACTTCACACTTGGTTATGAACGCAGCATAAGGCCCAGAGTTTTTCCTGGTCTGGTAAAATGGAAAAAAGTCAGGGGATTAGGTTTACTACCACAATAGCACTGTCGATGCAGAGAGCTCAAGCCTATCATTATAGAAT
>NC_138292.1:26042500-26530000 GCF_965601325.2 Salmo salar
ATCTGACAATTCTTTATTTTTTATTGTACTTTTTTATGATTTGGGTACTTGTTTGACATTTTATTGTGTTGTTAGGAGCTAGGTAACATTAGCTTTTCGCTGCACCCGCTATAACATCTGCTAAACTACAGTTAAAGTTGGAAGTTAACATTTACCTTAGCCAAATACATTTAAACTCAGTTTTCACAATTCCTGACTTTTAATCCTAGTAAAAATTCCCTGTCTTAGGTCAGTTAGGATCACCACTTTATTTTAAGAATGTGAAATGTCAGAATAATAGTAGAGAGAATGATTTATTTCAGCTTTTATTTCTTTCATCACATTCCCAGTGGGTCGGAAGTTTACATACACTCAATTAGTATTTGTTAGCATTAAATTTAAATTCTTTATCTTGGGTCAAACAAGCATCCCACAATAAGTTGGGTGAATTTTGGTCTATTCCTCTTGACAGAGATGGTGTAACTGAGTCAAGTTTGTTGGCCTCCTTGCTCGCACACGCTTTTTCAGTTCTGCCCACAAATTGTCTATGGGATTGAGGTCAGGGCTTTATGATGGCCACTCCAATACCTTGACTTTGTTGTCCTTAAGCCATTTTGCCACAACTTTGTAAGTATGCTTGGGGTCATTGTCCACTTGGAAGACCCATTTGCGACCAAGCTTTAACTTCTGACTGGTGTCTTGAGATGTTGCTTCAATATATATATATACACATCATTTTCCTACCTCATGATGCCATCTATTTTGTGAAGTGCACCAGTCCCTCCTGCAGCAAAGCACCCCACAACATGATGCTGCCACCCCCGTGTTTCACGGTTGGGATGGTGTTCTTCGGCTTGCAAGCCTCCCCCTTTTTCCTCCAAACATAACAATGGTCATTATGGCCAAACAGTTGTATTTTTGTTTCATCAGACCACAGGACATTTCTCCAAAAAGAACGATCTTTGTCCCCATGTGCATTTGCAAACTGTAGTCTGACTTTTTTATGGCGGTTTTGGAGCAGTGCTTCTTCCTTGCTGAGCGGCCCTTCAGGTTATGTCGATACAGGAGTTGTTTTATTGTGGATCTAGATACTTTTGTACCTGTTTCCTCCAGCATCTTCACAAGGTCCTTTGCTGTTGTTCTGAGATTGATTTGCACTTTTCACCCCAAAGTTCGTTCATCTCTAGGAGACAGATCACTTCTCGTTCCTGAGCGGTATGACGGCTGCGTGGTCCCATGGTGTTTATACTTACGTATTATTTTTTGTACAGATGAGTGTGGTACCTTCAGGCGTTTGTAAATTGCTCCCAAGGACGAACCAGACTTCTAAAGCAACTATAGCCATGACATCATTTTCTGGAATTTTCCAAGCTGTTTAAAGGCGCAGTCGACTCAGTGTATGTAAACTTCTGACCCACTGGAATTGTGATACACTGCATTATAAGTGAAATAATCTGTCTGTAAACAATTGTTGGAAAAAACAACTTCTCTCATGCACAAAGTAGATGTCATAACCGACTTGCCAAAGCTATGGTTTGTTAACAAGAAATTTGTGGAGTGGTTGAAAAGCGAGTTTTAACGACTCCAACCTAAGTGTATGTAAACTTCCGACTTCAACTGTATGTACATGACCAATAAACCTTGACCAGACTCACCGAAGCCCTCTACTGCACTGCCATCAGCAAGGAGGGACATGGGTGCTCCAGAGAATGGACAATCACAGTAGATTATAAGGACCAAGCCTTTATAACTTCTATTACTCAGCTTCTCCTTTAGCCAGGTAGTCAATTAAGAGTCACCTCCTATTAATGGATACACTTGGAACATTAATGTTTCTCACTAGTTTTTCTTATGACAAGTTAACAGTGGTATTTCCTGAAGATCACTGTAATTGGGGGAAGTTCCAGAGTTATTGTAGCTCATTGCACTTCTGTAAGTGGTCCGTAAAAAATATGCTTTGTGGCTGTACGATGGCCTGTATGACTTGACCTGTTGATAGTGCTGTTAAGTGACTGTTTTACCTCCAAGCCAAAAGCAGTGAGTAAGAAAATGCCATGGTAATTTTTCAATCCCCATCCCTTCCTCTTAGTGCTGGACCTGCAGGAAAAAGGAAATAATTGTTCTCCATTGAATTTCTAACATTACAATCGAGACTTTCAATGTCTAAAATCCAATTACTTGCTTGCTTTTATCTTTCTTGCTGTAGTCTGATATCCACCCTCCTACAGAGACAAAGTGCATTGACATATAAAGGAAATATTACCATCCTGCTCACACTACCCGTTTCTTATATGTCTTTATTTTTGGACTTCCTGTATTTTGTCTCTGACTGAAGTTAACTTTTCCCTTGAGGGTTAACACCCTAAAGTGTAATGTCTTTGACAATATTTTTTCACATTGCCAAACTGGAAGGTTCTCAGAAGCTAAAGGTGAAATCTCTTGAAATTTGTATAAAATCTTATAAGATTGTTACTGTACCTTTCCCCATGTTAACTTTAGTGAGGGCTATTACTCACACGCAGTACCACTAAAACCACATAATTAATACAATTTTGTGCCATACAGGTTAAGTCGGAAGTTTACATACACCTATGTTGGAGTCCTTAAAACTCATTTTTCAATCACTCCACAAATTTCTTGTTAACAAACTATAGTTTTGGTAAGTCGGTTAGGACTTCTACTTTGTGCATGACACAAGACATTTTTCCAACAATTGTTTACAGACAGATTATTTCACTTAGAATTCACTGTATCACAATTCCAGTGGGTCAGAAGTTGACATACATTAAGTTAACTGTGCCTTTAAACAGCTTGGAAAATTCCCGAAAATGATGTCATGGTTTTAGAAGCTTCTGATAGGCTAATTGACATAATTTGAGTCAATTGGAGGTGCACCTGTGGATGTATTTCAAGGCCTATCATATGCATTGCAATTCACAATTTCTTTCAAACAATGTACTTGTGATTAAGTCTTTCACAGTCTGTATAATCTGTGTTACGCCCATAGAATTGGTGTAGAGTACATACGTTGTAAATGCAACAAGTACTGACATTGTACCATACTTGTATCATATTTTGGGGGGAGGGGGTTGCCTGTTTTGCATGTTATTTTTGGCATTAAAACGTGTCACATATCAGTTTGCAAACAAAATAAAAAATTTATAAAAAATTATTGAGTTAATAAAGCCTCCATACAAACATGGTCTCCTTTTTGGTTTCTTGAGTTGGGTGGCTCCAAAATGCAGGTGGTTCAGACTAGCTCAGTGCTTTTTGTGGGTGGTGGGGCAGCCAGAGGAAAATACAGAGCGTATGGGTTGGTAATGTTTTCTAGTTGCACCGTGATTGTTTCAATCTTCTGTCACTCATGGGGACACTACATCACTGTCAAATATAAGGTTAGAGCTCAAAATTCAAACACCTTGTTACATTAGATGTGCCCCTCCAAGAAGGCTCAACGTCATTGCCCACAGATAAAATGACGTCAAATCATGTTACATCTACAGTAGCTTTGACTGGACTTTCAAAATCTTCGCTAGCAGTCACCATCATGAATCAAGTCGACAATCTACCAGCAATTCCTTTTTAATCCTTGTTATATGAAGAGATATAATTAAGAGAAATTATAGATAAAATGTATTCTCATCGGCCATTGGACATAAACATTACATAAGTTGGAAATCGCAAATTCAACAATGAGTGGTTTGGAAGGAATCAGTGGCTAACTGCAAACATTGAAAAGCAATCACTAGTCTGCTATTCAGTGGAGTGTGTGTGTGTGGTCCCAATTCTGGGTTTATGGTCTTTTTTCCAAGCTTAAGATGATAAACCTTCAACATTTGCCATGCTGTCAATCCAGCATGATTTTTGCCACGCTCAAAACAGCTGTTAACTCGGAACTGGGAAATATGACTTCAGTGAGTTCAAGACAACTGGGAACTCGGAGAAAAAATTTCGTTCTGACTGGGAAAATAGGTTTTGAACGGTCATCCAACTCAGAAATGTAAGTCGGAAACTCGGGCTCTTTCTAGAGCTATGATCTTAAATTAAGATCATCATGATTCAACCTTGTTTTTTTCAGAGTTTCCAGTTGTCTTGAAAGAACAATAAATCCAGAGAATGCCAGACTTTGATGAAAAAGTTTGATGACAAAATTTGCCCACGAAGGACCAAAGCGCCACCTTCCTGTTCAAGTGAGCACAGCACAACAAGGTGAGTCCAAAAATGTATTGTATTCTGCTGCATAAATGATCTAATATGCCAGGGAGATATGTATACTGTAGCTAAGAAAGTAATATTAAGTGTATGTTGTATAGTTAGCTGTTAGTAGCCCATGTGCCTCACCCTAATATTTTTGTCTATTTCCCCCTCTTTATTTTGCCTACTGTTCTGACTTGTTGGTGCACATATAGCCTATAACCTGTTTCAGAGAAATGTAATCATTGAATATTGTAAGAGCTTTAATTGTCTGCTTAAATGCCCCCTTTATTTATCCTACGGTTCTGACTTATTGTACAGGGAGAACACTGTAAGAACGGCCCATGTTCTGAATTCTGTCACTGTACAAAAGTGCTGAATAAATAGTTATATTGACTACGTCCATGCTAGCTTGCTCATTAATGTCTTAATTGAAATTATGGATTGCCTCTTATCCGCTTGGTGTCCTCTTATGACAAAATCTGTACATCTGAAATGTCAGTAGAAACCACATTTGTTTAAGCAAGTCAGCCATATCAGCTATGATTTGGTCAGTTAAGAACAAAAGGCAAAAGGCCTCTGGTGGGGATGGGGGCTGTGGTTAAAAATAAAACATTTAATAAAAATATATGTAAGGGCTGTCGTCATGGAGAGAAGTGGACCAAAATGCAGCGGAGTTCGTGTTCGTCATCTTTAATGCAAACGGAACACTATACACTTACAAAACAATAAACAACCGACAGCTAAACAGTACTGACAGCATAACACACTGAACAAAAACAATTACCCACAACCACAAGGAAAAACACACACTTCTATATAGGACTCCCAATCAAAGGCAACTCAACACACCTGCCTTCAATTGGGAGTCCAACAACCAACTCACACGTAACACAAAAATCTCTGCCACGTCCTGACCAAAACTAATACAATTGCTCCCTCTGCTGGTCAGGACGTGACAATATAGGACAAAACACACATCATGACGAGAGACACCACAACATTACATAGAGACCTTAGACAACAACATAGAATGGCAGCAACACATGAAAACGCAGCATGGCAGCAACACATGAAAACGCAGCATGGTAGAAACACAACATGACAACAACGTGGTAGCAGCACAAAACAAAACATGGTACAAACATTATTGGTCACAGACAACAGCACAAAGGGCAAGAAGGTAGAGACAACAATACATCACGCGAAGCAGCTACAACTGTCAGTAAGTGTGTCCATCAACTAAAGTAAAATACAACTTTATTGGTCACATACACATGGTTAGCAGATGTTAATGCTTGTGCTTCTAGTTCCGACAGTGCAGTAATATCTAACAAGTAAACTAACAAATGACTACCTTATACACACAAATGTAAAGGAATGAATAAGGATATGTACATATAAATATATGGATGAGCGATGGCCGTGCGGCATAGGCAAGATGCAATAGATGGTATAGAATACAGTATATACATATGAGATGAGTAATGTAGGATATGTAAACATTATTAAAGTGCCGTTATTTAAAGTGACTAGTGATCCATTTACATTTACATTACATTACATTTATGTCATTTAGCAGACGCTCTTATCCAGAGCGACTTACAAATTGGTGCATTCACCTTATGATATTCAGTGGAACAACCACTTTACAATAGTACATCTATATCTTTTTGGGGGGGAGGGTGGGGGGGGGGGGGGGGGTTAGAAGGATTACTTAATCCTATCCCAGGTATTCCTTAAAGAGGTGGGGTTTCAGGTGTCTCCGGAAGGTGGTGATTGACTCCGCTGTCCTGGCGTCGTGAGGGAGCTTGTTCCACCATAGGGGTGCCAGAGCAGCGAACAGTTTTGACTGGGCTGAGCGGGAACTGTGCTTCCGCAGAGGTAGGGAGGCGAGCAGGCCAGAGGTGGATGAACGCAGTGCCCTTCTTTGGGTGTGGGGACTGATCAGAGCCTGAAGTTACGGAGGTGCCGTTCCACTCACAGCTCCGTAGGCAAGCACCATGGTCTTGTAGCAGATGCGAGCTTCAACTGGAAGCCAGTGGAGTGTGCGGAGGAGCGGGGTGACATGAGAGAACATATTCAAGTGGCCAATGATTTGAGACTTTATGTTGGCAGCAGCCTCTCTGTGTTAGTGATGGCTCTTTAACAGTTTGATGGCCTTGAGATAGAAGCTGTTTTTCAGTCTCTCGGTCCCAGTTTTGATGAACCTGTACTGACCTCGCCTTCTGGATGATAGCGGGGTGAACAGGTAGTGGCTCGGGTGGTTGTTGTCCTTGATGATATTTTTGGCCTTCCTGTGACATCGGGTGCTGTAGGTGTCCTGGAGGGCAGGTAGTTGGCCCCCGATGATGCTTTGTGCAGACCGCACTACTCTCTGGAGAGCCTTGCGGTTGAGGGCGGTGCAGTTGCCATAGCAGGCGGTGAAAGCAGGCGGTGTGCATCTGTGAAAGATTGTGAGGGTTTTAGGTCACAAGCGATATTTCCTCAGCCTCCTGAGGTTGAAGAGGGGATGACAGAAGTGAGTGCTACGGGGCGATAGCGATTTAGTTCAGTTACCTTAGCTTTCTTGGGAACAGGAACAATGGTGACCATCTTGAAACATGTGGGAACAGCAGACTGGGATGGGGATTGATTATGCCCATAAACACACCAGTCAGCTGGTCTGCGCATGCTCTGAGGATGTGGCTAGGGATGCCGTCTGGGCTGACAGCATTGTGAGGGTTAACACGTTTAAAGGTTTTACTCATGTCAGCCACAGAGAAGGAGAGCTCACAGTCTTATTTTAAATTTTTATCCTAGGGGTGGATCAGCCTAATATTGCGGAAAAAATATTGCTTCCATCAATGTAATTGTCTGCATCATTTCCAATCCCCCATATTTTTTGGGGGTTAATATATATATCCATACACGCATGCATACAGTGGGGCAAAAAAGTATTTAGTCAGCCACCAATTGTGCAAGTTCTTCCACTTAAAAAGATGAGAGAAGCCTGTAATTTTCATCATAGGTACACTTCAACTATGACAGACAAAATGAGAAAGAATTTATTTGCAAAATATGGTGGAAAATAAGTATTTGGTCAATAACAAAAGTTTATCTCAATAGTTTGTTATATACCCTTTGTTGGCAATGACACAGGTCAAACGTTTTCTGTAAGTCTTCACAAGGTTTTCACACACTGTTGCTGGTATTTTGGCTCATTCCTCCATGCAGATCTCCTCTAGAGCAGTGATGTTTTGGGGCTGTCGCTGGGCAACACGGACTTTCAACTCCCTCCAAAGATTTTCTATGGGGTTGAGATCTGGAGACTGGCTAGGCCACTCCAGGACCTTGAAATGCTTCTTACGAAGCCACTCCTTCGTTGCCCGGGCGGTGTGTTTGGGATCATTGTCATGCTGAAAGACCCAGCCACGTTTCATCTTCAATGCCCTTGCTGATGGAAGGAGGTTTTCACTCAAAATCTGACGATACATGGCCACATTCATTCTTTCCTTTACACGAATCAGTCGTCCTGGTCCCTTTGCAGAAAAACAGCCCCAAAGCATGATGTTTCCACCCCCATGCTTCACAGTAGATATGGTGTTCTTTGGATGCAACTCAGCATTCTTTGTCCTCCAAACACGACGAGTTGAGTTTTTACCAAAAAGTTATATTTTGGTTTCATCTGACCATATGACATTCTCCCAATCCTCTTCTGGATCATCCAAATGCTCTCTAGCAAACTTCAGATGGGCCTGGACATGTACTGGCTTAACCTCTATGGGCTAGGTGGGACGCTTTCAACAGCCAGTGTAATCCCGTGGCGCGATATTCAAATACCTCAAAAATGCAAAAACTTCAATTTTTCAAACATATGACTATTTTACACCATTTTAAAGACGAGACTCTCGTTAATCTAACCACACTGTCCGATTTCAAAAAGGCTTTACAACGAAAGCAAAACATTAGATTATGTCAGCAGAGTACCCAGCCAGAAATAATCACACACCCATTTTTCAAGCAGGCATATAATGTCACAAACGATAAACGTTCACAAAAAGCATAACAATTATTTTAAGAATTATAGATACAGAACTCCTCTATGCACTCGATATGTCCGATTTTAAAATAGCTTTTCGGTGAAAGCACATTTTGCAATATTCTCAGTAGATAGCCCGGCATCACAGGGCTAGCTATTTAGACACCCAGCAAGTTTAGCACTCACCTAAGTCAGATTTACTATTTGAAAAATGTTATTACCTTTGCTGTTCTTCGTCAGAATGCACTCCCAGGACTTCTACTTCAATAACAAATGTTGGTTTGGTCCCAAATAATCCATAGTTATATCCAAATAGCGGCGTTTTGTTCGTGCGTTCAAGACACTATCCGAAGTGTAAATAAGGGTCACGAGCATGGCGCATTTCGTGACAAAAGATTTCTAAATATTCCATTACCGTACTTCGAAGCATGTCAACCGCTGTTTAAAATCAATTTTTATGCAATTTTTCTCGTAAAAAAGCGATAATATTCCGACCGGGAATCTGCGTTTAGGTAAACAGACGAAAGAAAATAAAGCATGGGGTCGACAGTACTGTGACCAGCCACTATCCAAACGCGCTACTTTTTTTCAGCCAGAGCCTGCAAAGCCACGATTCAGCTTTTTGCCGCCTTCTGAGAGCCCATGGGAGCCGTAGGAAGTGTCACGTAACAGCAGAGATCCCCTGTAATGGATAGAGATAATCAAGAAGGCCAAGAAATTGTCAGACAGGGCACTTCCTGCATGGAATCTTCTCAGGTTTTGGCCTGCCAAATGAGTTCTGTTATACTCACAGACACCATTCAATCAGTTTTAGAAACTTTGGAGTGTTTTCTATCCAAAGCTAATAATTATATGCATATTCTAGTTTCTGGGCAGGAGTAATAATCAGATTAAATCGGGTACGTTTTTTATCCGGCCGTGAAAATACTGCCTCCTAGCCATAACAGGTTAATTGGTTGTAATTTTGGGTAGAGCAGACATTTCCATATGTCTGTGTAGCTGCATGTGTGACATCACTCCACCAGTCCTATTTATAATATCATTCACTAAAATTATACATTTTTTAAACATTTCTTCAAAAAATACAGTTTTTTTAATCAATTACTATATTTGAATTTAACCACAATATTTGTTGTATTATTTGTTCTGTCTTTTCAGGTGGATTAAACTGAAATTGCAACCAACTTTCTAAGGCTTGTTTAAAAAATAAAGATATTTTGGAGATTATTTCCTTTTCAAACAACCGAAAGTGGGCAGGTGTAATCTGAATAAAGGGAAAAAGGCCCTTCTTGAACATAGGATGAGACATTCGTACCAATTTACTAGAAAACCAGTTTGGATTTAAGTATAACTTTGGTATGACTGATGCCTTTAGTGAGGGGTCTAATGCTTTAATATTTAATCATTTCTGCCCTCCGAATTCATATTCGTTATATAAATAGGCCCTTTTAATTTTATCTGGCTTGCCGTTCCAAATAAAATGGAATATTTTTTGTTCATATAATTTAAAAAGCAGGTCACTAGGTGTAGGCAAAACCATAAGCAAATAGGTAAACTGTGATATGATTAAAGAGTTTATCAGGGTGATTTTTCCACAAATAGACAGGTATTTTCCTTTCCAGGGTAGCAAGATCTTATCTATTTTTGCTAACTTTCTAAAAAAAAAATTATTGGAGTGAGATCCTTTCTTTCTTTTGGGATTTGTATACCGAGTATGTCCACATCTCCGTCCGACCATTTAATTGGTAAACTACATGGTAATGTAAAATTTGCTTTTTTTAGTGATCCAATACGTAATATCATAATTTGGTTTTAATCCAGAGAGGATAGAAAAAGTATCTAGATCCTCTATGAGGCCGTGGAGAGACTCTAATTGTGGTTTTAAAAGAAAACATGAATCATTGGCGTACAATGACACCTTTGTTTTAAAGCCACGGATTTCTAATCCCTTAATATTATTGTTTGATCTAATCTTACCAGCTAACATTTCAATGGCAATAATAAATAAATATGCCGATAGTGGAAATCTTGTTTTACTCCTCTAGATAGTTTAAAACTTTCTGAGATGTAGCCATTATTTACTATTTTACACCTAGGGTTACTATACATAACTTTAACCCATTTTATAAGAGATTCC
Source organism: Salmo salar (assembly GCF_965601325.2). Taxonomy (NCBI): domain Eukaryota; kingdom Metazoa; phylum Chordata; class Actinopteri; order Salmoniformes; family Salmonidae; genus Salmo; species Salmo salar. Next base: position 26,052,832 of record NC_138292.1, read on the forward strand.
CCAAAATTGAAATATTCCACTGGTATGCTATCCAGCCCTGGAGTTTTCCCATCCTTAAAGGCCCAATTGCATCAAGCAGTTCCTCCTCTGTAATTTGGCCTTCACATGAGTCTTTCTCTACAGATGTTAATTTTACATTATTATTAGGGAAAAAAACATACAATTAGTTCCAGTTAGTGGAGATGGAGGAGCCTGAAACGAAAACATATTCTTAAAGTACTTTACTTCCCATTTCAAAATATAATTTGGTGAATCATGTGTGACTCCATCATTTCTAACAAGTTTTAATCCATATTTTTGGTAGCATTTCTATATTGAAGATTGAAAAAGAATTTGGTGCATTTTTCCCCATATTCCATCCAGTTCGCTTTATTTTTATATATTACACTGGATCTTTCTTGAATAAGTTCCTCCATTTATTTTTGTTTTTCCTCTAACTTATTCTGTGCCTCTATGGTACCGTTTTTATTGCTATCTAACTGTACTGTTAGTCCTTCAATTTCTTTTGTTAATATGGACTCTTTTGATCTAAATTGCTTTTGTTTTATAGATGAGTACTGAATTGCATGGCCTCTAAAGGCACACTTAAAAGTGTTCCTTTACACTTTTTTAACTTTTGGTGCCAGAGAGAATGGCATAAGAAAGTAATCAAGACGTCTAGCTTGATTAAGCCTCCGCCATGTATATCTCACTAGGTCAGGGTATTTAAGTCTCCATATATCCACTAATTCCAATATATCCATGATATTCATGATTTCCATAAGTGCCTGTGGGTGATAGTTTGTAGTGTGATTTCCTTTCCGGTCCATAGAGGTATTTAAGACCGTATTAAAATCTCCCACCATAATAATAGTGTTGCTTGTAGGGTTGATAAATTCTTATATATATTTTCAAAGAAGCTTGGATCATCATTATTCAGAAGGTATAGGTTAATAAGCCATATCTGTTTATTGTCCAATAACATATTTAAAATAATCCATCTATCTTGAAAATCTGTTTGGACAATTTGCACATTTGGATAAAAATTTCTGTTAATTAAAACCATCACCCCTTTTGAATTTCTTTGCCCATGGGAGAAATATATTTCACCCCCCCCCCCCCAGTTCTTTTTCCACAAAACTTCATCTAAAATTGTTTAATGGGTTTCCTGTAAACAATAGATATTATATTCCTTCTCTTTTAACCAGGTAAATACTGATTTGTCTTTTCTTATTATCTGCTAGGCCATTACATTTGTAACTGGCTATACTTATTTCACCACTTACCACAATGAGACACAACTTTAAATTCTATTTATGAAAATATATGTTTGTAAACGTACCATTAAAAAGTAACATGATGATTGAGTGTCTATATAGCTGTACCATGATATTTGCATTGCTACTAAGTAAACCTCCAATTGGTCCCTACTATTCCACCCGCTAAAAGCCTTCCTCATCCCTAGTTGGGTTGTCATCCCAATGCCCGGTAGACCACCCCCGATCCCCCGTATCACATAGCCCTGAACAGACTGGGATCCATCCTTCGAAAAGAGCACACAGTGCCATTTACCGAATTGAAGTAAATCAATTGCCAAATGCATTTCCATCGCCCTCACCTCGATTTGTATTATATATAGCTGTGGATCATCCTCTATCGTCCCTAACATCTTTTACTCCTTCGCAACAGTTGTGGGATACACATATACACCCACACACACTCAACCCTTTTCCCCCACACAACCATAAGCTCACATTCTCAACAGTTGCACCATCCCAGAGCCCAACTCAAGAAAGGTCTTGATTTACAAATGCATTTACAGTTGCAGCTGCATTAGAAGGCCTGCAAGACCGTGCAAAAAAATGGGCAGAAATTGAGAGATTTTATTAACCATTGTCGCATCCTAAATGGAGGTCAAATTTACACCTTTTCCCTGAAACACCCACAATACGGTCACCTGTATTGACCATATTCCCAAGCATCTCCATGCAGTCAGACTTTGATTTTGTGCCACCAGGGTTACAATAATATACCCCCTCTCTGAATGTCCGAGTGTGACCCCCTCCCCATGGGTTACTGCAGCTAGTGTTGTCAGCACTGCCACTGCCTGGGTGGGGGCACCCCACCGGAATCCCCACCGGCTAGGTACAAGGTCGTCAAGGTTCTCATTAGCAGCTTTTGAGAATTTCCTTGTGTAGTATGCTCTCCCTTTAGGGGGCTTTGGCTTTGCAGGACCAACCCTGCCAAGCGGGCTCAGAATCTTGAGGGGGCAGTGCAGCTCTTGGTCTCTGACCACATTTTGGCTGCATAGAGACCGCTTACAGCAGGCACATAAAACAGTTAGGGACTTCTCCTTAGTATCTGGGTCATTCAGGTGGGTGTCTAGGGTATAGGGTTGTTGACTGTACCATTAAATTAGGATCATAAATAAATAGATATAATTTATTTAAAACATTTAGATCCCCATGATAGGACAATAAATAAATTAAATGTATAATTTATTTTAAAACTGTTCCACCATGATAGGACAATAAATAAATAAATAAATAAATAAGACGTATAATTCATTATAAAAGTATATCCATCATCTGAACAAAATTGAAAGCCCTCTCATACCCTGGCTCACAGCAATAAATTGGTTCTGGAATATGCAACCATTTCATTACTCACTCACTCAACTTTCCCAATCATAACCTCTTACATCTAGATGTTCCGCTAGCGGAACGCCTCACCAATATCCAATGATAGAGCGTGGCGCGAATTACAAACACCTCAAAAATGCAAAAACTTCCATTTTTCAAACATATGACTATTTTACACCATTTTAAAGACAAGACTCTCCTTTATCTAACCACATTGTCCGATTTCAAAAAGGCTTTACAACGAAAGCAAAGCATTAGATTATGTCAGGAGAGTACCCAGCCAGAAATAATCACACACCCATTTTTCAAGCTAGCATATAATGTCACAAAAACCAAAGCCACAGCTAAATGCAGCACTAACCTTTGATGATCTTCATCAGATGACACTCCTAGGACATTATGTTATACAATACATGCATGTTTTGTTCAATCAAGTTCATATTTATATCAAAAAACAGCTTTTTACATTAGCATGTGACGTTCAGAACTAGCATACCCACCGAAAACTTCCGGTGAATTTACTAAATTACTCACGATAAACGTTCACAAAAAAACATAACAATTATTTTAAGAATTATAGATACAGAACTCCTTTATGCAATCGCGGTGTCCGATTTTAAAATAGCTTTTCGGTGAAAGCACATTTTGCAATATTCTGAGTAGATAGCCCGGCCATCATGGCTAGCTATTTTGACACCCACCAAGTTTGACACTCACCAAACTCAGATTTACTATAAGAAAAATTGGATTACCTTTGCTGTTCTTCGTCAGAATGCACTCCCAGGACTTCTACTTTACACCCAATGTTGTTTTGGTTCCAAATAATCCATAGTTATATCCAAATAGCTGCGTTTTGTTCTTGCGTTCCAGACACTATCCGAAGGGTGACGCGCCGGCATGTATCGTGACAAAGAATGTCAAAATATTCCATTACCGTACTTCGAAGCATGTCAAACGCTGTTTAAAATCAATTTTTATTCGATTTTTCTCGTAAAATAGCGATAATATTCCAACCGGGAGACCTTGTTTTTGTTCAAACACTGAAAATAGAACATGGAGTCTTCACATGCACACGCGTGACAGTGTCATTGTTCTCAGAACGACCACTTTCCAAAAGCCCTACTGTTTTTCGCCCAGGGACTGCAGAGTTATCATTCCCCATTCTGGCGCCTTCTGAGAACCTATGGGAGGCTTAGAAAATGTCACGTTACAGCAGAGATCCTCTATTTTCGATAAAGAGGCTACAGAATGCCAAGAAATGGTCAGACAGGGCACTTCCCATATAGAATCTTAGGTTTTGGCCTGCCATATGCGTTCTGTTATACTCACAGACACCATTCAAACAGTTTTAGAAACTTTAGGGTGTTTTCTATCCAAATCAAATAATTATATGCATATTCTAGTTTCTGGGCAGGAGTAATAACCAGATTAAATCGGGTACGTTTTTTATCCGGCCGTGAAAATACTGCCCCCTACCCTAAACAGGATAACAAATAAAATAAAAAGATAAACACACACCCACCATCCACACATACTGCGCCTTCTGTTTACTTATTTTTTGTGTTCCAATTAGTTATATGTGAAGATATATACAAAATACTTCTTTTTTTTAATTGTATTGTTACAATCCATAACCGGGCTAGAATTGTGTTTCATTATTTTCGTCATCTATGAGGTGACAGAAGTGAGTGCTACGGGGCGATAGCCATTTAGTTCAGTTACCTTAGCTTTCTTTGGAACAGGAACAATGGTGGCCATCTTGAAACATGTGGGAACAGCAGACTGGGATAGGGATTGATTATGTCCATAAACACAGCAGTCAGCTGGTCTGTGCATGCTCTGATGACATGGCTAGGGATGCCGTCTGGGCTGGCAGCATGGTGAGGGTAAACACGTTTAAATGTTTTACTCATGTCAGCCACAGAGAAGGAGAGCCCACAGTCAAATCAAATCAAATCAAATGTATTTATATAGCCCTCTTACATCAGCTGATATCTCAAAGTGCTGTACAGAAACCCAGCCTAAAACCCCAAACAGCAAGCAATGCAGGTGTAGAAGCACGGTGGCTAGGAAGTACTCCCTAGTAAGGCCAAAATCGAGGAAGAAGCCTAGAGAGGAACCTGGCTATGAGGGGTGGCCAGTCCTCTTCTGGCTGTGCCAAGTGGAGATTATAACAGAACATGGCCAAGATGTTCAAATGTTCATAAATGACCAGCATTGTCAAATAATAATAATCACAGTTGTCGAGGGTGCACCAAGTCAGCACCTCAAGAGTAAATGTCAGTTGGCTTTTCATAGCCGATCATTGAGAGTATCTCTACCGCTCCTGCTGTCTCTAGAGAGTTGAAACCAGCAGGTCTGGGACAGGTAGCACGTCCGGTGAACAGGTCAGGGTTCCATAGCCGCAAGCAGAACAGTTGGAAGTGGAGCAGCAGCACGACCAGGTGGACTGGGGACAGCAAGGAGTCATCATGTCAGGTAGTCCTGAGGCATGGTCCTAGGGCTCAGGTCCTCCGAGAGAGAGAGAGAAAGAAAGAGAGAAAGAGAGAATTAGAGAGAGCATACTTAAATTCACACAAGACACCGGATAAGACAGGAGAAATACTCCAGATATAACAGACTGACCCTAGCCCCCAACACATAAATTACTGCAGCATAAATACTGGAGGCTGAGACAGGAGGGGTCAGGAGACACTGTGGCCCCATCCGACGATACCCCCGGACAGGGCCAAACAGGAAGGATATAACCCCACCCACTTTGCCAAAGCACAGCCCCCACACCACTAGAGGGATACCTTCAAACACCAACTTACCTTACAGACAAGGCCGAGTATAGCCCACAAAGATCTCCGCCACGGCACAACCCATGGGGGGGGGGGGGGGGGGGGCAACTGAGACAGGAAGACCACGTCAGTGACTCAACCCACTCAAGTGACACACCCCTCCTAGGGACGGCATGGAAGAACACCAATAAGCCAGTGACTCAGCCCCTGTAATAGGGTTAGAGGCAGAGAATCCCAGTAGAGAGAGGGGAACCGGCCAGGCTGAGACAGCAAGGGTGGTTCGTTGCTACAGAGCCTTTCCGTTCACCTTCACACTCCTGGGCTAGACTACACTCAATCATAGGACCCACTGAAGAGATGAGTCTTCAGTAAAGACTTAAAGGTTGAAACCGAGTCTGCATCTCTCACATGGGTAGGCAGACTATTCCATAAAAATGGAGCTCTATAGGAGAAAGCCCTGCCTCCAGCTGTTTGCTTAGAAATTCTAGGGACAATTAGGAGACCTGCGTCTTGTGACCGTAGCGTACTTGTAGGTATGTACGGCAGGACCAAATCGGAAAGATAGGTAGGAGCAAGCCCATGTAATGCTTTGTAGGTTAGCAGTAAAACCTTGAAATCAGCCCTTGCCTTAACAGGAAGCCCGTGTAGGGAGGCTAACACTGGAGTAATATGATCACATTTTTGGTTTCTAGTCAGGATTCTAGCAGCCGTATTTAGCACTAACTGAAGTTTATTTAGTGCTTTATCCGGGTAGCCGGAAAGTAGAGCATTGCAGTAGTCCAACCTAGAAGTAACAAAAGCATGGATTAATTTTTGTGCATCATTTGTGGACAGAAAGTTTCAGATTTTTGCAATGTTACGTTGATGGAAAAAAGCTGCCCTTGAAACATTCTTGATATGTTCTTCAAAAGAGAGATCAGGGTCCAGAGTAATGCCGAGGTCCTTCACAGTTTTATTTGAGATGACTGTACTACCAACAAGATTAATTGTCAGATTTAACAGAAGATCTCTTTGTTTCTTGGGACCTAGAACAAGCATCTCTGTTTTGTCCGAGTTTAAAAGTAGAAAGTTTGCAGCCATCCACTTCCTTATGTCTGAAACACAGGCTTCTAGCGAGGGCAATTTTGGGGCTTCACCATGTTTCATTGAAATGTACAGCTGTGTGTCATCCGCATAGCAGTGAAATTTAACATTATGTTTTCGAATGACATCCCCAAGAGGTAAAATATATAGTGAAAACAATAGTGGTCCTAAAACGGAACCTTGAGGAACACCGAAATTTACAGTTGATTTGTCAGAGGACAAACCATTCACAGAGACAAACTGATATCTTTCCGACAGATAAGATCTAAACCAGGCAAGAACTTGTCCGTGTAGACCAATTTGGGTTTCCAATCTCTCCAAAAGAATGTGGTGATCGATGATATCAAAAGCAGCACTAAGATCTAGGAGCACGAGGACAGATGCAGAGCCTCGGTCTGACATCATTAAAAGGTCATTTACCACCTTCACAAGTGCAGTCCCAGTGCTATGATGGGGTCTAAAACCAGACTGAAGCGTTTCATATAGATTGTTTGTCTTCAGGAAGGCAGTGAGTTGCTGTGCAACAGCTTTTTCAAAAAAATTTGAGAGGAATGGAAGATTCAATATAGGCCGATAGTTTTTTATATTTTCTGGGTCAAGGTTTGGCTTTTTCAAGAGGGGCTTTATTACTGCCACTTTTAGTGAGTTTGGTACACATCCAGTGGATAGAGAGCCGTTTATTATGTTCAACATAGGAGGGCCAAGCACAGGAAGCAGCTCTTTCAGTAGTTTAGTTGGAATAGGGTGCTGTATGCAGCTTGAAGGTTTAGAGGCCATGATTATTTTCATCATTTTGTCAAGAGATATAGTACTAAAACACTTTAGTGTCTCCCTTGATCCTAGGTCCTGGCAGAGTTGTGCAGACTCAGGACAACGGAGCTTTGGAGGAATACGCAGATTTAAAGAGGAGTCCGTAATTTGCTTTCTAATGATCATGATCTTTTCCTCAAAGAAGTTCATGAATTTATTACTGCTGAAGTGAAAGCAGTCTTTGGTAGCGGGCCGTGTCATTGACACTGTATTGTCCTCAAAGCGCGCAAAGAAGTTGTTTAATTTGTCTGGGAGTAAGACGTCGATGTCCGCGACGGGCTGATTTTCTTTTTGTAGTCCGTGATTGTCTGTAGACCCTGCCACATACGTCTCGTGTTTGAGCTGTTGAATTGCGACTCTACTTTGTCTCTATACTGACGCTTTGCTTGCTTGATTGCCTTGCGGAGGGAATAACTACACTGTTTGTATTCGGTCATGTTTCCAGTCACCTTGCCATGATTAAATGTGGTGGTTCACATAAGGGGGGGGGGGGGGGGGGGGGGGTATACACGGCTGTGACTATGATCAAAGAGAATTCTCTTTGGAGAGAATGCGGTCGGCTTTTGATTGTCTCCACCCCTCCAGGTGTCACTTGTTTTCCCCAGTGTATTTATTCCTGTGTTTCCTGTCTCTCTGTGCCAGTTCATCTTGTATGTCCAATTCAACCATCGTGTTTTTCCCGTGTGCCTGCCTTTTTTATTCTCTTTTTGCTAGTCCTTCCGGTTTTGGCCCTTGCCTCTTTCTGGACTCTGTACCGACCTGCCTGACCATTCTGCCTGCCTTGATCTAGAGCCTGCCTGCCACTCTGTACCTCCTGGACTCTGAACTGGTTTTGACCTTTTGTCTGTCCACGACCATTCTCTTGCCTACCCCTATTTGGATCAATAAACATCTAAGACTCCAACCATCTGCCTCCTGTGTCTGCATCTGGGTCTCGCCTTGTGCCCTGATAGTTTCAGTTGCTTGCTGCAGCAAACTGAAAAGAGGAGCGACCCAGGGATATGTGTGCTTTGGGGACCTTTAATTAGTGTGGTATTTAATCTCGCCCTACCAGTTTGGTTTTGTGCGGGATTGTTTGTGTACCTGTTGTTGGTTTGGGTTGCGTTTTATTTTTTTCTGTTAGACAGGTGTATTTTCTGGACTGTGTTCCGGATTATTTAGTGGGCTGCTGTTGTGGTCCTGTGCCTGTTCTATGGATGGACTCTTTAATAAACGCCTTCTCTATATTATTACTCTCCTGCACCTGACTTCACACCCACCTCTCATAGGGAGAGGTTGACAATTGATAAACAACTCAACTCATTCACTGGGTACATCTTCAAAATAAAAATGAACCACCCTCCCATAGGTCAAGGTGGCCTAGGTAATTATCGCTGAATTACCTCTACAAGTAAAAAATAAATAGTATTCACTAATGGTCGCACGCATTACAACACAAAATAAAATTAGATGATTAACGCTGAACCACCTCTTCAAAACCAAAATAACTAGTATTGGGTAATTGTTGCTGAATTACCTCTACAAAATAAAAAATAGATGATTATTATCTCTGAACCACCTCTCCAAAATAAAATAACTAGTATTCAGTAATGGTCTCCCGCATTACAACCCGAAATAAAATAGAAGAGATGATTATTACAAAACCACCTCTCCAAAACCAAAATAACTAGTATTCAGTAATGGTTGCCCGCCTTACTACCCGAAATAAAAATAAAAATCATCAATCATTCATTTCATCCATCATATATTGACATCATGCATTTCACCAATAGCCCGTTATGTAATTTCTCCAATCTAGAATTCGACTATGTCCTATTCAAAGTGTATGTATATATTTTAGAGTGAGTGAGGTGCCACTTACTTGTTAGAGGGAAACCACACCAGTGAATGCCAATTAATTACAGACTTAGATTAAACAGGTGTCTGCTTACCTTGTTTAATTTGGAGCTCTGGCACCATCGTGTGGAATCTCCTCCAACCGGGGTGGACACTCACTCCTGGCAAGCTCGCCAAATGTTGGGGTTCGTTCCTTGTTCCTTGTCAATCATTGGCTCATTGGTGAAATTATCATTCAGACAATATCTTTATTAAATTGGCTGGCTAGCTATCCTATAAACATACTGTGCATATCATCTTAAAGTTGATTGTTTTACACAATACCTTATAAGAACACACTGCCTGACTATGGTTGACCAAGTCCCTGACCAAAATGGTTGACCTTTGATACTGTCATAAGACCTTTCATGTACATTCTAGTATTCTAATTCCTAATTCTATTAAAAAACTAAAATATATGCTTTAGGTGAGAATAGGCATTGGTCTGAAGCCGAAAAATAAATGCCACCCATACTCTACCAAAGTTTTACAGCACACAGCTTTGACCTACTACAGTAGCTACACTATATATACAAAAGTATGTGGACACCCGTTCAAATTAGTGGATTCGGCTATTTCGGCAACACACGTTGCTGACAGGTGTATAATATTTACCACACAGCCATGCAATCTCCATAGACAAACACTGGCAGTAGAATGGCATTAGTTTAGAGCTCAGTGACTTTCAGCATTGCACCGTCTGCCCTGTTAGATTTGCCCTGGTCAACTTTAAGTCCTGTTATTGTGAAGTGGAAATGTCTAGGAGCAACAACGGCTCAGACGCAAAGTGTTAGAACACACAAGCTCACAGAACGGGACCGCCGAGTGCTGAAGTGCATAAAAATTGTCTGTCCTCGGTTGCAACACTCACAACCGAGTTTCAAACTGTCTCTGGAAGCAACGTCAGCACAATAACTGTTCGTCGGGAGCTTCATGAAATTGGTTTCCATGGCCGAGCAGCTGCACACAAGCCTAAGATCACAATGCACACTGCCAATTGTCGGCTGGAGCGGTGTAAAGTTCACTGCCATTGGACTCTGGAGCAGTGGAAACGCATTCTCTGGAGTGACGAATCACTCTTCACCATCTAGCAGTCTGACGGACAAATCTGGGTTTGGCAGATGCCAGGAGAATGCTACCTGCCCCAATGCATACTGCCAACTGTTAAGTTTGTTGGAGGAGGGGCTGTTTTTCATGGTTCAGGCTAGGCCCAGTGAAGGGAAATTGTAACGCTACAGCATAATTACATTCTAGACGATTCTGTGCTTCAAATTTTATGGCAACACTTTGGGGAAGGCCCGTTCCTGTTTCAGCATGACAATGCCCACGTAAACAAAGCGAGGTCAATACAGAAATGGTTTGTCGAGATTGATGTGGAAGAACTTGACTGGCCTGCACAGAGCCCTGACCTCAACCCCATCGAACACCTTTGGGATGAATTGGAATACCGACTGCGAGCCAGGCCTAATTGCCCAACATCAGTGCTCGACCTGACTAATGCTCTTGTGGCTGAATGGAAGCAAGTCCTCTCAGCAATGTTTCAACATCTAGTGGAAAGCCTTCCCAGTAGAGTGGAGGCTATTATAGCAGCAAAGGGGGGACCAACTCCAAGTTAATGCCTGTGATTTTGGAATCAGATGTTCAACGAGCAGGTGTCCACGTACTTTTGGTCATGTAGTGTATGTTGGGTAAAGACCCCTTTCTGTGTTTACAAACATTGTCGCATGAGGGCGATGCGCGCAAGTTGATGGCAGAACAAAGGGGAGATCTTATAGAACGGCAGCAAAAAAAAGCCTCTATTTACATGTTGCTTATGAGTACATTTCACACTACTTTTGGATTATAATTGGATTTTAAGGCTCGTATGAATATCTTGCTTAATATAATGTTTTGTCATCATCGCAAATCAACTGCATTATACTTAAAAAACACTTCAACCAGTAAAATTACTCTTTGGCTAACTTTTGCTCCAGACTATATCAATTAGTGTTAGTATTCTAACTAACAACTGCTGCATCCAAGTGAGTTATTGTACAAAGATCACAACGAATGTTCAAGTAAGAATCAAAACATAATTGTAAGTGTATGAGAACCCCAAAAAGGTTTTTGTTTAGAAGTAATAAAAACATAAATCTAGGCTATGTTGAATGTGTGTGACGTCACTGTGTCATGTACTCAAAAAGGGTCTATTGTACTTCAGACTATGTTTAGGCAGGTTGCTTAGGATTCAAACCTTCTCAAACAGCCCAATTCATACTTCACCCCTTTTTGTTGTTGACAGGTGTGTTGTGAACCTCCAATCTAGTTGATTTGCGAATTTAGAGGTTGGTGTCATATTGGTGTCATAAAGATTAAATAACTAAATATTGGCTTAGTTATGGTGATAGGGGGATTTGAATTTAACACTGAGCTTCATCCAATCCCTATAATAGACGTGACTATCATCATTTCTATAATGGTCACAGCACAGATCATGATACAGGATGTGAAATACTTGATCACAAGTACATTGTTTGAAGGAAATTGAATTGCAATGCATATGATAAAATGTTTGAGTTAATCATGTGGTTTTAGTGCTACTAACTGAGTGTGAGTAATAGCCCTGACTAAAGTTAACATGGCGGAATGGTACGGTAACAATCTTACAAGATTCTTTACTGATTTCAAGAGATTTCACCCTTAGCTTCTGAAAACCTTTGAGTTTGGCAATGTGGAAAACATAGTCAAAATACATATTCTCAAAGACATTACACTTTAGTGGGTTAACCCTCACCGGAATAGTTAAATCACCCCACCATCAGTCAGAGACAAAATATGGGAAGTACTGATAGCAAAAATAAAGAAATCACGTTATATGTGAAATGGGAAGTGTGAGCAGGATGGTAATATTTCCTTTATATGTCAATGTCTCTGAAGGAGAGTGGTTATCTGACATGAGAAAGAAAGATTCAACTATGCAAGTAAGTGATTTGGCTTTTAGACATTAAACGTGTCATAGGAAATGCTAACATTCTAGTGATAATAAAATAATTCTTATTCCCTCAGGTCCAGCACAAAGAGGAGGGGATGCGGATTGAAAGATTAACATGGCCTTTTCTTATTCATTTCATTTGGCTTGGAGGTAGGATACAAATGTAGATGTATACAGTAAAAAATATTGTATTTATTTATTAAATTACACACAACAAAATACAAAACAATGGCATGGGAGTTAAAAAGACGAGCGAAAGGTAGCGAGTAGCGAAAGGTGCATGGGTATTACTAACCTTGAGGGGCTAGTAATGCACCTCCCCCTTTCAAATATTAATAGAACAAAATGAACAAAAAAAATTGCCTCTTGATTTGTTCAAATCAACCCGTGACCAGCCCAAGGAAGATCAGTGATTATATTTATTATACTCACATTCCTTGACGTGTCCAACACCTCTGACTAACATTTCCCCCCTGCTATTTGAGTGATGGGAGTTGATGCCTCGTCATGGACTGCTGAAGTGCCCAGCTCAGTATCCGGCATGCAGGGCTCATGTATCGTGATTCCCTGCTCATTCAACTACCCAGAACCTGAGGAGAAGCCCTCCAAATTCACTGGCATCTGGATCAAAGACACCCATGATACTATATACCACCCAGACAGCTCCAACATCATCAAAGACTACAGGGGTCGTACAGAGCTGGTGGGAGATCTCCGGCAGAAGAACTGCTCTCTCAGAATCGACCCCCTCCATCACAGTGACAAAGGACCCTTTCATTTCAGGGTTGAAATCAAAGACCAAAACAAGTATTCCTACATACATGACACAGTCTCCATTGCAGTGAGCAGTAAGTTCCCAGGGGAAAAATTGACAAGGAGAATTTCAAATGTTGTATTATAGTATCCCATTATTTACCCAAATGATAGCTATAGCTTATTGTAGATTTAAAATTATATTACTGAAAGGACAGAACCAAGAAGTAGTGGAGGCACACCTCAAGAGAACTGCAATAACTGTTCTCTTCTCTTTGCTGATTTCAGGCTCTCCAGACCCCCCCTCTCTGTCAGTGAGGGAGGAGGTGAAGTTGGGGGTGGAGCTGTCTGCCTCCTGCTCTGTGTTTCACTCCTGCCCATCTGATTCCCCTCTCCTCACCTGGAGCCACTCCGGAACACCCAGTGTCCAATCACAACAGCTGACCAACGGCCAGTGGAAAGTGACATCATCCCTGACCTTTACCCCCAGCATCACTGATCACAACCAGTCTCTGGTCTGCACAGCAGAACACAGGGGAGGGAAGACAGTGAAAATGTCCAAAACTCTCAATGTCAAATGTAAGTGGACCACACCTGTGTGTTAATAACACTGGAAGCTTTACACTTTCACTTCTGTGAAAACAGAATGCTTCTGTGCATATGACAAAACTGAAAGAAGAAATTAAATGTAACTTCTTTGAAAAGGAAACATGCACTTTGTCCAGAGTCTGGATTGGGCATACTTCCCTTGTAAATTTGAAATAGATTTAGCATGTGATTGATACACTGAATCTGTCGTAAGATGTTTTTACATAGTAATATCATTCTTGCTAATGTTGTTATTCATAGATGCCCCAGTGGATGTGAAGGTGGAAGGAGTGTCCAGTGTGAAGGAAGGAGACTCTGTAGAGCTGAGATGCTCCAGTGACAGTAACCCTGCTGCCCACAGCTACCGTTGGCACAACAACAGAGAACCTCTGCCCACCACTGGACCTACCGTCACACTGGAGAATGTGACCAGACTCACTGAAGCCCTCTACTGCACTGCCATCAACACAGAGGGACAAGGCCACTCCAGCTCACTGAAGCTCAATGTAGAGTGTAAGTAGATGCCACCATTCAAATCAAATCAAATTTTATTGGTCACATACACATGGTTAGCAGATGTTAATGCGAGTGTAGCGAAATGCTTGTGCTTCTAGTTCTGACCAAGCAGTGATATCTAACAAGTAATCTAACAATTTCACAACAACTACCTTTTACACACAAGTGTAAAGGAATGAATAAGAATATGTACATAGAAATATATGGATGAGCGATGGCCGAACAGCATAGGCAAGATGCAGTAGATGGTATAGAGTACAGTATATACAAATGAGATGAGTAATGTAGGGTATGTAAACATTATATAAAGTGGCATTGTTTAAAGTGACTAGTGATACATTTATTACATCCAATTTTTAATTATTAAAGTGGCTAGAGATTTGAGTTAATAAGTTGCATGTCCTTTCTGTGTATATAATATTAAGACAATACTCTTCAGGATGAAGCACTACATGTTCAGTTAAAACCAAACTGTTTATCATTCTCATCCCAGACCCCCCTGAGATCAAAGTGGGCTCCGCCTGCACTTCAGACACCTCCAGGGTAACCTGTCTGTGCATTGTGGATTCGGAGCCCCCCGGCACCGTGGAGTGGTCTCTTCCAGCTGGACCCCTGCCCACCCTACCCAGTACCAGAGTGGAGAGGCATGGGTCAGTTACCATGGTGACCCTACAGAGGGCACTAGGCTTCTCCGAGACCATCCACTGCCATGCCAGCAACACACAGGGCAATGCCACCTTGTCCTTCACTGTGTCCACAAATGGTAAGGGAAACTGTGGGGGAAGTGCATCATAAATGAAGTATTACATACAGTATTAACATAATAAAGGATATTATTGGTACATTAATAAAACAAATGTATTTGTTTTTGGACAGATAAGATGTTGATGCTGTACGTTTTAATTGGTATTGCTGCATTAGTGGTGGTAGTAATACTAATTACCATGTCAGCTTGCCTATTGAACAAGAAGGGGTAAGTTACTATTTTATTTCTTTTTGGAAGGAGTTATATATATTTGTGTTTGTTTGTTCTGTTTTGATAACTTCACATTATTTTTCTCAACAGTAGTAGGAGTCGTAGTGACCAGCCAGTAACCAGTATGCAGGACGTGGATACAGCCAAGGGTGCTTTTTCACATCCCTCACCATCAAGGTATTTTTCTACAGGCTGTTCTGTGATCATAATGTATACATCCTGCTGAGTTGTTAAAGCCCATTAGCCTACATTCACTCTTGTTGTGTCTTATCAAATGACGGGAATGCACCTGAGAGTGGTCCTAACTCTATCCACAGGAAAGAGCAGAAAGACCCCAGCAGTGGAATCCACACAAACTACTACACCAATGATCACCTATATGGAAACATGGAGGTATATACTGTAGTCCTACTGCATACATTTACAGCTGCTGTAGAGATCTGAGATCTGAGGAGATACAAAGGATTAAACAATAGAGGTGGTGGTGTTGATGATGATACTGTGTCTCTGATCTGGTTATCTGTAGGCTGAAGAGGATGGCGACCCATACGAGTGTGTTGGTGGAGACGATGCAGTCTATGCTAATGTGTGAACACAACAGGAAGCATGTTGGAGTCAGCTGGCCCAGAGGCCATGTTACTCATAGGCTGCCACCTCTACAATGTATTCAGTCAAAATGCATTTTTTATTGTACTTGACACAAACCAAAACCATACCAAAGGCACTAACATGCATTTAAATGCATTTAAATTACTACAAATATGTCAAAATTCATGTCCCTCCATGCACTCCCAGTGACTTCTAGAAAGATTTGAGCCCAGTAACCCCAAAAATACTGAGTTTTCCCCATCACTGTAAAGCCCTAGTTATTTTGTTGCTTTGATGAAGTTATTTCTGAAGATTATTATGTATTTTATGTGAAAAGTGATTCCTTTGTCTGTTACGTGAACTGAACTCTCGTTTTAATACGGAGGAACTATTCCTTTTTAAATGATAGTGTAAAAGCAGGTGAGCTGGTTATACTCTTTTGGCCATTTTCTGGTGTTTTGTGGTGAAAAACTGAGCGGGTCTAGCATAATACGGCAACCCTGTTACCAATAGATAGACAGGCTAGAAATGTTTAACAATTTAAAATGATTTGTGAATCTTGCATTCAACTGACCCTCCCTGTTGCACACAACAAGCTTCCATTCTTCTTGTCACAAGGAGATACATGGCTGATTTAAATAGTTATTACCAGTTGGAGGGGCATTCAAGTGGATATTTCCTAACCATCCACTGTAGAGCTGCACAATACCACTCATTTGAAGCACAGGCTACTGTGGCTATTTGATCATAATATAGGCCCACCAAAGTGGCTTACCATCAAAAACAGTGGAGGAAATGCATCCCATAACATTTTAACATGGAAATAGCTGTTCTATCATTCAGTCTACAGTAGCATTCAATGTGTGGTGTTCAATGTAGGCCTACATTCTATGAGACGTAAAAAAATTTAACATGCAGGGCTTGACATTAACCTGTTTATCCACCTGTCCTTCAGAGAAGGATGTGACTGAAAATGTTGTGTTGTTTGATGCAAGAAACATCTTTACAAAATCAAATGTATTATTATTCCCATACCATTATTACAGAGAATCAGAAAAATTATTCTACCCTCTGTCTATTAGCTTATTTAAGACTGTGTCAAAATTCACCACTGCCCCTTTAAAACAAACATAAAAGCTCTTTACCTAACTCACTTTTCTAAGATGTCTAGAAGTGTTTGTAGGAAGCAATCACTCCTCTATTGCTGACTACAAATGATCTATAACTGGGCTAATAACACACTAACTAGCAAAGGATGTGAACAAAATGTGCAAATGTGGCTACATACAACTCTCGCTTTGATCTCAAAACAAGCTCATCTACTCATGACCGCTAATGCTAGAAACACAGTCCAGTTCAAAGTAAATGGCACTGAACCATATATGGCAATGGTCTATTTGCGTATAGTCCTACTGCAGCTCTAATTGTTATGCTGCACCAGTTTGTGTAGAATACGGTCTGTGTAGACTACAGTATGGGCTGAGTAGTGCATGTCAATACAACAGAATCCTACTCCGATGCATTCTGCCTACAACAAAATCTGTTGCATAGTTTGTTTTGTTTCGGTATGTTGCATTGAAAGTGGCTAATATTGCGTTGATTTGATCACAATTGCCACAGTAAAGGGAAACATTGATAGTGTTAACAGGGAGAACTCTAGAACAGTGGTCACCAACCTTCACTGAGTCAAGATCACTTTGAGTCAAAATGCAAGCCGAGATCTACCGCTCCGATTAATTTTTTAACATGACTTAAAAGATGGAAGCCTATGCAACATTAACCAATTAAAAACAGTACTGTAGCAATGAGGTTTGTGCAGTAAGTTATATGCCCAATATATTATCACTGCATATTGGCTTTCTTGAATAGCCCTGCCAATACATTGTTGTTTGGGTCATTTTTTTAAATTATATTTCTAAATTTGAGTTAGGCTATGTGATCACACCGGTAATAGAGCCGTTGTTATATTACTTGTGAAGCACAGCTGAGTGAGCATACATTTAAATCATTTGCTTTTTATTTTACTGGGCTGATCGTATCTGCATCTGATAGTCAGTCTCAGCCGACGGAGAGAGCAGCAGACTGAGGGTCCGCCTCCGCTATCCCTTTCCTCCGCTGACACTGACCAAAAAGGGACACCATCTTCCAGCTGATGGCGAACTCGAGTTCCATCCTATGAAGAGAGAAGGTGAAATATTCCTCGATATTCAAAAATACCCAAGCCACTAATAATAACCACAACGCAAGCCTATAGATACGCTTTCCTACTCATTCATTACTGCTGCAGTGCTTGTTGTGGCGCTGAGTGAATATACCCTTATGAAAAAATATTGCAGTCAGAGCACTGTATAACTGCAGGACACTACAGTATAACTGCAGTTAGAGTGCAGTATAACTGCAGTATGCTGCAATTACTGTGTCCTAAATACCACAGTTGACTGCAGGTAATGCCCTTTTACTGCAGTTTCAAAACTGCATTTTTTTTTTGTTAGGGTAGGAAGAATGCGCATTTTATGGCTTATAAAAGTGTTGAATACAAAGTGTTGACAGTGCTGAGTAAGAACTTAAAAATGAACTCAATGATAAAAACAGCATCTCTTTTCTGTGTTCGTTGAATGGCAACAATTCGCCTACCCAGCATGCAGGACAGCTGATTCGGGTGCACCTACCGCCAACAATCTGAGACAAATAAAAATAAATAGGAACACAAGGCTTTATCGTTGGGTTTTTTACAGAAATATTGGGCGGTCAGCTAGGAGTGCCTTGGAGATCGACAAGTTGATCGCGATCGACCGGTTGGTGACCACTGCTCTAGAAAGTTGAGTGAAGTTCAATCTCATGCTTCTCTCTCTGTGGACTGATATTTCTGTGTGGCAGTCACGGGAGCTGAGCAGCAGTCTTGTGGCTACTCTCGCGCAGCTTAGTGGGAACATTGGAAATAAATCAGCTGTCTGGGTGGCTGGTCTCAGACGATCCTGCAGGTGAAGAAGCAGGATGTGGAGGTCCTGGATTGGCTTGGTTACATGTGGTCTGCAGTTGTGAGGCTGGTTGGACATACTGCCAAATTCTCTAAAACAACGTTGAAGGCAGATTGTGGTAGAGAAATTAAATTATCTGGAAACAGCTCTGGTGGACATTCCTGCAGTCAGCATGACAATAGCATGCTCCCCCAAAACTTGAGACATCTGTGGCATTGTGTTGTGTGACAAAATTGCACATTTTGGAGTGGCCTTTTATTGTCCCCAGCACAAGGTGCACCTGTGTATTGATCATGCTGTTTAATCACCTTCTTGATATGCCACACCTGTCAGGTGGATGGATTATCTTGGCAAAGGAGAAATGCTCACTAACAGGGATGTAAACAGTTTTGTTCAACATTTCAGAGAAGTAACTTTTTTGTGCTTATTGGAACATTTCTGGGATCTTTTATTTCAGTTCATGAAACATGGGACCAACACTATATATGTTGCATTTATTTTGATTTATTTAACCTTTATTTAACTAGGCAAGTCAGTTAAGAACAAATTCTTATTTACAATGACGGCCTACCCTGGCCAAACCCGGACGACGCTGGGCCGATTGTGCACCGCCCCCTATGGGACTCCCAATCACGGCCGGATATGATACAGCCTGGATATAGTTTGTTCAGTACATATTATTATTATTATTTAATTTGTTTATTTATTCTGATTCATCAGGAGGTGCTGCAGCACCCATCAGCACCCCTACTTCCTGTGGCTATGTCTGTGATCATAACCTAGAACCCTTGCTGAGTTGCTAAAGACAATTAGCCTACATTCACTCATTCACAAAAGATGTGTTTCATTGTATTTGAATATAGTCTGTATGTCACGCCCTGACCATAGAGAGCCCTCGGGCTTCTCTATGGTGTAATAGGTCAGAGCGTGACTAAGGGGTTTTTCTAGTTATTATACTTCTATGTTGGTGTGTGAGTATGGTTCCCAATTGGAGGCAGCTGAATATCGTTGCCTCTAATTGGGGATCATACTTAGTGTGTCCCTTTTCCCATCTGCGTTGTGGGATATTGTTTTTGTGTGAGTGCCTTTGTGCGCTACGTTTTGCACGATTGTTAATTGTTTGTTGTTTTGAAGTTTCACTGTAATAAATGTGTGGAACTCTACTCACGCTGCGCCTTGGTCCGATTATTTAAGCGACGATCATGACACTGTAATGTTTGTTCCTGAATCTCCCATTCTACTACTGAGTTATTTTTCATCCTTTTTCTACCACAGTTTATGTTCTTACTGGGACACTGCTTCTCATTGATTTGCTGTGTGGGGAAAAACAAACATCTATTGTCATAAATCAACTTCAAGTACTCAAAGAATATAAAGGTCAAGCAGAAGTAATTATTAGTCACCAATGAGCTGCTGTCTCCACTTGTCTACCTCTTCTCAGGTCGTGGTGGCCTCTTTAAATCACCACATCTCGTCCTGGTTTGTAGAAGGTATTACATCATATATTTATGTGAAATATGAATGATGAGCAAGAGGAATAGAGGACCCCCCCCCCCCCCCCCCCCCCCAACCTGAATTAACATTTCTTTGCATCTTGCTAGTAAAAACAAAAGACAGGAACAACACACCTAAATCCTAATCAACTCAATTGAAATGATAGGCGCACACCCCTGTGTCACTGCTCTTTGAACTATCTGTAATCCGACAAACAAAATAACACAGTTTCCCTGTAACAATACATCCATAGCACTAACATAAGCAATAAGACCAGAGGGGGTGTGGTATATGGCCAATATAACACGGGTAAGGGCTGTTCTTATGCACGACGCAGTGCAGAGTGCCTGGATACAGCCCTCAGCCGTGGTATATTGGCAAAATACCACAAACTCCCAAGGTGCATAATTACTATTATAAACTGGTTACCAACGTAATTAGAGCAGTAAAAATACATGTTTTGTCTTACCCGTGGTATACAATCTGATATACCACGGCTTTCGGCCAATCACCATTCAGGGCTTGAGCCACCCAGTTTATAAAGTATAATAAAACATATCAACATGCATAGCTCTTTATGAACTCTTGAAACTATCCATACATGAAAATTCAATTCACACAGTAATATTCATTTTGTTGATTTCATGTTTTCATCTGTCTTCACACCTCCAACAGTGTCCGTGCTACCAGGACTGGGAACCTCCTTTTCTTGAGATTGCCACAGATAAGGTTTGTTTGACCCCTGTGATAGCCCACAAATGGTCAGCCATGCAAACAATGTCTTAAATCATGACTGAGTCATCATGCTGGGCCCCACGCCAGCCACTTGCCAGTCGCGAGTATGTCACCTTCTCTAATTTTTCCACTACATTTTACAATATTTGCAAGTTTATAAGTTACATATTTGAAATACCTGTGCTTTTCCTCATTCTTTTGTACCACCAATCTTAAATTGATTGAGAGCCAAATGCACTCATCAGCAATGATGAAGTGAAGTGGTTTTGTTACAAATAATCAGATATCCTCTAATTGATACATTAATCTTGTCTAAATGGATTTGAGTGAAACCTTTTGTTTGATGGTGACTAGGCCCATTCACACCTCTCTAAGGCCTACAGGGCCTCTGCCATAAACAGAGTAAGTCACCCACTGCTCCATCAGTTGCTGACCGCAGAGGCAAAACCATAGATGCAAGACACTTCCAAACTAATCTCTGGTAAGAAATAACATTGCTGCAGTTTTTATGGCTCAATTATGTTTTCATGACATCTTACCCTCAACACATTCGTACAATCGTTGGCAGGTAGCATTTGTAAGTGGGTTATACAACCAGCACCACCAGTCATGGTGTGGTTTATACCAGTGTGTGTCCTTTTTCCTCACATGACACTGACCACAGTGTTTTTAACTTAAATATCTAATGTTCTCTGTGATCCTCTACCCCTCTACCTGTCTTCAGTAACCTCCTCCAGTCCCATGGGAAACAGAGTATCCAGCGGCCACATGTCCCACCCTCTTGGGAACCTGTCCTGGGGCCACTGCAAGGAGGACACGGCCAAGCTGGAGGACTTCCTGGCCAAGCAGGAAGAGGATTTGTTGGCGGTCCCCAAGCATGGCTGTGCTAGGAACAAGCTGTAGCATCTCGCTAGGAGCAGCTGCATCCGTTACGTCCACCTGCCCATCACATGTCCTCAGACCAGCAGATTCTGTCTGAACAGGGGAGAGATGTGTAACCCAGCCTTTGTGGATGACCAGAACTCCTGAGTCACCCAGGAAAGAACCACTGACTTCTGTTTACCATGGACAGCTATACTGCCCTACCAAGCAAAAAGGCAGTAACTGCTCATTTGGTCAAAAATGAGTCAATGTCATTTTTGCTACATTAAATACATGCTTAATCATGTGGACAAGTATTCTGCCTCTATTGTATTGTGTTCTGGAGAAAATGGGGGTCATATTAGCAGTAACTGCACTAGGTTACTCAAACCAAGGTAAATAAAAGCAATTTTTCTCAGTTCCAAGCTATGAGCAGTAATTGCCTTTTTGCTTGGTAGGGCAGTATACACTAAAGTGAAAACTGGAAGAATACCTCTGACTCTTAGAATATTGGGAAGAACTTGTCCAAAATGAACTAAAGCTGTAGTCTCATTTCTGAGTCGGGTGGGACATTGAAACACGGGACAGCAATGTCTTTAGGTCAGGACTTACTATACACTTGCCTTTACTGTATTTCAATATGTTAATTTTGCAGTATTAAAATTACATGTTTTTTTTTTTACTTAATTTGTTTGAGTTGGAATTTCCCGAACCACTTCACTCTGAACATGGAAGTCAGGCTTTCCTGTTGACTATATGACTACAGTACCCAGAATATGAATATATCAGGTATGTTACATAGACAGACCATGACAGGGAGCAAGGGGTTGTGTGAAAAGAGTATTTCCTACACAAGGCTGTTGGTCTGATTCTCTACTGTTCTCTCCATAGAGTGTACTCTCACTCCCCAAGAATACATAGAATAATGAAGACACTTCCTGTGTAGGCAACTACATGCAACACATAGCCACTGAAAGACAGAAATAGGACACCCATAGGGGTTTTGAAAGTGATAGCATCAAAGTGTCAGGCTACACTCAGGAATACATTAAAAGTGCTACAGCTTTCACCTGGATTCATCTGGTCAGTCTATGTTATAATAAAAAGAGCAGCTGTTCCTAATGTTTTGTACACTGTGTGTGTGTGTGTATATATTAAAGGGAGCTATGTCAAGAATCTGGTAGAAAAGTATAAACAGTGTAAGTAAAATGTGATGTAGAAATATTAGAATGAGCTATGTTGAGAAAACAATAATTAAATACACTGTACAAAATCCATGGCAAATGGACAGAACTGCAGCAAATTAGCTTCCGGACTTGAGCCCGGAAAATAAATATATATCTGAATGGTGTGTATAGACAGTATGTGAATAGAAAAGGCATGTACAGCAGTAATATAGTATGAGTAATGACAAGTATACCCCCAGCAAACCAGGAAAATCCCCAGAACATTAGCTTAGAATGCCATTAAGTGCTAGTTAGGGGTTTTATCTAACATTAGGATGATAACATATCAAAAATATTTTTTTATGTTTTGGGTAACAAAATCACAACAACAAAAAAACAATGTTTTAAATGAAATATCCTTGGAATATTCTCCAAACATTCTCAAAACAAATCTGTTACAACCACCACAGAACGTAGTTGTAAGGTGTGTGTACTGGCGGCAGAGAAGTCAGGCGCAGGAGAGCAAAAACTGTGTTTACAATGACGTAGTTTAATAATAAAAACCACCGGAAACAGAACAATATATCAATGGGTATAAAACCCTTCGCACACCGGACATAACGAGCACAAGCACTTACAATAAACAATTCCGGACAAGGACAAGGGGGGAACAGAGGGTTAAATACACAACATGTAATGGTGGAATTGAAACCAGGTGTGTGGGAAGACAAGACAAAACAAATGGAAAATGAAAAGTAGATCGATGATGGCTAGAAGACCGGCAACGCCGACCGCCGAACGCCGCCCGAACAAGGAGAGGCACCGACTTCGGCGGAAGTCGTGACAGTAGGGACATCACAAAAGATATGTTCCCAAAACACAAAAACTGTCTAGTTGCGTGGATGATTATACAATGTTTCATTTAGAGTGCAAAAAATATTAACCTGAAGTTAAAAGAATGTTTCCAAAAAACATGTGTTATGTTCTTTAAATGTTCCTAAAACATTTATTTAGGTTGTGGGAACATTGACCTCTGGCAGTCTATGGGGGTGCCACAGGGTTCATTTCTCGGGCTGACTCTTTCAATGATGTCGCTCTTGCTGCAGGTGATTATTTGATCCACCTCTATGCAGATGATACCATTCTGTATACATCTGGCCCTTCTTTGAACACTGTATTAACAAACCTCCAAACGAGCTTTTAACGCCATACAACACTCCTTCCGTGGCCTCCAACTGCTCTTAAATGCTAGTAAAATGAAATGTATGCTCTTCAACCGATCGCTGCCTGCACCCGCCCGACTAGCATCACTACTCTGGATGGTTCTGACTTAGAATATGTGGACAACTTTTAATACCTAGGTGCCTGGCTAGACAGGAAACTCTCCTTGCAGACTCACATTAAGCATCTCCAATCCAAAGGTAAATCTAGAATCGGCTTCCTATTTCGCAAACAAAGCCTCCTTCACTCATGTTGCTAAACATACCCTCGTAAAACTGACTATCCTACCAATCCTTGACTTCGGCGATGTCATTTACAAAATAGCCTCCAACACTCTACTCAGCAAATTGGATGCAGTCTATCACAGTGCCATCCGTTTTGTCACTAAAAGCCCCATATACTACCCACCACCGCAACATGTATGCTCTAGTTGACTGGTCCTCGCTACATACTCGTCACCAAACCCACTGGCTCCAGGTCATTTATAAGTCTTTGCTAGGTAAAGCTCAGCCTTATCTCAGCTCACTGGTCACCATAGCAACACCCACCTGTAGCACAGCAGATATATTTCAATGGTCATCCCCAAAGCCAACACCTCCTATGGCCGCCTTTCCTTCCAGTTCTCTGCTGCCAATGACTGGAACGAATTGCAAAAATCACTGAAGCTGGAGACTTATATCTCCTTCACTAACTTTCAGCGTCAGCTGTCAGAGCAGCTTATCGATCACTGTAGCTCTACACAGCCCATCTGTAAATAGCCCATCCAACCAACTACCCACCTCATCCCCATATTTGTTTTTGTTTTTCTACAGTTTTGCACCCCAGTATTTCTAATTGCACATCCTCATCTGCACATATATCACTCCAGTGTTAATACTAAATTGTAATTACTTCGCCACTATTGGCCTATTTATTGCCTTACTGTAACAGGCGTCGTTGTGAAGAGACAAAGGCGCAGCGTGGTTAGTGCTCATCATGTATTTATTTGATCTGAACACTGAAACAAAGAAACAAAAAACGACAGACAAACAGTTCTGTCAGGTAAGTAATACAAAACAGAAATTAACCACCCACAAAACCCAAAGGAAAACAGGCTACCAATCAGCGACAACGATGTACAGCTGTCCCTGATTGAGAGCCATACCAGGCAACAAAGAAATACAAAACATAGAAAAAAGGACATAGAATGCCCACCCTAGTCACACCCTGGCCTAACCAAAATAGAGAATAAAACCCTCTCTATGGCCAGGGCGTGACACTTACCTCCTTTGCACACACTGTATGCAGATTTTTCTATTGTATTATTGACTGTACGTTTGTTAATCCCATGTGTAACTCTGTTGTTGTTTTTGTCGCACTGCTCTGCTTTATCTTGGCCAGGTCGCAGAGGTAAATAAGAACTTGTTCTCAACTGGCCTACCTCGTTACGTAAAGGTGAAGGAAAAAAATGGTAAGGTACATGACAAGAGATATGTTCCCAAAACACTTAAACTGTCCAGTTGTGCTGACATTCAGATAATGTTTGTATTAGGGTGCACAAAATATTCCTTTGATGTTGCAAGAATTAGTTGCTTTTCTGAGTTCTTAAATGGTTCCCAGAACATTTAATTATGTTGTGGGAACAGTGTGGGTACATTCATACAATGTTTAAGATAAGTTGCCCAGAACATTCCTATAATGTTGTAAGAATGTTGACAAAACACCTGGTCTAAGTTCTTTAAAGGTTCCCAGAATATTTTGTTGTCTTGGATGTTGCAAGAATGTTCTTGTGATATTCGCAAAAGGTTGCACAGAATATTCCCACCAAGTTACAAAATGTTCCACAATTTCCAAATAAGTCAGTTTTTATGATGTTCATAGCATATTTGTATTAGGTTAAACATAATATTATGTTGGTCACACAATATACATTTTAACTTGTCTTGGAGATCCTCAGAACATTTAAAGAACATTTAGAAAATGCTGCATTTAAGTTTCACAAACCATTCTCAGCATGCAAATTTGTAGCTATTTAAAGCATATTGGAATATGGCTTCATTATGATTCTCTGCAGATTTAATGCCAATTTACATTTGAGGACTGTATTGTAAGAAAACTGTATGTAATTATTCTCTATTGAACAAAAAAATACAGTAAAACCTACCAACCATAGCAGACCCCAGAAGATAAACTGAAGATTACCAACACAACATTGCTTTCCTCTTTCCGAAGCATTTTGCTTTATTTATTTATTTATTTTATTGAACCTTTATTTAATTATACAAGTCAGTTAAGAACAAATTCTTATTTACAATGACTGCCTACCAAAAGGCAAAAGGCCTCCTGCGGGGACGGGGGCTGGGATTAAAAATGTCAAATAAAATAAAAATATAGGACAAAACACACATCATGACAAGAGAGACACCACAACACTACATAAAGAGAGACCTAAGACAACAACATAGCATGGTAGCAACACATGAAAACACAGCACGGTAGCAACACAACATGACAACACCATGGTAGCAACACTTAAGTCGGTGATTTTGCTAAACAACGTTCCTGTACATTGTTCTAAAACAATTATTTGTCAACCGTATAGCCTATGCATTATGTTGATTCCTGCTGTGAAAGTATCTGCCTGTCCCCATTTCGCTGCCGGCTGCTGTGTGACCAAGCCACTCTTACACTCCTTTTCCCCACTGTGTGCACGGAGGAGGTAGAGATGCATTCTGAGAAGCACAGGAAGATGACCTTGGTCAAAATGCAATAGCGGGAAAAATACAGTTTTCAAAGCAAATACTATGATTCTAGTTACAGAGAAGAGTGTCCCAGCTTTCGGTGAGTATGTTATTTATTTCTCACCTCTTAATATTGAGTTCATCGCACCAGTGGAGATTTTAGCATGTAAATCCCCCAATTTGTTTTAGATGCATGCCAGCAAAGCCACTACACAGCACATCACTAAACAATACATTAATTGCACTATAAAGGTGACAAACGGTGCCCACAAACTGTTAGGGCGTACATAAAGCTGTCCCAACAGCAGAGCTTTCTTTTCAGCACCATGGAGTGAATCCTTACCACCGCAAAACCTGGCTATCATCAGAGCCTTGTCTGGCAGCGAAATAGTTAATTCAGCCTCATTTACTGCCTTTAAAAAAACATAGCTGATATGGCTGACTTGCTTAAACAAATGTGGGTTCTACTGACAATTGAGATGTACAAACTGTGGCACAAGGGAATAATGAGTAGATTTTATTTATGTATTTTATTTTACCTTTATTTAACCAGGTAGGCCAGTTGAGAACAAGTTCTCAATTACAACTGCGTCCTGGCCAAGATAAAGCATAGCAGTGCGACAAAAACAACAACACAGAGTTACACATGGGATAAACAAACGTACAGTCAATAACACAATACAAAAATCTATGTACAGTGTGTGCAAATGTAGTAAGGTTAGGGAGCTAAGGCAATAAATAGGCCATAGTAGCGAAACAATTACAATTTAGTATTAACACTGGAGTGATATATGTGCAGATGATGATGTGAAAGTACAGATACAGGGGTGCAAAAGAGCAAAAAAATAAATAACAACATGGGGATGAGGTAGTTGGGTGTGCTATTTACAGATGGGCTGTGTACAGGTACAGTGATCAGTAAACTGCTTAGACAGCTGATGCTTAAAGTTAGTGAGGGAGATATAAGTCTCCAGCTTCAGTGATTTTTGCAATTCGTTCCAGTCATTGGCAGCAGAGAACTGGAAGGTTAGGCGGCCAAAGGGAGTGTTGGCTTTGGGGAAGACCAGTGAAATATACCTGCTGGAGCGTGTGCTACGGTTGGGTGTTGCTGGATAATGAACTTCTTTCAATAAAGTGTTTCACATTCTCCACTGGTTGGAATTAAGTATCTCATTGAAATACTATCCTGTGTCCTCAGATTAATGCAAATGAAGGGAGTTAGATATGCATAGTTTGCATAATGAGTGCTCTAACTCCCCCTTGTGGTGGTCTGGAGCAATGAAGCCATGACGCTGGGTACCTCTAAGTCCCGTGGTGCAAGCTCGCAACTTTTAAAAGAGGAACCACTGAAGCTAGATAATGAACTAAACTGCAATTATCAGAAACCATTATTATCTAGCTAGCTACGGTAGCTAAATATCTGTCAGATATAAAACAAGCAGGATCGTGGCATGTGTCAGAAACAATGCATGTTGGTTAGCTAGCTCACGTTAGCTAGATCACATTAGCTATCTAGCGCACTAGCTAGCTAATGCCTACAGTTGTAACTCAGAGGTGAAGCCTACTTTCTGAATTAACCCTTGTGTAGTCTTAACATTCTGTATACTCCCCTTGTCCTAAGGGTAAAACATGACCCGCCTTCACTAAACCCATAAAATAAAGCAGCATAATTGAATTTTAAACCCCAAATCTATTTTGCATGAAGGAACAACCTGTCATTCATCACAAACGTTGTGAATATCTGGGTTTTCCCTCTTCACAATGCAGAAAGACTGCATTTAATCAGTGTACACCACTCGTTTTTATTACAACACACCTGTCATAATTGTTTTCTTTACCTAAGTAGAGGTTTATTATTATTATTATTATTATTACTAAAGGTACTGCATAGGTTTAAAAATACTTATTTAGCAAGAGATAGCACTTGTATAGCCTAAGAAAGTAGCAGAAATGTGCAGAAAGTCGTTTTGAATGCATTTTATTGAACGGAAACAATAAAAGTATTTTTTTGGCAACATAGTGATATATTCTTATATACTGTACAATGAGGAATTCAACTACAAAATACAAGTCTTCTCCCATTTTTTGAACCATTGCCCCCACCCACAAGGTGTATAAACAACAACAATAAATAAGAATGAGATAATAGATACAAAACAAAAACGTGAACTCTAATTAGCACA
The DNA here is from genome assembly GCF_965601325.2 of Salmo salar. Taxonomy (NCBI): domain Eukaryota; kingdom Metazoa; phylum Chordata; class Actinopteri; order Salmoniformes; family Salmonidae; genus Salmo; species Salmo salar. The sequence goes on from NC_138292.1 coordinate 26,081,754, forward strand.
TGTAGGACAGTATGCAAGTGTGTGTGCATGGACTTTGCAGTTGTATTTCTCACATGTGCAGCACATAGTATTTGTTTTACAGTCCTTCTTTGGGGGGCAGAATTGGCATCTCCTCCTGTTGCCTGCCCCAGCTGCAGCCTCAGGTGGATCAGGACAAGATTCAGCCCCCTGAACAGCTTTCACAAGTGCTGCAGAGGCTGTTTTGCGGGGGAGGCGCTCCCTTCTTTGAATGTGTGGGGTTACATGTGCCTTTCCCAGCTGCTCCATGAACACCCTCCTCTTGTTCTGCTTATCAGGCATCCAGGTAGGGTGATGTTGTTCCATATCACGAAGGCATTGTATGAGGACACATCAATGATGTTATGGAAGATGACCAGGGGCCAGTCATCCTCCCGCAGCTGTAAGTTCCAATCACCTTGTCCAGGTTGTCCATGCCTCCTTTGTTGTGAATGTAGTTTACTAGGATGATGGCTGGCTTCCTTTCCTCACGATCACTGATCTCTGATGTTTTGTGCAGTGTGCTCAGGAGGACCACATTCTTGTTCCTCTTTGGGAGATAAGAAACTAGAGTGGTAGTGGGGGTGAAGGCAAACTTTGATGAGAAGGCCTCTCTCCCCCTTGTTGCGAGGAGTGTAGGGGCGAGCTCAGGCTTGTTCTCTCTAACTGTGCCAACCATGGTGATCTTCCTCTTCAGGAGCTGCTGGCTGAGTTCAATCAGTAGCACCCAATCTCAATTTCTCAGTGTGTGTGTGTGTGTGTGTGTGTGTGTGTGTGTGTGTGTGTGTGTGTGTGTGTGTGTGTGTGTGTGTGTGTGTGTGTGTGTGTGTGTGTGTGTGTGTGTGTGTGTGTGTGTGTGTGTGCGTGTCTTTCTGGTGTGTAAATTATTTTAAAACTGCCGGGTCAAAAATGACCCTAAGACAATCTTTGTACCCTGGTGGTGTACAGATTTCAGGGAAATATGAACTGAGGCAATGTTTCACCTTTTCTAATGTTGGGGTCACTCTAGGAAAAGTCATCAAATTTCAAGTTGAAAAACTATAATTAAGGGGGTTTTCTCTGCTGTTAAACATAGTGGGGGGTCATTTTTTACCCTTAAGACAACATAAGGATTAAGCAACAGTCAATATTAATATAATTAATAGGGCTGTCATTTAGCTAGCTAGCTACCTACTGTAGACCTAATCACCATTTTTTAAGCAGTTTGGCTACAATCAGCCCTCAACAATCACAGGCATCTAGCTAAGCTAGCAACTATTTACAGTCAAATAAGATGAGATGAGACGTGGTACCAAAATATAAATAGCTGAGTTATACATTCACATGGATGCCATGCCAAACTGTGATTAGAGTGTTAGGCAGAAGGCCCTGGGCCAATGAGAGGTCAGGGGTGAGGGCTCTCTCTCTCGTTCAAGAACACTCACTACATCTATACGCCTCTCTTCAGGTGCTACAGAGACAGAATATTTCAAGGACCTTCAGAGCATTTTCACAAATTACCAGAGGTCTCTCAAAAGCACAGAGAAGTAAGCTCCACTCATAATAGTATACTTGAAACATTATGTAAACCTCCTTCACTACGGCATTCTGCCTGTGTGAGGATGACATAGTATATTATCATGGGCCCATGGTTGGATTTACTGTATTCACTCCAAAACTCATGCTTTCTCCCCCCTGTGAAAGTGACCCAGCCTTTAATAAAAATGAACATGTGTCCATCCCCCTATCCCCAGGTGTGTCTACTGGGCTATGAAACACTAGAGCACCACATAAGAAAACCTGCTACCATGTTGTATGCTATCCGCAGACTGTTCCCTGAGGAAGGATGGATTTATTAAGGCTTTCAATGGCCACAATTTGCGGTTGACCAAATGCAATATAGTTTTGTATAAACAATAACATTTTCATAGCATGTTTGTCACATTGGTCTTAACGTGTTTACAAACTACTGTGGTAATTTAAACATGAAGACAAATACACTTCAAATCAAAGTTTATTTGTCACGTGCGCCAAATACAACAGATGTAGGTAGATCTTACAGTGCAATGCTTACTTACAGGCTCTAACCAATAGTGCAAAATTGGTATTAGGTGAACAATAGGTAAGTAAAGAAATAAAATAACAGTTAAAAGACAGGCTATATACAGTACCGAGGCTATAAAAGTAGCGAAGCTACATACAGACACCGGTTAGTCAGGCTGATTGAGGTAGTATGTACATGTAGATATGGTTAAAGTGACTATGCATATATGATGAACAGAGAGTAGCAGTAGTGTAAAAGAGGGGTTGGTGGGTGGTGGTTGGTGGGACACAATACAAATAGCACGGTTAGCCAATGTGCGGGAACACTGGTTGGTCGGCACAATTGAGGTAGTATGTACATGAATGTATAGTGAAAGTGACTATGCATATATGATAAACAGAGAGTAGCAGCAGCGTAAAAAGAGGGGTTGGGGGGCACACAATGCAAATAGTCCGGGTAGCCATTTGATTACCTGTTCAGGAGTCTTATGGCTTGGTGGTAAAAACTGTTGAGAAGCCTTTGTCCTAGACTTGGCGCTCCGGTACCACTTGCCATGCGATAGTAGAGAGAACAGTCTTTGACTGGGGTGGCTGGGGTCTTTGACAATTTAAGGGCCTTCCTCTGACACAGCCTGGTGTAGAGGTCCTGGATGGCAGGCAGCTTAGCCCCAGTGATGTACTGAGCCGTACACACTACCCTCTGTTGTGCCTTGCGGTCAGAGGCCGAGTAATTGCCGTACCAGGCAGTGATGCAACCAGTCAGGATGCTCTCGATGTTGCAGCTGTAGAACCTTTTGAGGATCTCAGGACCCATGCCAAATCATTTTAGTTTCCTGAGGGGGAATAGGCTTTGTCGTACCATCTTCACGACTGTCTTGGTGTGTTTGGACCATTCTAGTTTGTTGTTGATGTGGACACCAAGGAACTTGAAGCTCTCAACCTGCTCCACTACAGCCCCTTCAATGAGAATGGCGGCGTGCTCGGTCCTCCTTTTCCTGTAGTCCACAATCATCTCCTTAGTCTTGGTCACGAGGGATAGGTTGTTATTCTGGCACCACCCAGCCAGGTCTCTGACCTCCTCCCTATAGGCCGTCTCGTCATTGAAGTGATCAGGCCTACCACTGTTGTGTCGTCTGCAAACTTAATGATGGTGTTGGAGTCGTGCCTGGCCATGCAGTCGTGGGTGAACAGGGAGTACAGGAGGGGACTGAGCACGCAGCCCTGGGGAGCTCCAGTGTTGAGGATCAGCGTGGCAGATGTGTTGCTACCTACCCTCACCACCCGGGGGCGGCACGTCAGGAAGTCCAGGATCCAGTTGCAGAGGGAGGTGTTTAGTCCCAGGATCCTTAGCTTAGTGATGAGCTTTGAGGGTACTATGGTGTTGAACGCTGTACTGTAGTCAATGAATAGCATTCTCACATAAGTGTTCCTTTTGTCCAGGTGGGAAAGGGCAGTGTGGAGTGCAATAGAGATTGCATCATCTGTGGATCAGTTTGGGCGGTATGCAAACTGGAGTGGGTCTAGGCTTTCTGGGATAATGGTGTTGATGTACGCCATTACCAACCTTTCAAAGCACTTCATGGCTACGGAAGTGAGTGCTATGAGTCTGTAGTCATTTAGGCAGGTTGCCTTTGTGTTCTTGGGCACAGGGACTATGGTGGTCTGCTTGAAACATGTTGGTATTACAGACTCAATCAGGGACATGTTGAAAATGTCAGTGAAGACACCTGCCAGTTGGTCAGCACGTGCCCGGAGCACACGTCCTGGTAATCCGTCTGGCCCCGCAGCCTTGTGTATGTTGACCTGTTTAAAGGACTTACTCACGTCGGCTACGGAGAGCGTGATCACACAGTCGTCCGGAACAGCTGATGCTCTCATGCATGCCTCAGTGTTGCTTGCCTCGAAGCGAGCGTAAAAGTGATTCAGCTTGTCTGGTAGGCTCGTGTCACTGGACAGCTCGCGGCTGTGATTCCCTTTGTAGTCTGTAATAGTTTGCAAACCTTGCCACATAACACGAGCGTCGGATCCGGTGTAGTATGATTCAATCTTAGCCCTGTACTGACGCTTTGCCTGTTTGATGGTTTGTTGCAGGGAATAGCAGGATTTCTTATAAGCTTCCAGGTTAGAGTCCCACACCTTGAAAGCGGCAGCTCTACCCTTTAGCTCAGTGTGAATGTTGCCTGTAATCCATGGCTTCTGGTTGGGGTATGTACTTACAGTCACTGTGGGGATGACGTCCTCGATGCACTTATTGATGAAGCCAATGACTGATGTGGTGTACTCCTCAATGCCATCGGAAGAATCCCGGAACATGTTCCAGTCTGTGATAGCAAAACAGTCCTGTAGTTTAGCATCTGCTTCATCTGACCACTTTTTTATAGACCAAGTCACTGGCGCTTCCTGCTTTAATTTTTGCTTGTAAGCAGGAATCAGGAGGATAGAGTTGTGGTCGGGTTTACCAAATGAAGGGCGAGGGAGAGCTTTGATCGCGTCTCTGTGTGTGGAGTACAGGTGATCTAGAATTTTTTTCCCTCTGGTTGCACATTTAACATATTGCTGGAAATTTGGTAGAACTGATTTAAGTTTCCCTTTATTAAACTCTCCGGCCACTAGGAGCGCCGCCTCTGGGTGAGTGGTTTCCCGTTTGCTTATTTCCTTATACAGCTGACTGAGTGCGGTCTTAGTGCCAGCATCTGTCTGTGGTGGTAAATAAACAGCCACGAAAAGTATAGCTGAAAACTCTCTAGGTAAGTAGTGTGGCCTGCAATTTATCACAAAATACTCTACTTCAGGAAAGCAAAATCTAGAGACTTCCTTAGATTCCGTGCACCAGCTGTTGTTTACAAATATGCACAGATTGCCCCCCTCGTCTTACCGGAGTGTGCTGTTCTATCTTTCCGGTGCAGCGTATATCCGGCTAGCTGAATATCCATGTCGTCATTCAGCTACGATTACATGAAACATAGGATATTACAGTTTTTGATGTCCCATTGGTAGGATATTCGTGATCGTACCTCGTCTAGTTTATTGTTCGATGTTTGCACGTTGGCGAGTAGTATTGACGGTAATGGCAGCTTTCCCACCCGCCTTTTCCGGGTCTTGACCAGGCATCCGGCTCTTTGTACTCTGTACCTGCGTCACCTCCTCTTGCAAATAATGGGGATGTTGGCCCTGTCGGGTGTTTGGAGAATGTCTTGTGCGTCTTGCTTGTTGAAGAAAAAATCTTTGTCTAATCCGAGGTGAGTGATTGCTGTCCTGATATCCAGAAGCTCTTTTTTTGCCGTAAGATACGGTTGCAGAAACATTATGTACAAAATAAGTTACAAATAACACGAAAAAAAACACACATAATAGCACAATTGGTTGTGCGCCCATAATACTGCTGCCATTTCATCCGGCTCTATTTTACAGCTTATGATTCAAAAGGTCTAAAATACAATAAATGCAAGTTTCATGTCCATGGTGATTACATTTGTATCCATGTATATCAGACACACACAGGTTTGTCAAAAAAATAATATATATATACAGTATATCCCAGAAAAGAATAAAGAATGGAACATGTAGACACATTGAATATAGAGAATACCAAGAGTGTGTAAAGCTGTCATCAAGGCAAAGGGTGACTACTTTCATGAATCTGAAATATAAAATATATTTTGATTTGTTTAACACTTTTTCAAATGATTCCATTTGTGTAATTTCATAGTTTTGATGTCTTCACTATTATTCTACAATGTAGAAAATAGTTCAAATAAAGAAAAACCCTTGAATGGGTAGGTGTTTCCAACCTTTTGACTGGTACTGTATATGTATATAAGAGGGATTGGAAATTATGCAGACAATTGACAGAAGCCACAATCTATCTGAAATATTAACGCTGATCTACCCCTTAAAAAAAAGTTAAAAAGAGGGGCATTTGTCTTGCCAACTTTTTCAGTCACCTATGCATCATTAAGCAGACAGAGGAACTAAATAGTTTGACAAAAAGTGCTAAATAGTCAGAAACTAGTATTTAAAGTATAGCTAGCAAATATATAGTTGTTATTTTCTAGGAACTTATCTACAGTCCACTTATTAGCTGGGAATGTTACGCTCTGACCTAAGAGAGCTGATTTTTTCTCTGTTTAGTTAGGTCAGGGTGTGATAGGGGGTGGGCATTCTATGTGTTTTTTTTCTATGTTTTGGCCGGGTATGGTTTCCAATCAGAGGCAGCTGTCTATCGTTGTCTCTGATCGGAAGCCATACTTTGGCAGCCTTTTTCCACCTGGTTTGTGTGGGTAGTTGTTTTCGGTTTAGTTTGTATTAATTAACCTGACAGAACTGTCGGCTGTAATTTTTTGGTTTATTTGTATAAGTGTTTCAGTTCATTAAAATTACAAAAGATGAGCACTCAACACGCTGCGCCTTGGTCTCCTCTATATGACGGCCGTGACAGAACTACCCACCAAGATTGGACCAAGCAGTGTAGATCAGAGGACTGGACCTGGGAAGAGATCCTGGAGGGGGCAGGACCTTGGACAAGGCCGGGGGAGTATCGTCACCCGCAGGAGGAGATAGAGGCAGCGAGGGCGGAACGGCAATACTGGGAGGAACGGGCAAGAAAGCAACAGGAGCCCGGGAGGCAGCGGCAAAAATTTTTGGGGGGCGGTGGGGGGGGTATACGGGTAGATTGGCTAAGGCGGGTTTAAGACCTGAGCCAACTCCCAGTGCTTACCGTGGGGAGCGAGTGACTGAACAAGCACCGGGTTATGCGGTGATGCGCACTGTGACGTCCATGCGCACTCACAGCCCAGTGCGCTCGGTGCAAGCTCCTCACCGTTGCCGTGCTAGAGTTGGCCGTCAGCCAGGAAGAAGTGCACCGGCTCAGCGTATCTGGTCTCCAGTACGTCTCTTTGGCCCAGGTTATCCTGCGCCTGCTCAACGCACGGTACCCCTTGTTCACCAGCACAGCCCAGTTCATCCTGTACCAGCGCTCCGTCCTTGCTGGGCTAAAATGACCATGCAGCCAGGATGGGGTGCGCCAGCCCTAAGCTCCAGACCTCCAGTGCGCCTCCACGGCCCAGTATACCCTGTGCCTGCTCTGGGCACCCAGTCTCCTGTGTGTCTCCCCAATCCGGAGCCTCCAGCGACACTCACCAGTCCGGAGCCTCCAGCGACGCTCCCCAGTCCGGAGCCTCCAGCGACGCTCCCCAGTCCGGAGCCTCCAGCGACGCTCCCCAGTCCGGAGCCTCCAGCGACGCTCCTCAGTCCAGAGCCTCCAGCGATGCTCCTCAGTCCAGAGCCTCCAGCGACGCTCCTCAGTCCGGAGCCTCCAGCGACGCTCCGCAGCCCGGAGCCTCTAGCGACGCTCCTCAGTCCGGAGCCTCCAGCGACGCTCCGCAGCCCGGAGCCTCCAGCGACGCTCCGCAGCCCGGAGTCTTCAGCGATGGTCCGCAGCCCGGAGTCTTCAGCGACGGTCCGCAGCCCAGAGTCTTCAGCGGCGGTCCGCAGCCCAGAGACTTCAGCGGCGGTCCGCAGCCCAGAGACTTCAGTGGCGGTCCGCAGCCCAGAGTCTTCAGCGGCGGCCTTCAGCCCAGAGTCTTCAGCAGCGGTTGGCGTTACAAAGCCTCCGGCGATGATCCACGGTCTGGTTCCTCCGGACTCACAGAAGCGGGGGGATCAGCGGGCGGTGGGGGTGCTACGCCCTGAACCAAAGCCGCCGCCAATTATAGATGCCCAACCGGACCCTCCCCTATAGGTTCAGGTTTGCGGCCAGAAGTCCGCACCTTTGGGGGGGGGGGGGGGGGGGGGGGGGTACTGTCACGCTCTGACCTAAGAAAGCTTTTTTTTCTCTGTTTAGTTAGGTCAGGGTGTGATGGGGTGGTCATTCTATGTGTTTGTTTTCTATGTTTTGGCCGGGTATGGTTTCCAATCAGAGGCAGCTGTCTATCGTTGTCTCTGATTGGAAGCCATGCTTTGGCAGCCTTTTTCCACCTGGTTTGTGTGGGTAGTTGTTTTCGGTTTAGTTTGTATTAACCTGACAGAACTGTCGGCTGTAATTTTTTAGTTTATTTGTATAAGTGTTTCAGTTCATTAAAATTACAAAAGATGAGCACTCAACACGCTGCGCCTTGGTCTCCTCTATATGACGGCCGTGACGGGGAACCTTTAAAGAACAGAGAAAATGTGTTCTAGGAATGTTCTTGAAAATCAGTTGAATATTCTTTGCACCATAAAATAAAAATTATAGAATCACCTGCAAAAGGAGACAGTTTTCTGTGTTTTGGTAACATATCTTTTTTGATGTCCCCACAATGTTATCACCAGACTGTTCCCACATCCTAAACATTCTAGGAACCTTTAAAGAACAGATGAAATGTGTTCTAGGAACGTTCTTACAACATCAGGCTAATGTTTTATACAAACTTTCAATAATCATCAGCACGACTGGACAGTTTCAGCACGACTGGACAGTTTTTGTGTTATAAGAACATTTGGGAACTTTCACTGAACCAGTTTTGGTTTGCTGGGCTGTATATACATATGAAGTGGGTAAAACAACATGTAAACACTATTAATGTGACCAGTGTTCAATGACTATATGTACATAGGGCAGCAGTACTGGGTGGTAGCCAGCTAGTGACAGTGTCTAAGTTTCAGGGCAGGGTACTGAGCAGAGGCCAGTTAACCTGTTAGGGCTAGGGGGCAGTATTTACACGGCCGGATAAAAAACGTACCCGATTTAATCTGGTTATTACTACTGCCCAGAAACTAGAATATGCATATAAGTATTGGCTTTGGATAGAAAACACTCTAAAGTTTCTAAAACTGTTTGAATGGTGTCTGTGAGTATAACAGAACTCATATGGCAGGCAAAAACCTGAGAAGATTCTGTACAGGAAGTGCCCTCTCTGACCATTCCTTGAGCTTCTTGACTCTTTTTATTGAAAACTTAGGATCTTTGCTGTAACATGACACTTCCTACGGCTCCCATAGGCTCTCAGAACCCGGGAAAAAGCTGAATGATGTCGAGGCAGCCCCTGGCTGAAAAACATTAGCGCGTTTGGATAGTGGTCGGTCAGAGTACTATGAGACTGAGGCGCGTGCACGAGGGGATCCCATGTTTTTATTTTCTCTGTCTTTGTACTAAAACACAGATTCCCGGTCGGAATATTATCGCTTTTTTACGAGAAAAATGGCATAAAAATTGATTTTAAACAGCGGTTGACATGCTTCGAAGTACAGTAATGGAATATTTAGATTTTTTTTGTCACGAAACGCGTCGTGCGCGTCACCCTTCTTTACCCTTTCGGATAGTGTCTTGAACGCATGAACAAAACGCCGCTATTTGGATATAACTATGCATTATTTTGAACCAAACCAACATTTGTTATTGAAGTAGAAGTCCTGGGAGTGTATTCTGACGAAGAACAGCAAAGGTAATAACATTTTTCTTATAGTAAATCTGACTTTGGTGAGGGCTAAACTTGGTGGGTGTCTAAATAGCTAGCCCTGTGATGCCGGGCTATCTACTTAGAATATTGCAAAATGTGCTTTCACCGAAAAGCTATTTTAAAATCGGACATATCGAGTGCATAGAGGAGTTCTGTATCTATAATTCTTAAAATAATTGTTATGTTTTTTGTGAACGTTTATCGTGAGTAATTTAGTAAATTCACCGGAAGTGTTCGGTGGGAATGCTAGTCACATGCTAGTCACATGCTAATGTAAAAAGCTGGTTTTTGATATAAATATGAACTTGATTGAACAAAACATGCATGTATTGTGTAACATAATGTCCTAGGTGTGTCATCTGATGAAGATCATCAAAGGTTAGTGCTGCATTTAGCTGTGGTTTTGGTTTTTGTGACATTATATGCTAGCTTGAAAAATGGGTGTCTGATTATTTCTGGCTGGGTACTCTGCTGACATAATCTAATGTTTTGCTTTCGTTGTAAAGCCTTTTTGAAATCGGACAGTGTGGTTAGATTAACGAGAGTCTTGTCTTTAAAATGGTGTAAAATAGTCATATGTTTGAGAAATTTAAGTAATAGCATTTCTAAGGTATTTGAAAATCGCGCCACGGGATTCCACTGGCTGTTGAGTAGCCATAGAGGTTAACCTGTTGGGGGTAGGGGGCAGTATTTACACGGCCGGATAAAAAACGTACCCGATTTATTCTGGTTATTACTACTGCCCAGAAACTAGAATATGCATATAATTATTGGCTTTGGATAGAAAACACCCTAAAGTTTCTAAAACTGTTTGAATGGTGTCTGTGAGTATAACAGAACTCATATGGCAGGCAAAAACCTGAGAAGATTCTGAACAGGAAGTGGCCTGTCTGACAAGTTCTTGTTCATCTTGGCTCTTTTTATTGAAGACTGAGGATCTTTGCTATAACGTGACACTTCCTACGGCTCCCATAGGCTCTCAGAAGGCGGGAAAAAGCTGAATGATATCGAGGCAGCCCCAGGCTGAAACACATTTGCGCTTTTGGCAAGTGGCCGATCAGAGGACAATGGGCTTAGGCGCGTGCACGAGTCGACCCCATGCTTTATTTTCTTTCGTCTTTTTACCTAAACGCAGATTCCCGGTCGGAATATTATCGCTTTTTTACGAGAAAAATGGCATAAAAATTGATTTTAAACAGCGGTTGACATGCTTCGAAGTACGGTAATGGAATATTTAGAATTTTTTTGTCACGAAATGCGTCGTGCTCGTCACCCTTCTTTACCATTCGGATAGTGTCTTGAACGCACGAACAAAACGCCGCTGTTTGGATATAACTATGGATTATTTTGAACCAAACCAACATTTGTTATTGAAGTAGAAGTCCTGGGAGTGCATTCTGACGAACAACAGCAAAGGTAATAACATTTTTCTTATAGTAAATCTGCCTTTGGTGAGTGCTAAACTTGCTGGGTGTCTAAATAGCTAGCCCTGTGATGCCGGGCTATCTACTGAGAATATTGCAAAATGTGCTTTCACCGAAAAGCTATTTTAAAATCGGACATATCGAGTGCATAGAGGAGTTCTGTATCTATAATTCTTTAAATAATTGTTATGCTTTTTGTGAACGTTTATCGTGAGTAATTTAGTAAATTTTTTGTAAATTCACCGGAAGTTTGCGGTGGGTATGCTAGTTCTGAACATCACATGCTAATGTAAAAAGCTGTTTTTTTATATAAATATGAACTTGATTGATCAAAACATGCATGTATTGTATAACATAATGTCCTAGGTGTGTCATCTGATGAAGATCATCAAAGGTTAGTGCTGCATTTAGCTGTGGTTTGGATTTATGTGACATTATATGCTAGCTTGAAAAATGGGTGTCTGATTATTTCTGGCTGGGTACTCTGCTGACATAATCTAATGTTTTGCTTTCGTTGTAAAGCCTTTTTGAAATCGGACAGTGTGGTTAGATTAACGAGAGTCTTGTCTTTAAAACGGTGTAAAATAGTCATATGTTTGAGAAATTGAAGTAAAAGCATTTCTAAGGTATTTGAATAACGCGCCACAGGATTCCACTGGCTGTTACGTAGGTGGGACGATTTCGTCCCGCCGACCCTAGAGAGGTTAACCTCCCTATGTCTACCTTTTACTTATTTCTCTCTGCCTCCTTCTTTCCACTCCTCTCCTCTTTTGACCTCACCCTCTCACCGTCCCCCCCTACTCACAAGGCAGGCAATACGCTTGACCTCATCTTTACTAGATGCTGTTCTTCTACTAATCTCCCTGCAACTCCCCTCCAAGTCTCCGACCACTACCTTGTATCCTTTTCCCTCTCGCTCTCCTCCAACACTACTCACTCTGCCCCTACTCAGATGGTATTGCACCGTCGCAACCTTCGCTCTGTCTCTCCTGCTACTCTTTCCTCTTCCATCCTATCATCTCTTCCATCTGCTCAATCCTTCTCCAACCAATCTCCTGCTTCCTCAACCCTCATCTCCTCCCTTTCTGCATCCTTTGACACTCTATGTCCCCTATCCTCCCGGCCGGCTCGGTCCTCCCCTCCTGCTCCGTGGCTTGACGACTCATTGCGAGCTCACAGAACAGGGCTCCGGGCAGCCGAGCGGAAATGGAGGAAAACTAGCCTCCCTGCGGACCTGGCATCTTTTCACTCCCTCCTCTCTACATTTTCTTCCTCTGTTTCTGCTGCTAAAGCCACTTTCTACCACTCTAAATTCCAAGCATCTGCCTCTAACCCTAGGAAGCTCTTTGCCACCTTCTCCTCCCTCCTGAATCCTCCTCCCCCCCTCCCCCCTCCTCCCTCTCTGCGGATGACTTCGTCAACCATTTTGAAAAGAAGGTTGACGACATCCGATCCTCGTTTGTTAAGTCAAACGACACCGCTGGTCCTGCTCACATTGCCCTACCCTATGCTTTGATCTCTTTCTCCCCTCTCTCTCCAGATGAAATCTTGTGACGGCCGGCCGCCCAACAACCTGCCCGCTTGACCCTATCCCCTCCTCTCTTCTCCAGACCATTTCCGGAGACCTTCTCCCCTACCTCACCTCGCTCATCAACTCATCCTTGACCGCTGGCTACGTCCCTTCCGTCTTCAAGAGAGCGAGAGTTGCACCCCTTCTCAAAAAACCTACACTCGATCCCTCCGATGTCAACAACTACAGACCAGTATCCCTTCTTTCTTTTCTCTCCGAAACTCTTGAGCGTGCCGTCCTTGGCCAGCTCTCTTGCCATCTCTCTCAGAATGACCTTCTTGATCCAAATCAGTCAGGTTTCAAGACTGGTCATTCAACTGAGACTGCTCTTCTCTGTGTCACGGAGGCTCTCCGCACTGCTAAAGCTAACTCTCTCTCTTCTGCTCTCATCCTTCTAGACCTATCTGCTGCCTTTGATACTGTGAACCATCAGATCCTCCTCTCCACCCTCTCCGAGTTGGGCATCTCCGGCGCGGCTCACTCTTGGATTGCGTCCTACCTGACAGGTCGCTCCTACCAGGTGGCATGGCGAGAATCCGTCTCCGCACCACGTGCTCTCACCACTGGTGTCCCCCAGGGCTCAGTTCTAGGCCCTCACCTATTCTCGCTATACACCAAGTCACTTGGCTCTGTCATATCCTCAAATGGTCTCTCCTATCATTGCTACGCAGACGACACACAATTCATCTTCTCCTTTCCCCCTTCTGATAACCAGGTGGCGAATCGCATCTCTGCATGTCTGGCAGACATATCAGTGTGGATGACGGATCACCATCTCAAGCTGAACCTCGGCAAGACGGAGCTGCTCTTCCTCCCGGGGAAGGACTGCCCGTTTCATGATCTCGCCATCACAGTTGACAACTCCATTGTGTCCTCCTCCCAGAGTGCTAAAAGCCTTGGCGTGACCCTGGACAACACCCTGTCGTTCTCGGCTAACATCAAGGAAGTGACCCGATCCTGTTGCTTCATGCTCTACAACATTCGCAGAGTACAACCCTGCCTTACACAGGAAGCGGCGCAGGTCCTAATCCAGGCACTTGTCATCTCCCATCTGGATTACTGCAACTCGCTGCTGGCGGGGCTCCCTGCCTGTGCCATTAAACCCCTACAACTCATCCAGAACGCCGCAGCCCGTCTGGTGTTCGACCTTTCCAAGTTCTCTCACGTCACCCCGCTCCTCCGCACACTCCACTGGCTTCCAGTTGAAGCTCACATCTGCTACAAGACCATGGTGCTTGCCTACGGAGTTGTGAGTGGAACGGCACCTCCGTACCTTCGGGCTCTGATCAGTCCCTACACCCAAAGAAGGGCACTGCGTTCATCCACCTTTGGCCTGCTCGCCCCCCTACCTCTGCGGAAGCACAGTTCCCGCTCAGCCCAGTCAAAACTGTTCGCTGCTCTGGCACCCCAATGGTGGAACAAGCTCCCTCACAACGCCAGGACAGCGGAGTCAATCACCACCTTCCGGAGACACCTGAAACCCCACCTCTTTAAGGAATACATGGGATAGGATAAAGTAATCCTTCTAACCCCCCCAAAAAAAGATATAGATGTACTATTGTAAAGTGGTTGTTCCACTGAATATCATAAGGTGAATGCACCAATTTGTAAGTCGCTCTGGATAAGAGCGTCTGCTAAATGACATAAATGTAAATGTAATGGTCGGAACCTTCCTCTGCACCGGTGCCCAGTCCAGGCACGGCGTCCAGTCCCACTCCATGGCCGGCGCCTTCCTCTGTTCCGGTGCCCAGTCCAGGCACGGCGTCCAGTCCCGCTCCATGGCCAGAGCATTCCTCTGCGCCGGTGCCCAGTCCAGGCACGGCGTCCAGTCCCGCTCCATGGCCGGAGCATTCCTCTGCTCCCGCCACCGACGCTAGTTGGCCACCCTAACCCTCCCCATCTAGGTTCAGGTTTTGCAGTCGGAGTCCGCACCTTTGGGGGGATGGGGGGGGGGGTACTGTCACGCCCTGATCATAGAGAGCCCTCGGGGTTCTCTATGGTGTAATTGGTCAGAGCGTGACTAAGGGGTTTTTCTAGTTATTATAGTTCTATGTTGGTGTGTGAGTATGGTTCCTAATTGGAGGCAGCTGAATATCGTTGCCTCTAATTGGGGATCATACTTAGTGTGTCCCTTTTCCCACCTGCGTTGTGGGATATTGTTTGTATGAGTGCCTATGTGTGCTACGTATTGCACGTTCATTAATTATTTGTTGTTTTGAAGTTTCACTGTAATAAATATGTGGAACTCTACTCACGCTGCACCCCAATGGTTTTGCCAAAATTTGAATTAGCATGTAAAACATTTTATTTATCGTTGCGCGACATGTTTGTTATATAACATAGACATGGTAGAGCGAACAGAAAGAATGAGATAATTGACAGGTTTACCAGGTGGGTGGAAGCATTTCCCACTACCAACTGATGCACAAACAGTTGCAAAATTACTAGTCAGGGAAATCATACCCAGGTTCGGAGTGCCTGAGGTTTTGTCTGCAAACAATGGGACCCATCTCATAGGAGATGTGTTTGCCCAAGTGGCCAAAATTATGGGTGTTGACCAGAAGTTTGCATCACTAATAATTGCTCCTCAAATGAATTAATGACACCAACAACTTCAATGCTATTTGGAAACAATTGGCCGCTGCATAGGTAGGATTGGAGTAACTGGTGCCTCTTAGACAAGTTTTCTGGCACACTCCTTGAAGTAGGAGTGCTTGCTCTCAAACCTTGGTGTCCACATACGAATGAGTCGCCCAAATTGCAGGGTGAGGTCGGGGTAGTGTAACAAGTAGTGATGCGTTGGTGCAAGGGCACTCTACCCCACAAGCAAACTGTAGTTCACCACATTTCTATGTTATTTTGCATCAGTAATGAATGCTTTAAAATTTAGGATACTAGCATTGCAGGATTTAAACCTGCTTACAGCTACCAGCCAGCCTGCAATATGAAAATTACACTACCCCCAGCCACCAAATTGCATGCACACACCAATAGAGCTATCAAGCTATATGTTACCACGGCTCCCGTGCTACACCCCCCCTCCCCAAACCTCCTACAGTGGAGGTGGCTTAGGCTCAGGCCTTAGTCCCCTACCTGACCAGTCCACCCCCACTGAATACCTCGGCCTGAAGCCTGTCACTGTAGACCCTGGACTGGACTCTGGGAGCTCCGGACTGTAGGGCGACTCTGGGAGCTCCGGACTGTAGGACGTCTCTGGGAGCTCCGGACTGTAGGACGACTCTGGGAGCTCCGGACTGTAGGATGACTCTGGGAGCTCTGGACTGCAGGACGACTCTGGGAGCTCCGGACTGTAGGACGACTCTGGGAGCTCTGGACTCTAGGATGTCTCTGGGAGCTCCGGACTGTAGGACGTCTCTGGGAGCTCCGGACTGTAGGACGTCTCTGGGAGCTCCGGACTGTAGGTCGTCTCTGGGAGCTCCGGACTGTAGGTCGTCTCTGGGAGCTCCGGACAGTAGGCCGTCTCTCTTGGTTCCGGACAGTGGGCCGTCTCTCTTGGTTCCGGAAAGTGGGCCGTCTCTCTTGGTTCCGGACAGTGGGCCTTCCCTCTTGGTTCCGGACAGTGGGCCGTCTCTCTTGGTTCCGGACAGTGGGCCGTCTCTCTTGGTTCCGGACAGTGGGCCGTCTCTCTACGGGGCACTGTCGCCGGAAGCTCTGGACGAGGCACTGTTGCTGGACACTCTGGATGAGGCACTGTTGCCGGAAGTTCTGGACGAGGCACTGTTGCCGGAAGTTCTGGACGAGGCACTGTTGCCGGACACTCTGGACGAGGCACTGTCGTCGGAAGCTCGGGACTGGGCTGACACACCTCAGGCCTGGTGCGTGGGGCTGGCTTAGGGCTAGCCAGACTAAGCACATGCACCACAGGGCTAGTGTGAGGAACAGGAACAGGACGTACTGGACTGGGCTGATGCACTGGAAGCCTAGTGCGTGGGGCTGGTACTGGAGGTATCAGACTGGAGACACGCACCCCAAGGCTAGTGCGAGGAGCGGGAACAGGACGTACTGGACTGGGCTGACGCACTGGATGCCTAGTGCGTGGGGATGGTACTGGAGGTATCAACCTGGAGACACACACCTCACGGCTAGTGCGAGGAGTGGGAACAGGATACACTGGGCCGTGAAGACGTACTGGCAGTCTTGAGCGCAGTACTGGCTCCACCCTTACTGGCTGGATGCCCGCGTCCCCCTGGCAAATGTGGGGCGCTGGCACCGCGCACACCGGCCTGTGAATACTTGGCCTCGACACCGTGCGCATCACTCCAAAGCACGGGACCTGACCAGTAATAGGCTGCCTCCAATAAGCACGGGGAGTTGGCTTGGGGCTTAACCCTGGCCCAGCCAAACTACCTGTGTGCCCCCCCCAAAAAAAAGTATTGGGGATGCCTCTCCACCTCTACCTGCTTCCCAGGCAGGCTGTCACAATGGTCCAGTAGTTGTTCCCACGTCCAGTCTATCCTTGCCTCTAATACCTCCAGCGACCAGAATGCCATCACCTCCCGAGTGCGCTGCTTTCTCCACTCCAGGTGCTGCTCCCTTCTTTCCCTGGCCCAGGATCCTTTCTCCTCCCGGGCCCGCTGCTTGGTCCGTTGTTGGTGGGAGGTTCTGTAACGGCCGTCGTATGAATTGGACCAAGACGCAGCGGGTTGAGTGCTCATTTTGACGTTTATTTTAACTTCTACGGGCTAGGTGGGACGCTTGCGTCCCAACCTAGTCAACAGCCAGTGGAATCGCGTGGCGCGAAATACAAATACCTCAAAAATGCTATAACTTCCATTTCTCAAAAATATTACTATTTTACACCATTTTAAAGAGAAGCCTCTCGTTAATCTAACCACATTGTCCGATTTCAAAAAGGCTTTACAGCGAAAGCAAAACATTACATTATGTCAGGAGAGTACCCTGCCAAAAATAATCACACAGCCATTTTCAAAGCAAGCATATATGTCACAAAAACCAAAACCACAGCTAAATGCAGCACTAACCTTTGATGATCTTCATCAGATGACACTCCTAGGACATTATGTTATACAATACATGCATGTTTTGTTCAATCAAGTTCATATTTATATAAAAAAAAACAGCTTTTTGTATTAGCATGTGATGTTCAGAACTAGCATACTTCCGAACTAGCAAACTAGCAAACTTCCGGTGAATTTACTAAATTACTCACGAAAAACGTTGACAAAATACATAACAATTATTTTAAGAATTATAGATACAGAACTCCTTTATGCAATCGCTATGTCAGATTTTAAAATAGCTTTTCGGCGAAAGCACATTTTGCAATATTCTGAGTAGATAGCTAGCCTGTGATGGCCGAGCTAATTTGACACCCACCAAGTTTGGTGCTAACTAAACTCAGAATTACTATTAGAAAAATTGGATTACCTTTGCTGTTCTTCATCAGAATGCACTCCCAGGACTTCTACTTCAACAACAAATGTTGTTTTGGTTCCAAATAATCCATAGTTATATTCAAATACCTCCGTTTTGTTTGTGCGTTCAGGTCACTATCCGAAGGGTGACGCGTGAGCGCATTTCGTGACCAAAAAATTCAAAATATTCCATTACCGTACTTCGAAGCATGTTAAACGCTGTTTAAAATAAATGTTTATGCTATTTTTCTCGTAAAATAGCGATAATATTCCAACCGGGCGACGTTGTATTCATTCAAAGGCTGAAAGAAAAGAATGGAGAATCCTCATGAACGCGCATCTCCAGTGTCACTGTCCCCAGCCTGACCAGTCACAAAATCTCCTGCTGTTCTTCGCCCAGAGACAGGAGACACGTCATTCCACTTTCTGGCGCCTTCTGAGAGCCAATGGAAGCCTTAGAAAATGTCACGTTACAGCAGAGATGCTGTATTTTTGATAGAGATGCAACAGAAGGATAACAAATTGTCAGACAGGGCACTTCCTGTATGGAATCTTCTCAGGTTTTGGCCTGCCATATGAGTTATGTTATACTCACATATACCATTCAAACAGTTTTAGAAACTTTAGAGTGTTTTCTATCCAAATCTACTAATTATATGCATATTCTCGTTTCTGGGCAAGAGTAGTAACCAGTTTAAATCGGGTACGTTTTTTATCCGCCGTGCAAATACTGCCCCCTAGCCCCAACAGGTTAAATAACCACGAACACTTCACAAAAACAAGAAAACAAGAAAATGGATGACAACATAACAGTATGCAGGCTAACCCTAGTAGTGCAAAACAACCTCCCATAATTCCCAAAACAAACATACTCCTAATTATAAGACCTTCAATCAGAGGCAACGATAACCAGCTGCCTCCAATTGAAGGCACCAATCCCAATTACTAAACATAGAAATAAACACCCTAGAAACAGCCATAGAACTATACAACGTAGAACTAAACCAAAAACCCCGGAAACATAAACATAGAAATAAACACCCTAGAAACAGACATAGAACTATACAACATAGAACTAAACCAAAAACCCCGGAAACATAAATCAAACGCCCCTCTACCTAAACACACTCAAAACCATATAAAACAAATACCCCCTGCCACGTCCTGACCAAACTCTAATTACAAATAACCCCTTTACTGGTCAGGACGTGACACTGACCAAAATGGCTGACCTTTTATAAGACCTTTCATGTCCATTATGTTATTCTATTCCCAATTCTATGGGCATAGCACAGATCATATACAGACTGTGAAAGACTTGATCACAAGTACATTGTTTGAAAGAAATTGTTAATTGCAATGCATATGATAATCAGTTTGATGTATTTGTGTTTTTTATGGTACTAACTGAGTGTGAGTAATAGCCCTTAATAAAGTGAACATGGGGGAATGGTAGAGTATACAATTTTATAAGACTTAATACTAATTTCAAGAGATTTAACCCCTAGCTTCTGAAAACTTTTAAGTTTGGCAATGTGGAAAGCAAAGTCAAAATAAATATTGTAAAGGACATTACACTTAAGCGGTTAAATCAAATCAAAGTTTATCGGTCACGCACACAGTTTAGCAGATGTTATGCAGCAGGTGCTGCAAAATGCTTATGTTTCTAGCTCCTAACAATGCAGTAAAATGTCTAACAAGTACACAAATAATACAATTTTTTTAAATAAATAAATCAAGAAATGTCAGAACGAATCAAATTAACAACCCAAATAGCACTGTAACGGTAATACAAAAGCAATCTATATTCACTGAGTGTACAAAACATTAGGAAAACCTTCCTAATATTGAGTTGCACCCCCTTTTGCCTTCAGAACTGCCTCAATTCGTCGGGGAGTGGAACCTACAAGCTGTCGAAAATGTTCCACAGGGATGCTGGCCCATGTTGACCCCAATTGATACATAAGGGAAACTGTGGAGCGTGAAAAACCCAGCAGCATTGCAGTTCTTGTCACACTCAAACCGGTGCACCAGGTACCTACCTCCATAACCCATTCAAAGGCACTTAAATCTTTGGCTTGCCCATTGAACCTCTGAATGGCACACATACACAATCCATGCCTTAATTGTCTCAAAGCTTAAAAAAATATTCTTTAACTTCTCTCATCCCCTTTTCTTATTTAACCTTTATTTAACTATGCAAGTCAGTTAAGAACAAATTCTTATTTACAATGATTGCCTACCAGGTAACAGTGGGTTGTTCAGGAGTAGAATGACAGATCTTTACCTTGTCAGCTCGGGATTCAATCCAGTAACTTTTCGGTTACTGGCCCAACGCTCTAACCACTAGGTTACCTACTGCCCCTAGGCACTGATTAAACCACTAGGCTACACTGATTAAAGTGGATTTAACAAGTGCCATCAATAAGGGATCATAGCTTTCACCTAGATTCACTTGGTCAGTCTATGTCATCTTGAAAAAAGCAGTTGGTCCTAATGTTTTGTACACTGTTTTGTGCACATATATATTAAGTGAGCTACGTCAAGAACCCGGTATAAAAGTAAATATGCTGTGTGTATAAACAGCGTAACTAAAATGCAATGTTTGTAGAATAAATATTAGAATGAGCTATGTTGAGAAAACAGTAATTGTCACGTCCTGACCAATATAAGGGGTTATTTGTTATTGTAGTTTGGTCAGGACGTGGCAGGCGGTGTTTGTTTAGAGTGTTTCGGGGTTTGTTGGGCTATGTTCATATTTAAGAGGGGTGTTTGTTTAGAGTGTTTCGGGGTTTGTTGGGCTCTGCTCTTTGTTAGTCTATTTCTATGTTAGTTCTAGTATGTCTATTTCTATGTGATGTTTATTGGGTGGACCTTCACTTGGAAGTAGCTGCTCCTCGTTGCTTCTAATTGAAGGTCCTATTTAAAATCTGTTGGGGCTAGGGGGCAGTATTTGCACGGCCGGATAAAAAACGTACCCGATTTAATCTGGTTACTACTCCTGCCCAGTAACTAGAATATGCATATAATTAGTAGATTTGGATAGAAAACACTCTAAAGTTTCTAAAACTGTTTGAATGGTGTCTGTGAGTATAACAGAACTCATATGGCAGGCCAAAACCTGAGAAGATTCCAAGCAGGAAGTGGAAATCTGATTTGTGGAATCACCTTCAACACTCTGCCTATGAAACACACCGTGAGTTAGGATTCATTTAGCACTTCCTAAGGCTTCCACTAGATGTCATGCAGGAGGTGCGCTCCAGACCTCCAGTGCCTACTCATGGCCCGGTATATCCAGTTCCTGCTCCTCGCACTAGCCTTGGGGTGCATGTCTCCAGTCTGGTATCTCCAGTACCAGCCCCACGCATCAGGCCTTTAGTGCGCAGTCCCCGTCCAGAGCTTCCAGCAACAGTGCCCAGTCCAGAGTGTCCGGAAACAGTGCCCCGTCCAGAGTGTCGGGCAACAGTGCCCCGTCCAGAGTGTCGGGCAACAGTGCCCCGTCCAGAGTGTCGGGCAACAGTGCCCCGTCCAGAGTGTCGGGCAACAGTGCCCCGTCCAATGTGTCGGGCAACAGTGCCCCTTCCAGAGTGTCGGGCAACAGTGCCCCGTCCAGAGTGTCGGGCAACAGTGCCCCGTCCAGAGTGTCGGGCAACAGTGCCCCGTCCAGAGTGTCGGGCAACAGTGCCCCGTCCAGAGTGTCGGGCAACAGTGCCCCGTCCAATGTGTCGGGCAACAGTGCCCCATCCAGAGTGTCGGGCAACAGTGCCCCGTCCAGAGTGTCGGGCAACAGTGCCCCGTCCAGAGTGTCGGGCAACAGTGCCCCGTCCAGAGTGTCCGGCAGCAGTGCCCCGTCCAGAGTGTCCGGCAACAGTGCCCCGTCCAGAGTGTTGGGCAACAGTGCCCCGTCCAGAGTGTCGGGCAACAGTGCCCCATCCAGAGTGTCGGGCAACAGTGCCCCGTCCAGAGTGTCGGGCAACAGTGCCCCGTCCAGAGTGTTCGGCAACAGTGCCCCGTCCAGAGTGTCCGGCAACAGTGCCCCGTCCAGAGTGTCCGGCAACACTGCCCCGTCCAGAGTGTCCGGCAACACTGCCCCGTCTAGAGCGTCCGGCGACAGTACCCCGTCTACAGATGGCTCACAGTTCGGAGCCTGCAGAGACGGCCCACAGTTCGGAGCCTGCAGAGACGGCCCACAGTTCGGAACCGACAGAGACCGCCCACAGTTCGGAACCGACAGAGACGCCCTACAGTCCGGAACCGACAGAGTCGCCCTACAGTCCGGAACCGACAGAGTCGCCCTCCAGTCCGAGGTCTCCAGCGACATGCATCAGCCCGAGGTCTCCAGCGACGCGCATCAGCCCGAGGTCTTCAGTGATGCGCATCAGCCCAGAGACTTCGGGATGGGTAAAATTTGATAAGCATTTAGCGGGGGTGGACAGGTTAGGTTGGGGAGTAAGGCCGGAGCCTGAGCCACCTCCATAGTAGGAGGTTGGGGGGGGGGGGGTGTAGCACAAGAACCGTCGGTGATGGTGGCCACCCTCCCTTCCCTTTATTTAGGATTCTTTTTTTTGGGGGGGGGGTGCGTTATTTATTTATTTATTTGTGTGAGGTGCACCCGGGGTCTGCACCTTTGGGAGGGGTACTGTCACGTCCTGACCAGTATAAGGGGTTATTTGTTATTGTAGTTTCATCAGGACGTGGCAGGGGGTGTTTGTTTAGAGTGTTTCTGGGTTTGCTGGGCTATGTTCTTTGTTAGTCTATTTCTATGTTAGTTCTAGTATGTATATTTCTATGTGATGTTTATTGGGTGGACCTTCAATTGGAAGCAGCTGCTCCTCATTGCTTCTAATTGAAGATCCTATTTAAGAGGGGCGTTTTTCTATGGGATTTGTGGGTAGTTGTTCCTTGTTTAGTGTTTGTTGCACCTGACAGGACTGTTTCGTTTTGTTCTTTTTTTGTATACGTATTTAGTTGTTTCTCTTCAAAATAAAAAGAAGATGAGTAAACTTATTCCCGCTGCGTTTCGGTCCAATCCATACGACAACCGTGACAGTAATTAAATACACAGTACAAAACCTATGGCAAATGGAAAGAAATACAGAAAATTTGCTTCCGGACCTGAGCCCGGAAAATGAATATAAATGTTTGTGAATGGTGTATAGACAGTATGGACAGTGTGTGAATAGAAAATGTATGAACAGCAGTAGTTATATACTATGAATAATGACTAGTATACGCCCAGCAAACAGGAAAACCCCCAGAACATTAGCTTAGATTCCCATTAAGTTCTAGTTAGGGTTTTATCTAACATTAGGATGATAACATAGCAAAAGTATTTGAATAATGCTTTTGATAACATAAAATAAAACATAAAATATATGTTTTAAATTAAATGTCCTTGGAATGTTCTCCAAACATTCTCTATAATGTTGTGCACAACATCTGTAACAACCACCACAGAACATTCCCCAAAAGTTCTCATTAAGGTTTCAGGTAATGTAATAACACAATGTGCCAGTAATGTTTTCCTAGCAAACTAAAATTGGTTATGTGAAAGTTCCCTCTACATTCATTAAGTTGCGGCAAATGTTCTCATAACCAGGGGCGGAAATCCCGGGGGGGACGGGGGGGACACGACCCCCCCATCCTTGGAAAAATATGATTTGTCCCCCCCAATATATCACTGAAACATAACTATGTAATTTAAATAATATTAATAATACGCAATGAAAGCAATTGTGCTGATTATAGACACTTAATAGCGCGTTTTTATGTTTCAAAAGATTGCAACCCCCCCCCCACCCTTTGCCTCACAATGTTTTGATCTACTGCCAGTTCCTTAGTTGGCAAGGTAACAGAGGGGTCGTATCTACTGTCTGAAAGGCACTCAATGAACGTAACTGACGTAAGGTTAATCCAGTCAATCGCGCACACACACTAGCTGAATATGCAGAGCTAGCGCGCAAATATTAACTATTAAGCTAGCTAGTACCTATTCCATTTATGTGGCCTCGTCAAAGATGGAATCTTTGCTATCGTCAATTTATTCCAAGATCAGCATGCAGATGATGTAAGTTAGTGCTTCAAAGTCCCTGCGATAAGGTTAACAATAAACTGAAGTCCAAACTGAACAGAACTACACTCTCTTCTACCATTGTCTTAAATATATTTAATGGTCTCATTGCAAAAGCTAAATTGTCGCAAGGGAACTTTTATTTATTTATTTTATTTCACCTTTATTTAACCCGGGTAGCAAAGATTATAGCAAACACCACTGAAACGGAATTGGTGCTTGCTAGCTTTGCAAATTCAGCTATTGTTGGAAGCCAGCCAATATGAAACAAACTATTAAAATTATAAAAGGTTGCAGCATATGTTGTGTAATTGGTGAACTCATACAGCTGTCAACTCTTGTCATTTTAATCCATTTCACATTTGCTAGCTACCTTTTAGATCGAAGCCACAAATAGAATGATAAAAGATAAGATGATAGAAGCCCATCTCCTACTGTAAATAACCTACACACTGTGTGTGTGTGTAGCCAGCCAGCCAGCCAGGTAAAAAAATGGCAGAAAAATAAAAGAGTATTTTTCAGTACACCAAAACGCAAAGTAAGAACCCTAGTAGCCTAATATCTCAAAGACTAGTTGATAAAATGTTCATAAGAAAGAAATGAAATTCTAATGGAAATGTTTCACAATGATGTCATTAGGCAGAGCAGGCAACAGATGGCACACAGACAGCAGAGTTGGGGACAGATATGCAGGGACAGACTGGCAGAGACAGGGAGTCTCAGGTAAGTTTGTTGAGTCTTTGTTTGGCAACATTATGAAAGGTTCTCCATTTTTTTACTTGTAAAATAGGAACATAATTGGAAAATGCCATGGATACCCCCACTCTCAACTTAAACTGGTGACTGAACTAAGATTTGTTAAAGGCAATGGTATTGCTGTTGTGATTAGTTGTGTAGTTTTGGGTACCGGTAGTTAGGAGTACGGCAAACACCTTATTTCTTTGGTTCCTCAATATACATTTACCATATTACAATGTAGGCTATGTGTTACAGCACTACTTTTGGTGTCCCCCCCAGGAATTGCTCTTGAGAAAATTTTATGTAATTGTCCCCTCCAAAGTTGATATCAGATTTTCGCCCCTGCTCATAACACAAAAAATGTCTAGTCGTGCTGATGATTATACATAGTTTGTATAAAACTTTAGACTGATTTTGCAAGAACGTTCACAGAGGACATTTTATCTCTTCTTTAAAGGTTACCAGAATGTTTCATTAGGTAGTGGGAACAGTCTGGCGGGAACAGTGTGCATCACAATATATATGTTCCCAAAACACAAAAACTGTCCAGTTGTGCAGATGATTATAAAAAATGTGGTCTGTAAAGGGTTTCATTATTGCAATAATTAATCGATATTGAATAAAGATGATTGTTTGAAGAAATGACAAAGTCTCTCTCACTTGATTAGAATATTCCACCACAGTTCTTTAAAGGTTCCCAGAACATTGCATTCAGTTATGGGAGTTGTCTGGGATGTTGCAAGAATATACTGGTGATATTCGCGAAAGGTTACACAGAATAGTCCCATGAAGTTGCACAATTTCCACATGAGTCCGTTTTTATGACGTTAATAGCATATTTGTTTTAGGTTTAACATATGCTGTAGATGGTCACGCAATATACATTTTAACTTGTCTTGGCGGTCCTCAGAACATTTAAAAAATGTTTTATTTAAGTTTTACATAATATTACCAAACCATTTTCAGCATGCAAATTTCTAGCTCCTTAAAGCCTATTGGATTATATCCCCATTATGTTTCTCTGTAGATTTAATGGCAATTCACATTTGAGGACTGTATTGTAGGAACACAACAAGGTGATATAGACACACATAGCACTTACATTTCATTCATTTGAACAGCATTTAATCATACAAACAAAACCACATTTTATACACTTCATATGTTGACAATCTGCACATGATTTCATTCATAGGACATTTGAAAAGTGCAGGTGCGTATTGGCTATCTGGCAAATCTGGCAAATGCCAGATGGGCTGGACAGTTTTTTGGGGGGGTGGGCTGGTCGAAATTAACACACAGACAAAAATATATTTTTGATTTGAAAATAAAACTATGGAAAAGATGACATGGCTGGCGGCCCACCGGCCTGTTAAAACATATTTTATAGCTTTTTGCACAATTTCTCTGTAACACTAATCTATAATGAGCTTTTGGCTGATCAGTGGGGATGGCCGGCTCCCGTACCCAGATGGGCTGAGCTGAGGCCATTAAAACTCACATTCAAATTCAAACATCGCAACACCAAAGAAACCTGCTCCAACTCTGTCCAGTTAGACAGCCAAGATCATGGATCGTAAAAAATGTAATGGGTGCCTATAAATGTAGAAAGAGCACATTCTACATTGACACCTTACTCAAAACGTAATTTTGTAAAACAGTAAAGTGCACTATCCTCATGATGCCTGTAATGAAAGTGACTGCCCTGACGCTGTGCCCTCGCTGGGGCATGCTGCTGCGATGAGTGAGCCACTCTCCTCTTCCCCCATGTGTTGAAGAGAAAAATGTGTTCTGATCATTTACCTTTTCAAAATGCAATTGTGGTGATTGCAATTGAGCTTTGGAAGCTTCATCCCCTTGTTCTTGTCGAAGTGAGAAGGGTCTCAGCTTTCTGAAGGTAACATTTTTATTTCTCAACTTTCAATATTCAGCTCAAGAGCAACTATTTTACAAAATATGTAATTGATACAGCTTTGAGATATGGAACAGCTCGCATACATAGGCCTCATGGGTAGTAGCCCACAACTGCAAAGTTTTTTAGGACATTACATTTTCTGTTGGACGAATACATGGGTAGCAGTGGGTATTATATTTAAGCAATAAGGCCCGAGGGGGTGTGGTATATGGCCTAAATACCACGGCTAAGGACTGTTCTTATGCACGACGGATAATGGCCATATATCCCAAACCACCAAGGAGCCTTATTGCTATTATAAACAGGTTAGCAACGTAATTAGAGCAGTAAAAATAAATGTTTTGTCATACCCATGGTGTACGGTCTAACATACCACAGCTGTCAGCCAATCAGCATTCAGCGCTCGAACCACCCAGTTTATAATTAGAGTTAATAGTCTAGTTAAGGAGTTTTGAGTTTCCACCTCTTCAGGTGTTGAACCCCAAATGAGATAGCTTATGAAATGAGATAGTTGTAACGGCTGTCTGTGGAAGTAGACCAAGGTGCAGCAGAGGATGTGTTCATCATTAGAATTTTAATAGAACAACGTGAACACTATACAAAAAACAAGAAAACTGACAGCCAAAACAGTCCTGTCAGGTGCAAACACTAACAGAAACAATTACCCACAAAACCCAAAGGAAAAACATGCTCCTTATGTGTGACTCCCAATCAGCAACAACGAGCTTCAGCTGTGTCTGATTGGGAGCCACACACTGCCCAAAACAAAGAAATACAAAAACACAGAAAAGGGAACATAGAACGCCCACCCAATGTAACACCCTGGCCTAACCAAAATAAACAACAAAAACCCCTCTCTATGGCCAGGGCGTTACAATAGTGTACATAATGACAGGGGCTCAACTTTCACTGCATTCTGAAATTGCATTTTTGTCCCCCCAGTTTTATCATTGGAATGTGACTCAAAACAGGCAACAGTGTGCTTTAGGACCACGCGGATGCCTACGAGCGATCGCGTAGGCTGTTTGGAGTGTTTATCGACTGGAAAAATGAAAATAAAAATAAAGAATTATGTCCCCTCCACTTCTAAAACCAAAGTTGAGCCCCTGCATAATGATGTATGTAATTCATCACTATTGAACAAAAAAAAGTAAAACATAGGACACCCCAGACGATAAACCGAAGATTATCGACACAGACATTGCCTTCCTCATTTACTTCCTAGTAAGCACTTTGCTTACGTAAGTATACAGCTCAAAAAAATAAAGGGAACACTAAAATAACACATCCTAGATCTGAATGAATTAAATAATCTTATTAAATACTTTTTTCTTTACATAGTTGAATGTGCTGACAACAAAATCACACAAAAAGAATCAATGGAAATCCAATTTATCAACCCATGGAGGTCTGGATTTGGAGTCACACTCAAAATTAAAGTGGAAAACCACACTACAGGCTGATCCAACTTTGATGTAATGTCCTTAAAACGAGTCAAAATGAGGCTCAGTAGTGTGTGTGGCCTCCACGTGCCTGTATGACCTCCCTACAACGCCTGGGCATGCTCCTGATGAGGTGGCGGATGGTCTCCTGAGGGATCTCCTCCCAGACCTGGACTAAAGCATCCGCCAACTCCTGGACAGTCTGTGGTGCAACGTGGCATTGGTGGATGGAGCGAGACATGATGTCCCAGATGTGCTCAATTGGATTCAGGTCTGGGGAACGGGCGGGCCAGTCCATAGCATCAATGCCTTCCTCTTGCAGGAACTGCTGACACACTCCAGCCACATGAGGTCTAGCATTGTCTTGCATTAGGAGGAACTCAGGGCCAACCACACAAGCATATGGTCTCACAAGGGGTCTGAGGATCTCATTTCAGTACCTAATGGCAGTCAGGCTACCTCTGGCGAGCACATGGAGGGCTGTGCGGCCCCCCAAAGAAATGCCACCCCACACCATGACTGACCCACCGCCAAACCGGTCATGCTGGAGGATGTTGCAGGCAGCAGAACGTTCTCCACGGCGTCTCCAGACTCTGTCACGTCTGTCACGTGCTCAGTGTGAACCTGCTTTCATCTGTGAAGAGCACAGGGCGCCAGTGGCGAATTTGCCAATCTTGGTGTTCACTGGCAAATGCCAAACGTCCTGCACGGTGTTGGGCTGTAAGCACAACCCCCACCTGTGGACGTCGGGCCCTCATACCACCCTCATGGAGTCTGTTTCTGACCGTTTGAGCAGACACATGCACATTTGTGGCCTGCTGGAGGTCATTTTGCAGGGCTCTGGCAGTGCTCCTCCTTGCACAAAGGCGGAGGTAGCGGTCCTGCTGCTGGGTTGTTGCCCTCCTACGGCCTCCTCCACGTCTCCTGATGTACTGGCCTGTCTCCTGGTAGCGCCTCCATGCTCTGGACACTACGCTGACAGACACAGCAAACCTTCTTGCCACCGTTCGCATTGATGTGCCATCCTGGATGAGCTGCACTACCTGAGCCACTTGTGTGGGTTGTAGACTCCATCTTATGCTACCACTAGAGTGAAAGCACCACCAGCATTCAAAAGTGACCAAAACATCAGCCAGGAAGCATAGGAACTGAGAAGTGGTCTGTGGTCCCCACCTGCAGAACCACTCCTTTATTGGGGGTGTCTTGCTAATTGCCTATAATTTCCACCTGTTGTCTATTCCATTTGCACAACAGCATGTGAAATGTATTGTCAATCAGTGTTGCTTCCTAAGTGGACAGTTTGATTTCACAGAAGTGTGATTGACTTGGAGTTACATTGTGTTGTTTAAGTGTTCCCTTTATTCTTTTGAGCAGTGTATTTTTGGGTGATTTTGCTACACAAAATTCCTGTAGATTGTTCTAAAACCATTATTTAGTCAACCGTATAGCCTATGCATTATGTTGATTCCCGCTGTGAAAGTATGTGCCTGTCTCCATTTCGCTGTCGGCTGCTGTGTGACCAAGCCACTCTTACAATCCTTTTCCCCACTGTGTGCACGGAGGAGGTAGAGATGCATTCTGAAAAGCACAGGAAGATGACTTTGGTGAAAATGTAAAGTATGGTTCTAATTTGAGGAGAGTTACAGCTTTCGGCGAGTCTGACATTTATTTCTCACCTCTTAATATTGAGTTCATTGCACCACTTTACAACAGGAGTAGGCTGTATGTAGTATGGTTTTGTATGTGCTTGCAGAGCGGAGCAAAGCGTGCCATTTGCAGTGAATAGGCCTAAATGACATGATGTAGCCTAGGCCTAGCGTTGGATTTACTGCTAATCAATTAGCCTACACGTCTATATAGCCACAATATATTTAGAGTTATCAATCCAGTTAAGTGTTTTGAGTTCCCACTTCCTCAGGTGAATAATATAGACTATAGGCCAATATGCACAAAAATGTCGGCAAATTCTCTGAAGATCCTAAAATAAATCTGGATCCTATTTTTGACAGGATGCACATCAAAATGTCAATCATGCATTACCTGGATATGTTAGATGAAATAGCTTGCTTTTTTAATCATAAGCTACCATCTCAGGTATCTTACGTGGCACTGACATTTTGTCCCGAGCCCTGCAGCTCATGTAAAGTAACTGTCCATTAAAACATTTCACTTTATTATTATCAGCAGAAGCGCTAAATTTACCATGATATCACGTTTTGTCCATGTCACCCAGCTCTAGCACTGCCCCCAAATATAATTTATCGTAATATAAAAAATTTGTCAATTTATCCCGTTATGGATTTTTGTCCATATTGCCCAGCTCTAAACTAAAGTCTTGTTAGCACTGACAACCGGTGATGAGAAGCAGGTACGGGGAGTCAAAATTTAATCAGGAACTAGACCAAGACAAGAACAGCGACAGCACATGGGTACAAAATGACAATTAATGCTGAAGCAGGGAACAGAGCGGGGAACCAGACAGATATAGGGAAGGTAATGACAGAGGTGATTGAGTCCAGGTGAGTCCAATAATTGCTGATGTGCGTGACGGGGGAAGGCAGGTGTGCTTAATGATTATGGCAGGAGTGCGCAGTGCTGGGGAGCCTGGCGCCATCGAGTGCCAGGGTTAAAGAGCGGGAGCAGGCACTCCAATCTTTTGATTGTCTACACCCGTCTACAAATGTGGGCAGAATCAGAATATGGACAAGATCAGGACAAAGGACGTAAGTTAGAACCAGTTGTAAGTGGGGTTATGAGTGCTGATCTAGAATCACTTTTGCTTTTCAGATCATAAAAAATTTGACAGCGGGCACCATATCAAGCGTCTAAAAGTAGAAATTGTATTGGGTGTGTTTTTTCTTTGAAAAAGTTATTGTACACAGCATATGAGAATGGGAACATTTGAATAACTCCAAAATTGTATTCTGAGTCCTGATTGACCACAGGGGCTAAAATCTGATATCAACTTTGGGGGGGACAATTACATTACATTTTCTCAAGAGCAATTCCTGAGGGGGACACCAAAAGTAGTGCTGTAACACATAGCCTACATTGTAATATGGTAAATGTATATTGAGGAACCAAAGAAATAAGGTGTTTGCCGTACTCCTAACTACCGGTACCCAAAACTACACAACTAATCACAACAGCAATACCATTGCCTTTAACAAATCTTAGTTCAGTCACCAGTTTAAGTTGAGAGTGGGGGCATCCATGGCATTTTCCAATTATGTTCCTATTTTATAAGTCAAAAAAATGGAGAACCTTACATAATGTTGCCAAACAAAGACTCAACAAACTTACCTGAGACTCCCTGTCTCTGCCAGTCTGTCCCTGCATATCTGTCCCCAACTCTGCTGTCTGTGTGCCATCTGTTGCCTGCTCTGCCTAATGACATCATTGTGAAACATTTCCATTAGAATTTCATTTCTTTCTTATGAACATTTTATCAACGAGTCTTTGAGATATTAGGCTACTAGGGTTCTTACTATGCGTTTTGGTGTATTGAAAAATACTCTGATGTCCGTCTTTTATTTTTCTGCCATTTTTCTACCTGGCTGGCTGGCTGGCTACACACACAGTGTGTAGGTTATTTACAGTAGGAGATGGGCTTCTATCATCTTCAATCATTCTATATGGGCTTCGATCTAAAAGGTAGCTAGCAAATGTGAAACGGATTAAAATGACAAGAGTTGACAGCTGCATGAGTTCACCATTTACACAACATATGCTGCAACTTTTTGTAATTTTAATAGTTTGTTTCATATTGGCTGGCTTCCAACAATAGCTGAATTTGCAAAGCTAGCGAGCACCAATTCAGTTTCAGTGGTGTTTGCTATAATCTTTGCTACCCGGGTTAAATAAAGGTGAAATAAAATAAATAAATAAAAGTTCCCTTGCGACAATTTAGCTTTTGCAACGAGACCATTAAATATATTTAAGACAATGGTAGAAGAGAGTGTAGTTCTGTTCAGTTTGGACTTCAGTTTATCGCTAACCTTATCACAGGGACTTTGAAGCACTAACTTACATCATCTGCATGCTGATTCCATCTTTGACGACGCCACATAAATGGAATAGGTACTAGCTAGCTTAATAGTTAATATTTGCGCGCTAGCTCTGCATATTCAGCTAGTGTGTGTGTGCGCGATTGACTGGATGAACCTCACGGCAGTTACGTAGCAAGCTAAGGAACTGGCAGTGGATCAAACCATTGTGAGGCAAAGGGCGGGGGGGTCGCAATCTTTTGAAACTTAAAAACGCGCTATTAAGTGTCTATAATCAGCACAATTGCTTTCATTGCGTATTATTAATATTATTTAAATTACATAGTTATGTTTCAGTGATATATTGGGGGGGACAAATCATATTTTTCCCAGGATGGGGGGGTCGTGTGTCCCCCGTCCCCCCCGGGATTTCCGCCCCTGATTGACCATATTAAAAGGAGAATCCCCTGCACTACCACAGCTATCCACTGGTGGCACAAAGGATTATTGAGCTTGCTGCAGAACTGAAGATTGCAGGTTCAATCACACATATTCTTCAACCATGTTTGTTTGTTTTAAATTGTGACATTGAGGCTTGGATATAATCTACTAAATGAGAGGATGTATTTATTGCATTCAGATGTATAAATCCAGTCAGAAATGCAGAATTTAGACTAACTGTAAAAAAATATAACATTGTGTAAAAATTGACTGTTCAACTTTTTTTTAAACACACCCGATATAATTCCTAATTTTAGATGGTTTATTATCATAAACCATTATTATCTAGCTAGCTACGGTAGAAATATCTGTCAGATGTAAAACAAGCAGGATCATGGCATGTGTCAGAAACAATGCATGTTGGCTAGCTAGCTCACGTTAGCTAGATCACACTAGCTATGTAGCTAATGCCTTCAGATGTAACTCAGAGGTGAAGTCTACTTTCTGAATTAAGCAAGAAAAAAAAATCTTATCATACAACAAATATTTTTCTCAAATATGTGTGCCACAATTATTGGCACCCCTTCATTCAATACCTTGTCCAAGATAACAGCCCTGAGTCTTCTCCTATAATATGTAATGAGGTTGGTGAACACATGGCAAGAAATCTGAAACCATTCCTCCATATAGAATCTCTCCAGATCCTTCAGATTTCGAGGTCCACACTTGTGGACTCTCCTCTTCAGCTCATTTCTATGGGGTTTAGGTCAGGGGACTGGGATGGTCATGGCAAAACCTTGATTCTATGGTCAGTGAAGCATTTTTGTGTTGATTTTGAGGTGTCCTTTGGATCATTGTCCTGCTGGAAGATCCAACCACGGCCCAGTTTAAGCTTCCTTGCAGAGGCAGTCAGGTTTTGATTGAATATATGTGGTACTTGATGGTGTCCATGATACCATGTATCCTAACAAGTTGTCCAGGCATTTTGGAAGAAAAACAGCCCCACAACATCAAAGATCACCATACTTCACAGTGGGGATGTGGTACCTTTCTGTATGGCTATCTTTCTGTCTACACCAAACCCATCTCTGGTGTTTGTTTCCAAAAAGCTCTATTTTGGTCTCATCTGACCATAGAACCAGTCCCATTGTAAGTTCCAGTAACGTTTGGCAAACTGTAGGCGCTTGAGTTTGTTGTTTGATGACAGCAAAGGCTTTTTTATGGCAACCCTCCCAAACAACTTGCGGTTTTGTAGGTGGCGTCTGATCATAGTTTTGGAGACTTTCTAACCCCAAGACCCAACTAACGTCTGCAATTCTCCAGCTGTAATCCTTGTAGATTTTTGGGCCACTCGAACCTTCCTCCTCACTGTGTGTGAGGTCAATATAGACACACATCCTCTTCCAGGCCGATTGTTAAAATCTCCAGTGGCTTTAAACTTCTTACTTATTGCATTGATGATAGACATCGGCATTTTCAACTATTGAGCTATTTTCTTATAGCCATTTCCTGATTTGTACAGCTCAACAACCTTTTGTCACACATCATTACTATATTCTCGGGTCTTTCCCATAGTGATGGATGACTATGGGAACTTGGCCTGTCTGTCACCTAATTTGTATACCCCAGTGAAACAGGAAGTCATGGCTTACCACAAGTGTTCCTAATCACTCAGGTGAACTTAAAAACGTAAAATATGAATGGGAATATACTTCAGTTAGATTTTACTCATAAGAATTTCTAGGGGTGCCAATAGTTGTGGCACACGTTTCTGTGAAAAGTATTTATTTAATTTATTTAACATACATTTTTTTCAATAAATTTACCTTAATTAAAGGTTTGATTTTTGTGAATATTTTGAATGAAAGACCAAGAGGATAAACAGCAAAGAAATTTTTTTCACAGCCCATTTTGCCCATATTTACCAAGGGTGACAATATTACTGGATGCCACTGTAAGGAGTGGAGAAGCTCTATGCACCATACACCTACTCCTGGAGTAAGTCCCTGTCAGAAAAAGTGTGATTATAAGGTTAGGCAGTAGGCCCTGGGCCAGTGGGAGGTCAATGATGAGGTCTCTCTCTCTTTCAAGGACACACTACCTCTTTGTCTCTCTCCAGATGCTACAGAGACAGAATATTCCAAGGACCTCCAGTGCCTTTTCACCAAAGACCTGCAATCTCTCAAGAGCACAGAGAAGTAATAAGTAATGGTGCCGGAGGAGATGGATGCAGTTTTACCGGCACTTAACCAATTGTGCTATTTTGTGTTTTTTGTTTGTTTGTTTGTTTATAACTTATTTTGTACATAATGTTTCTGCCACCGTCTCTTATGACCGAAAAGAGGATGTCAGAACAGCAATTACTCACCTCGAAATGGACAAAGATTTTTTCTTTAACAAGTCGGACGCAAAGGATTTACTCCAGATACCTGACCAGGCCCAAATCCCCTTCATTCGCATGAAGAGAAGACACCGATACAGGGGACGCATCCGTCCTATTGGCCAACATGCAATCATTGGCGAATAAACTGGATGAGCTCTGGTCAAGATTAACGTACCAAAGGGACATTAAAAACTTTAATATTTTATGTTTCACAGAGTCGTGGCTGAACGATGACATGGATAATATACAGTTGGTTGGTTTTTCCATGCATCAGCAAGACAGAACAGCTGCTTCCTGTAAGACAAGGTGTGGCGGTCTGTATCTATTTGTCAATAACCGCTGGTGCGCAAAATCAAATATTAAGGAAGTCTTGAGGTTTTGCTCGCCTGAGCTAGAGTATCTCATGATAAGCTGTAGACCACACTATTTACCAAGATAGTTTTCATCAATATTTTTCGTAGCTGTCTATTTACCACGACAAACAGATTCTGTCATGAAGACCACACCAGCATGTTAAATGTGCGACAAGAGGAAAAAAAACTCAAGACCACATTTACT
This sequence comes from Salmo salar, assembly GCF_965601325.2. Classification (NCBI taxonomy): domain Eukaryota; kingdom Metazoa; phylum Chordata; class Actinopteri; order Salmoniformes; family Salmonidae; genus Salmo; species Salmo salar. The sequence goes on from NC_138292.1 coordinate 26,117,132, forward strand.
CCACACACAGAGAAGCGTACAAAGCTCTCCCTCTCCCTCCATTTGGCAAATCTGACCATAATAACAATCAGAAACTAAAGCAGGAAGTACCAGTGATTCACTCAATACGGAAGTGGTCAGATGACGCAGATGCTAAGCTACAGGACTGTTTTGCTAGCACAGACTGGAACATGTTCCGGGACTCATCCGATGGCATTGTGTAATATACCACATCCGTCACTGGCTTAATCAATTAGTGCATCGATGACGTTGTCCCAACAGTGACCGTATGTACATACCCCAACCAGAAGCCATGGAATACAGGCAACATCCACACTGGTAGATCTGGCACTTTCAAGGAGCCAGTCTCTAACCCGTACAGCTTATAAGAATTCCCGCTATTCCCTCAGAAGAACCATCAAACAGGCAAAGCGTAAATACAGAACTAAAATTGAATCCTACTACACTGGCGCCGATGCTCATCGGATGTGACAGGGCTTGCAAACTATTAAGGACTACAAAGATAAGCCCAGCTGCGAGCTGGCCAGTGACACAAGCCTACCAGATGAGCTAAATGACTTCTATGCACGCTTCAAGGCAAGCAACACTGAAGCATGCATGAGAGCAACAACTGTTCCGGACGACTGGCTACTGCGAGCGTGGTCACACAATGTGAGTAGGACCTTTAAACCGGTCAGCATTCACAAGGCCGCAGGGCAAGATGGATTACCAGAACGTGTACTCCGACCATGCGCTGACCAACTGACAAGTGTCTTAAATGACGTTTTGAACCTGTCCCTGGCTGAGTCTGTAATACCAACATGTTTCAAGCAGACTACCATAGTCCCTGTGCCCAATGTAACCTGCCTAAATGACTACCGACCTGTAGCAGTCACGTCTGTAGCCATGAAGTGCTTTGAAAGGCTGGTCATGTCTCACATCAACACCATCATCCCAGAAACCCTAGACCGACTCAAATTTGCATATTGCCCCAACAGATCCACAGATGATGAAACCTCTATTGCACTCAACACTGCCCTTTCCCACCTGGACAAAAATAACACCTATGTGAGAATGCTGTTCATTGACTACAGCTCAGTGTTCAACACCATAGTGCCTTCAAAGCTCATCACTAAGCTAAGGACCCTGGGACTAAACACCTCCCTCTGCAACTGGGTCCTGGACATCCTGAAGGGCTACCACCAGGTGGTAAGGCTAAGCAACAGTAAATCTGCCACGCTGATCCTCAACACGGGAGCCCCTCAAGGGTGCGTGCTTAGTCCCCTCCTGTACTCCCTGTTCCCCCTTAACTGCGTGGCCAAGCACGACTCCAACACCATCAATAAGTTTGCTGACGACACAATGGTGGTAGGCCTGATCACCGACAATGATGAGACAGCTTATAGGGAGGAGGTCAGAGACCTGGTTGTGTGGTTCCAGGACAACAACCTATCCCTCAACGTGATCAAGACAAAGGAGATGATCATGGACTACAGGAAAAGGAGGGCAGAGCACTGCTCAGAACTGCTCAGCCTCCGACCACAAGGCACTACAGAGGCTAGTGCGAACGGCCTAGTACATCACTGGGGCAAAGCTTCCAGCCATTCTTTACATCTGTACCAGGCTGGTGTCAGAGGAAGGCCCTAAATTGTCAGACTCCAGTCACCCTAGACATAGACTGTTCTCTCTGCTACCGCACGGCAAGCGGTGCCAGAGCACCAAGTCTAGGTCCATGACAGCTTCTACCCCCAAGCCATAAGACTCCTGAACATCTAATCAAATGGCTACCCAGTGTATTTGCATTGCCCCCCCCCCCCCCCCCCCCCTTTACACCACTACTACTCTCTATCGTTATCATCTATGCATAGTCACTTAAATAACTCTACCTTCATGTACATATTATCTCAACTAACCGGTGCCCCCCGCACATTGACTCTGTACCGGTACCCCCCTGTATATAGTCTCGCTATTGTTATTTTACTGCTGCTCTTTAATTACTTGTTACTCTTCTTTATTATTCTTATCTGTATTTTTTCTTAAGCTGCATTGTTGGTTAGGGGCTCGTAAGTAAGCATTTCAGTGTAAGGTCTACACCTGTTGTGTTCGGCGCATGTGACTAATAAAACATTGATTTTATTTATTTATTTCATACGTTAATGCCCTCTGTCTTTAAAGGAGGGTGGCTATCTGACAAAAAAAGAGCAAGAATTGTCAAACTAAGAAAGTCAGTGATTTGGCTTTTAGACATTACAAGTATCATATGCAATGCTAACTTTCTAGTGATAATACAAATTTCCTTATTCCTTCAGGTCCTTCACTGAGCGGAAGGGATGGGGAGTGAAAAAGTACCATGGCGTTTTCTTATTCATTGCATTTGGCTTGGAGATAGGCTACAAATATAGAGTCTGTACAGTTAAAAAAAATGTTTTTTAAATTTATTTTCACACAAAACAAATACAAAACAATGTGGTGAGAGTTAAAAAGAGTAGCGAAAAGTGCATGTGCAGGGGAGATGAAAAACCTTGAGAGGCTAGTAATGCACCTCCCCCTTTCAAATATTAATAGAACAAAATGAACAATAAAATGGCCTCTTGATTTGTTCAAATCAACCCGTGACCAGCCCAAGGAACATCGGAGAATAGGAGGCTGGTGAGGGGAAGACGGCTCATAATTATGACTGGAATGAAGTGAATGGAATCAAACACAAGGAAACCATGTGTTTCATGTGCTAATACCATTCTATTCCAGCCATTACTATGAGCCTGTCGTCCCCAATTAAGGTGCCACCAGCTGCCTGTGGATCAGATATTATAATTATTATACTCATATTCCTTGACTGTGTCCAACACCTCTGACTAACATTCCCCATTCTATTTGTGTGATGGAAATTGATGACGCATCATGGACTGCTGAGGTGCCCGGCTCAGTCTCCGGCCTACAGGGCTCGTGCATTGTGATTCCCTGCTCATTCAACTACCCAGAACCAGAGAAGAAGCCCTCCAAATTAACTGGCACCTGGATCAAAAACCAATATGACTATATATACCACCCAGACAGCTCCAACGTCATCAAAAGCTACAGGGGTCGTACAGAGCTGGTGGGAGATCTCTGGCAGAAGAACTGCTCTCTCAAAATCAACCCCCTCCATCATTGTGACAAAGGACCCTTTACTTTCAGGATTGAAATAGAAGACCGTACCAAGTATTCCTACATAAAAGTACATGACAAAGTCTCCATTGCAGTGAGCAGTAAGTTCCCAGGGCGAAGTTGACAAGGAGAATTTCAAATATTGAATAAATTATAGTATCCCATTGACCATATTGTTATCTGATTAGCTATATCTTCTAGCGGATTTTAATCTTAATGATAGTACAGAAAGGACAGACCCAATAATAAGTAAAAGCACGCTGCAGAGGAACTGATATAACTGTTATCATCTCTTCACTGATTTCAGACTCTCCAGACCCACCCTCTCTGTCAGTGAGGGAGGAGGTGAAGGTGGGGGAGGAGGTGTCTGCCTCCTGCTCTGTGTCTCACTCCTGCCCAACTGAACACCCTCTCTTGACCTGGAGCCATTCCGGAACAGCCAGCATCCAATCACAGCAGCTGACCAAGGGCCATTGGGAAGTGACATAATCCCTGAACTTTAGCTCCACCATCACTGATCACAACCACCCTCTGATCTGCACAGCAGCATACAGGGGAGGGAAGATGGTGAACAGCTCCAAAACTGTCAATGTCAAATGTAAGTGGACTACACCTTTGTGTTAACAACACTGTTTGGTAGATTTACACTTTCACTTCTGTGAAAACAATGCAGATGAGGAAAATGAAACTAGAATTAAACTTATTTGAAAAGGAAACATGAACTTTATCCACGGTCTAGACATACTTCCCTTTTCAAATTAAAATAGATTGAGAGCATGTGGTTGATCAAATTAATCTGTATTAGGGTGTTTTCACATATAGTGTTTTTTTAAATAACTGATCACAGTCCTATTTAAAGTAAACTCTGGGTAAAAAAAGGTAAAACAACTCAGTTCTTTGTATTCACACTGGCCTTGCCTTTGAATGAGGACTCAACACTTTTGCCATATCACTTCACCTGTTTTGTGGTCCGAGTCCTCTTCGTATTCACATTGCTATATTAAGAAAGGAACCAATCATTTTTTCAATTTTTTCCACAAACCTGTACATAATCATCTTCTTTCTTTTGTGGCACCAATGTGAGGGGTTATGGCATGGGAAACGGTGTTGCAGTATTCTAGTCTGTGGTGCGGGAATAATGACAAGCAAACCTGGTGAGCCTTGGAATTCAAGCGAACCTACAGTAACTCAGTTCTGTTTGCATCGGGGGCTCGTTTGAGCAGTCTGAGTTCCATTGGAGTGTTCACACTGCACAAAAAAAGAGTGACCAGCCAGTAACCAATATGCAGGACATGGATACAGCCAACTTTGCTTCCTCAGATCCCTCACCATCAAGGTATTTTTCTACAGGCTGATCTATCTGTGATCATAACCTAGAATCCTTGATGAGTTGTTAAAGACCATTTGCCTACATTCACTCTTGTTTTGTCTTATCAAATGAAGAGAAAGCATCTGAGAGTGGTCCTAACTCTATCCACACGAAAGAGCAGAAAGACACCAGCAGTGAAATCAACACAAACTACCACACCAACAATCAGCTATATGGCAACATGGAGGTATGTACTGTGGTTCTACTGCAGACATTTACAGCTGCTGTAGAGATCTGAGAAAAGTTTGCTCTAAATACAAAGGATATAAAAAAACAATAGAGGTGTTGTTGATGATAGTATCTCTGATCTGGTTTCCTGTAGGCTGAAGAGGATGGCGACCCATACGAGTGTGATGGTGGAGACGAAGCAGTCTATGGTAACTTGTGAACACAACAGGAAGTATGTGGGAGTCAGCTGGCCCAGAGGCAGTGGTACTCCGTCTCTCAAAGGTTCCAGTAAAATATTAACAGTCTAAACCAATGTAGCAGAGCTGGTGACTGCTTATATTTGTTAGCTTGATGTAGCTTTATAGTTCTTATGGCTAATGAATATGGTACATTCTTATTTGGGCTGTGGCTTTGTGTTATGGCTTTTACAAGGCATTTGTTTATCATCTATTGCTTGGGTGATTCAGAAGAGTTTTTACAAAATGTTTAATATGCACAATAAATCAACCAGTATTTAACGATAGATTGTTCCCCACTTCCCCAGCTGTCTGTTGAAATTGTGTCTTGAGGGTAATCTGAGTGTGGGACTTTCAGTGTTTCTCCACTTGGGGTTGCTCTTTCATTTATTGAGATTTTCAACATCTGTTTATTTCCATGGGGTTTGAGCTATTTCACAATACTGATTTTGTCAGCTTTCTTGACCCTCTCTATAAGAACATATCGGTAACGGGCATACAAATCAAAATCCAGACAATTATTAATTGTTATTAGGTTCTGATTGTAGCTCTGTATACATGATTAAATCTGGAGAAAAAATAAGAAAGTTTCACAAAACATGTTTTTGAACGAATCCTTCATATGATTTGAAAGGCTTAGAAACATTTTAATGTATTCAATGTATTTGGTGAGAAAGGCCTCCCCATACTAATTCCTGGGAGTGCAGGATATAGTGTCCTTATCCTCAAACTCCCCCTCCACTAAAAATGTAGAGGTTGACTTGTCAAATGTGTGGTTTTGTTGGTTCAGCCCGACTAATCTGCATACTTTTCTGGAAGGTCTGTTGGGAGAATATGGACCATTTGTTTATAGCCACACAGCATATTTTTTACAGACCACTTCAGAAGTGCAATGAGCTACAATCACTCTGGAACTTCCTCAATTACTGTGATCTTCAGGAATTCAAATCAAATCACATTTTATTAGTCACATGCGTCGAACACAACAGGTGTAGACCTTACAGTGAAATGCTTACTTACGAGCCCCTAACCGACAGTGCAGTTTCAAAAAATACGGATACGAATAAGAGCTAAAAGTAACAAGTAATTAAAGAGGAGCAGTAAAATAACAATATATACAGGGGGGGTGCCGGTACAGAGTCAATGTGCAGGGGCACCAGTTAGTTGAGGTAGTATGTACATGTAGGTAGAATTAATTAAAGTGAATATGTATAGATGACAACAGAGAGTGGCAGTGCTGTGGAGGGGGGGGGGGGGGGGGGGGCAGCAGCAATGTGTATAGTCTGGGTAGCCATTTGACTAGATGTTCAGGAGTCTTATGCCCTGGGGGTAGAAGCTGTTTAGAAGCCTCTTGGACCTAGACTTGGTGCTCCGGTACCGCTTGCCGTGTGGTAGCAGAGAGAACAGTCTATGACTAGGGTGGCTGGAGTCTTTGACAATCTTTAGGGCCTTCCTCTGACACTGCCTGTTATAGAGGTCCTGGATGGCAGGAAGCTTGGCCCCAGTGATGTACTGGGCCGTTTGCACTACCCTCTGTAGTGCCTTGCGGTCGGAGGCCGAGCAGTTGCCATACCAGACAGTGATGCAACCCGTCAGGATGCTTTCGATGGTGCAGCTGTAGAACTTTTTGAGGATCTGAGGACCCATGCCAAACCTTTTCAGTCTCCTGAGGGGGAATAGGTTTACCCCTGTTAACTTGGCATGACAACCAAAACTAGTGAGAAACGTGAATGTGTGTATCCAGTTATAGGGTGTGCTTGTCAATTGACTCTACCTGACTAAAGGAGAAACTGGGGAATATAAGTTATAAATTGATAAGGGAATTATATAATAAAGGTAAATGAATAAAGAATCCAACCCTGTCACGTAACCAATTAGTAATTAAGTAGTTATGTAGCATATATAATGAATAATTAAAGTACTAATCGAAAGGCCCATAAGGTCTAGTAGAGGTCCGGGACAAAATGTGTGTGTGTTTTAGTGGGCCTAAGATAACAACAAGTAGATTGTGATTGACCCGGCAGCTGAGGAACTTTGAGTAACTTAGAGAAGAAAGGGAGTGACCCTCAAGGTTTCTCTAATCTTGGTGGAAAGGAACAGGCAGCGCTGGGTAGTGATTAACAGTGGTGAGAAGTCCGGGGAGGGATAAAATTCACCTACTGTTCGTGTGTATGTATGTGCGTAGGATATCTATTGTTTGTGTGTAGGTATGTGCGTAAGCGGGGAGTGAGCATAAAATGAACATCTTTGTGTAATGGACTTCAGAACGTTCACTGAATAAACTGTACGAACCTTTTTGCAGAAAGCTGAGTCTTTGCCTAATTATTCTTAACCCAGTGTCTTACAAACCTTGGGGATTAGTCAAGGCTTATTGATTGTTAATTATTATCATTGGGATACAAAAATTCCACTGACATAAATGCTTGGTACTTACAATCTACCATGATTGTCCATTGTCTGAAGCACCCATGTCCCTCTGTGTTAACGGCAGTGCAGTAGAGGGCTTCGGTCTGGTCAAAATGTATTGGTCACGTACATAGTTCAGCAGATGTTATATTGGGTGCTGCGAAATGCTTATGTTTTTTTTATTAATACATGTCATATATCAGTTTGCAAACAATGTAAAACATAATAAATAAGCCAAATGCAACCATGGTCTCTTTTTTGCTTTCTTGAGAAAGGCAACTCCAAAATGCATGTGTTTCAGCCTAGCTCAGTGATTTCTGTGGTGGGGGGGCAGCCAGCAGAAAATTCAGAGCGTAGGGGTTGGTAATAATCTCTAGATAAGCCGTGATTTGCTCAGTGTTCTGTCACTCATGGGGACACTACGTCGCCGCCAAATCTAAGGGTAGAGATAGAAAATGCAAGCCCCTTGGGTGCTGTCATAGAGTTACATTAGAAGTGCCCATCCAAGAAGGCTCAAGGTCATTGGCCACAGATAAAATGATGTCAAATCACATTATATCAACAGTAGCTTTGATTGGACTGATCATGTCAACCTCATACTTTCAAAATCTTAGCTAGCAGTCATCATCATGAATCAAGTTGACATTCTACTGGCAAATCCTATTTAATCCTTGCCATACAAAGATAAATAATTAAGACAAATTGTAGATAAATCGTATCAGTGCTCATTAGCCATTAGACATAAAAATTTCACAACAAGTTGGAAATTGCAAATTCAACAATGAGTGGTTTGGAAGGAATCAGTGGCTAACTGCAAGCATTGCTGTCACGTCCTGACCAGTAAAGGGGTCATTTGTAATTGTAGTATGGTCAGGGCGTGGCAGGGGGTGTTTTGGTTTTTTTTGGTTCCAGGGGATATGTTCTAGTTTTCTTTTTCTATGTGTGGCCAAGTATGGCTTCCAATCAGAGGCAGGTGTCTTTCGTTGTCTCTGATTGGAAGCAATACTTAGGCAGCCTGTTTTTCCTGTGTTTTTGTGGGTGGTTGCTTTCTGTATAGTCTGTGTACCTTGCAGAACAGTTGATTGTTGGTTTGTTGTTTTCATTTAAGTGTTCACTTTATTAATATTAAAAGAAGATGAGGACTATACCCGCTGCGCCTTGGTCTGTCCCTTACGACGCCTATGACAGAACCACCCACCAGAAGAAAACCAAGCAGCGGGGTAAGGAGCTGGAGAGGAGGTATCTCGAGTCATGGACGTGGGAGGAGATCCTGGATGGCAAGGGTCCATGAAGCCAGGCTGGGGAGTACCAGCGATCGAAGGAGGAGCTGGAGGAAGCGAAGAGGGAACGACGGAGGTACGAGGCGTTGTATCCTCCTATTCAGGAGGTGAAGAGGCAGCCCCCCGGCATAAGGGGAGTGTTCTAGGTCAGGGGGGAACCCTGACCTAACTTCCCAGGCTATACGGAGGGAGCCATGGAGGAAACCAGAGCCGGTCGAGGAGTCAAGAGCAGATGACGACGCAGGATTCCGGAGAAAGGGACTGGTGGAGTGCGCACGACGGAGCAGACGCACAGAGGGAGGAGCTAGGCAGTATGGAGGTATGCGCACTATGTCGCCCATATGCACTCAGAGCCCGGTGCGGTCGATACAGGCTCTGCAATGTTGTCTTACGACAGCGAGCCGGCAGCCAGGAAAAAGTGCGCCGGCGCAGCGTATCTGGCCTCCAGTGCGGCTCCTCGGCCCAGGATATCCCACGCCTGCTCCACGCACGATACCCTGAATTCCCCAGCACAGCCCAGTTCGTCCTGTGCCAGCGCTTCGTCCTTCAGCGACGCTCCTCAGCCCGGAGCCTCCAGCGACGCCCCCCAGTCAGGAGCCTCCAGCGACGCTCCCCAGTCAGGAGCCTCCAGCGACGCTCCCCAGTCAGGAGCCTCCAGCGACGCTCCCCAGTCAGGAGCCTCCAGCGACGCTCCCCAGTCAGGGGCCTCCAGCGACGCCTCTCAGGCCGGGGCCTCCAGCAACGCCTCTCAGGCCGGGGCCTCCAGCGACGCCTCTCAGCCCGGGGCCTCCAGTGACACCTCTCAGCCCAGAGTGTTTGTTTTGTGTGTTTTGGGGTTTTTTGGTTCCAGGGGATATGTTCTAGTATTCTTTTTCTATGTGTGGCCAAGTATGGCTTCCAATCAGAGGTAGGTGTCTTTCGTTGTCTCTGATTGGAAGCCATACTTAGGCAGCGTGTTTTTCCTGTGTTTTTGTGGGTGGTTGCTTTCTGTATAGTCTGTGTACCTTGCAGAACTGTTAATTGTCAGTTTGTTGTTTTCGTTTAAGTGTTCACTTTATTAATAATAAAAGAAGATGAGCACAATACCCGCTGCGCCTTGGTCTGTCCCTTACGACGCCTATGACAATTGCAAAGCAATCACTAGCCTACTATTTAGTGGAGTGACTGTGTGGTGATACGTCTTGGTTTAAGGGTCTCTTTTCCAAGTTTAAAATTATAAACATTGGCCATGCTGTCAATCAAGCGCGATTTCTGCCTCGCTCAAAACAACTGTTTACGCGGAACTGGGAAATCTGACTTCAGTGAGTTCAAGACAACTGGGAACTCAGGAAAAAACAAGCTCCGACAGGGTAAATACGTTTTGAACGGTCATCAAACTCGGAATTGTAAGTCAGAATTGGGCCTGTTTCTAGAGTTTTGATCTGAAGATCACTGGCGTCATCATGATTCAACCTTGTTTTTTTCAGTTTCCAGTTATCTTGAAAGCACCATAAATCCAGAGAATGCCAGATTTGATGACAACATTTGGTGGTGCACATGTAGCCTATAATATGTTTTAGTGAAATGTAATTATTGAATATTGTAAGAGATTTCATTGTCTGCTTATATGCCCCATTTTTCTATCCTACGGTTCTGACTTAGGGAGAACGAAGAACAGCCCATGTTCTGATTTCTGTCACTGTACATTTCAAAAGGGCTGAACAAATAGCTATATTGACTACGCTCTTCCTAACTCGCTCATTAATGTCTTATTCGAAATTACGGATTGCCTCTTATCCGCTTGCCATAGTTTGTACATCTCAATTGTCAGTAGAAACCACATTTGTTTAAGTCAGCCCTATCAGCTGTTTTTTTAAGGCAGTAAATGAGGCTGAATTAACTGTTTTGCTGCCAGACAAGGCTCCGCTGATAGCCAGGTGTAGCAGTGGTAAGCTGTTGGGACTGCTTTTGGAACTCTGCTGTTGGGGCAGCTTTATGTAGGCCCTAAAAGTTTGTGGGCACCGTTTGTCACCGTTATTGTGCAATTCATCTAATGTTTAGGGTTTTTGTGTTGTGTAGTGGCTTTGCTGGCATGCATCCCAATTGTTTTATTTTTTGTTTGCCCCACCAAGATGTACATGCTAAAATCACCACTGACAACGCAGATGAGCCACTGACTGGGTCATTCTTTCCCACAAAGCAACAATCATGAGTTTGTTTGTTCAGCCCAACAGCTGCCACACCACTTGGTTTGGAACAACATTGTCAAGAAATATAACCACTCTCATTTGTACTATATAGAACTTTGTCATAGAGAGTGACATTTGACAATGAGTCTTTGAGCGGTTCACTGTCCAGAGGTTGGTTGTTATCAGTGATGGTGGGGGTAAAGGTCATGGATGATGTCACCTCCCACTGGCCCTTGGTATGCTGCTGTGATTGGATGCTGGGTGTTCCAGAGTGGCTCCAGTTGAGGAGAGGGGGATCAGATGGGCAGGAGTGAGACACATAGCAAGAGGCAGATACCACCTCCCACTCCTTCACCTCCTCCCTCACTGACAGAAAGGGGGGACTGGACAGCATGACACGGAAGAAAAGCATTCATTGAACAATTAGTCAAAGACTGATATATGGCCTTTTGAAAGGCACATTTAATAAGCCACGTTCAACAATTCAACAGGATACAGATTGCCAAAAAATCCTCAACCAAATTAACACAGGCCTACCCACCATTAAAACTGATGCAAACCATGTTACTAACATAGGAGAACTGGTTGTACTCTGGCATGTCAGTCCTGAAACAGAACGGTCCAACGTCATCGCGCTGAACATTATCAATCCTCAGGATGCAGTTTCCCTTGCTCAGGTCTCCCAGGATCTGGGTGCAAACTCTGGGGCCACCTGGTGTTCTCCTGTAGGTTGTAGATTCAGTTGACCTTCCCCCACCAGGAGAGGGTTTATCAGGAGCCTTCATTGTCTGTGATGTGTGTCCATGTCATAGAGTTACGTCCCCACGGGACGGTTGAGCTAACGTGCGCTAATGTGATTATTTCTGGCAATATTATGTTTCTGTCCAACTCAGCACAAATGTTACGTTTAGTTGTGAATGCTTGCCAATATAGGACTGTGAGAGCTGTTTTTGTGAAATGTTTTGACATAGATTGAATCAAACAACAGGTAGCATATCTCAGTAGGTATGTTTATTTGAAAGCCAGTCCTTTAAAAAAATAGTTACATACTGAATTATGTATATTACATTTAACAAACAAACTGCACATATTATTGTCTAACCAAGTGAAAGTCAAACAGGATACGAGAAATGAGGGCTGATACTCTGTAAGCTGCCTTTTGACAAGAAAACAATCAAGATAAAAACACAAACACACACACACACATATTCAACAAGTATTATTAAGCAGTGCTGATATCTGAGATGCAGCTTCATCACTGTTTTGCATGATCCACATTTGCATATACACTGTCCATTTGATCCATACTGTCCATCGGATCGCCTGGACCCTGTAAAGAGAAATGGAGAAATCAGGCAGGGAAAGGGCTATCAACAAGCTATGCGCACAACACTAAATGGCCAACATGGTAAACATATATAGTACCCACTGGCCACAGATGTCAACTCAACGTCTATTTCACGTTGCTTCAATGTCATGTCATTGAAATGACGTGGAAACAACGTTGAGTCAACCAGTGTCTGCCCAGTGGGTAAAGACCATTAGGTCCAAAGCTGATGACTTAGTACATGTAGACTGTTGATATCACTATAAAGAGTACGGTCAGTTTAAAACAGATCTGCTCAGGGTGCTGTAATGTACCTGGACGTTGCCATAGACGGGCTCATCGATGACCTTTGGAGGAGGAATTTGGGTGTCATCTTTCTTCTTTGTAGTTTTGACTCTGTGGAGATAGGGGAAGATAAGTATCTCACTGACACTGTAGGTCAACTCAAAGAACATATTTTAGAGTAATGTTCAGAAGAAAAAAAACTAAATATGTCAAACTAGCAATTTACTGAAGGATGTTTCATAGTTTTAAGCACACCTTTCAGGTTTGGTCGTTGGAGTTGTCATGGTGAAATTAGCATAATATCCAGACTCTTGCTTAGTGACACCCCTGGACCTATTTAATCAATTCAGTTATTTTAGTGAATGTGAGAAAAATGTATTTAAAATGTATCTGCAATGACTAATATAAGGCAGAGGACATGATGTTGCTATAGAAATGGATCAATGTCAGTCAAGGTTCAGTGCATCCCTCTGGGGACACCCATCAACCGGACACACCTTTTCCTGTACTTGAAGAACCAAACACTTCCCAATACAGCAACCAGTAGAACTGCAACCACTGGGACCGTGGTGGCAATATATGTGGTCGTGGATAGTGCGTCCTCAAACACTGTGAAAAACATTATGATTTTAGTCAACACGTTTATCCAGAGCAACTATTTCTAAGTGCCTTGCTCAAGGGCACATCAACAGATTTTTCACAGCTCAAGGATTCAAACCACCAACCTTTCAGTTACCAGCCCAACGCTCTTAACTGCTAGGCTACCTGCCTCCCAATGCAAAATCAACAGACCCTCTCTCAAATGGATACAGTGCCTTCAGAAAGTATTCCCACCCCTTGACTTTTTTTCCCCCACTGGCCTACACACAATACAACATCATGTCAAAGTGGAATTATGTTTGTAGAAATGTTGGCAAATAAAAAAATTAAAAGCTAAAATGTAAAATAAAACAAAATGGTATTTGTCACATGCTCCGAATACAACAGGTGTAGACCTAACAGTGAAATGCTTACTTACAAGCCCTTGAGTCAATAAGTATTCAACCCTTTGTTTGTATAAGCTGGAAGTAGACAACAAGTGTTGTTGTTTATTAGTTTAGTTTACTCAAATTAGAGGGGGGGGGGGGGGGGGTAGGGTTTGCGGGAAATAATTAAGGAAATATATATATATATACACAGTTGACTATGCATTTAAACAGCTTGGAAAATTCCAGAAAATGATATCATGGCTTTAGAAGTTGAGTCAATTGGAGGTGTACCTGTGGATGTATTTCAAGGCCTACCTTCAAACTAAGTGCCCCTTTGCTTGACATCATGGAAAAATCAAAAGAAATCAGCCAACACCTCACCTTGTGCACTTTGTGCACTTCACAAAATAGATGGCATTATGAGGAAGGAAAATGATGTGGATATATTGAAGCAACATCTCAAGACATCAGTCAGGAAGTTAAAGCTTGGTCGCAAATGGGTCTTCCAAATGAAAAATGACCCCAAGCATACTTCCAAAGTTGTGGCAAAATGGATTAAGGACAACAAAGTCAAGGTATTGGAGTGGCCATCACAAAACCCTGACCTCAAGCCTATGGAAAATGTATGGGTAGAGCTGAAAAAGCGTGTGCAAGCAAGGAGGCCTACAAACCTGACTCAGTTACACCAGCTCTGTCAGGAGGAATGGGCCAAAATTTACCCAACTTATTGTGGGAAGCTTGTGGAAGGCTACCCGAAACATTTGACCCAAGTTAAACAATTTAAAGGCAATGCTGCCAAATACTAATAGAGTGTATGTAAACTTCTGACCCACTGAAATAAATCACTCTCTACTATTATTCTGACATTTCACATTCTTAAAATAAAGTGGTGATCCTAACTGACCTAAGACAGGGAATTTTTACTAGGATTAAATGTCAGGAATTGTGAAAAACTGAGTTTAAATGTATTTGGGTAAGGTGTATGTAAACTTACGACAAGTTTTAATGACTCCAACCTAAGTGTATGTAAACTTCCAACTTCAACTGTATATATATATGTAAAAATGTGCTTAACAAGTCGCATAGGTTGCATGGACTCACTGTGTGCAATAATAGTGTTGAACATGATATTTGAATGACTACCTCATCTGTGTACCCCACACATACAACTGTCTGTAAGGTCTCTCAGTCAAGCAGTACATTTCAAACACAGATTCAACTACAAAGACCAGGGAGGTTTTCCAATGCCTCACAAAGAAGGGCACCTATTGGTAGATGGGTAAATAAAAGCAGACATTGAATATCGCTTTGAGCATGGTGAAGTTATTAATTACACTGTGGATGGTGTAACAATACACCCAGTCACTACAAAGATACAGGTGTCTTTCTTAACTCTGCTGCCAGAGAAAAGAAACCGCAGTGATTTCAATTACAGAATTTAATGGTTGTGATATGAGAAAACTGAGGATGGATCAACAACATTGTAGTTACTCCACAATAATAACCGAAATGACAGAGTGAAAAGAAGGAAGCACGAACGGAATAAAAGTATTCCAAAGCATGCATCCTGTTTGCAAATTATTATTATTTTTATTACATTTATGTCCCGAATACAAAACATTATGTTTGGGGCAAATCTAACACATCACTGAGTACCACTCTTCTTACTTTCAAGCATGGTGGTGGATGCATCATGTTATGGGTATGCTTCTCATCAGCAAGGACTATAGAGTTTTTTTTTATAAAAAGAGACGGAATGGAGATAAGCACAGGCAAAATCCGAGAAGAAATCCTGGTTCAGTCTGCTTTCCAACAGACACAGGAAGACAAATTCACCTTTCAGCAGGACAATAACCTAAAACACAAGGCCAAATCTACACTGGAGTTGCTTACCAAAATCTATGGCAAGACTTGAAAATGTCTGTTAAGCAATGATCAACATTCTGTTATGGCTAGTGGGACTGTAGTTGTGGAATCAACTGAGATGGAAAAAATACAGTAGGGATTAATTTCCTCCAAATCAAATGAATGACACACTGCACTGAACAAAGGCACTTTACATTGCATCCTCTACTGCTTACCAGATATTTGAATGGAGACAAGTTGATTAATAAAACTGAAGTTATTGGCTCCAGTGGCAATTCTCAAGTAGTAGAAGTTCCCCATGTCGCCTTCTTCAATTCCCTTGATGTTCAGGGAGCAGTTTCCCTTAGTGACATTTCCTGTCAGGTTGGTCCTGTTCTGAAAACTCTTGATGACGAATGTGTTGATGGGGTGATAGAGGAATTCATTCTTGTCATTATCATTTATGGTTAGTTTAATTTTCCCCTGGCGTTTCCAGTAGGCCTGGACAAGCTCTTTAGATGGGGACGGGGGATAGGTAACATTGCATGGTATGGTCACATCTTCTCCCATTTTGGTCAAAACAACCTTCGGGTAATCAGCTTTCCAATCCACACCTGTGTTTGAATTAACAACAAAAGTATTATTCAGTTCATGTTGTTTAGACATAGCATAAGGAAACACTGAGTGCATATTGACATAAAAATGAATCACATACCACTAGTGCCAGAGGCCTGAGACAAAATGAGCATCATCTCAATCCACATCAATGGGCTCATCTGGTCCAACGGAGAGATTTGAAAGTTAACTAAATAATGATGCATCGGATTCCTAATATCGTTTACATGTTGTGTTAAAGATGCCTGGTGTCAGATGGCGCTCCCATCATAATTGTGTCAACCAATACAACATTACCACTGACCAACAAGCATAGCAGAGACTGTAAAGCATTGGGAAATAATGTTGGTTCAGCAACAACAAAATAAAAACTAAAATCTACGAAGGATACTCACTGTGTTGTGAAAAGAGGTGCAAAAACAGGAGGCTACAGGTCCAAGGAAAACACCAGCAGTGACCATGGCACTGGCACATATCTTAAAAGCCAACTGGTTCCAGTAAAATGAGTGACAAGCATTTATAACAAGAGCGGTGTCAAAAGTATTGCATGTATATTTCCTGTTACTTAACAATGATGGTGGTTGAACAAAAAAAGGAATTTGAGGAAGTTTTGTGAAAACTGAGACACAGCTAGCACATAACATTCGGAGAACCATATGTTTCTATCTTTTAACCTTTATTTAACTAGGCAAGTCAGTTAAGAACAAATTCTTATTTTCAATGACAGCCTACAAGGGAACAGTGGGTTAACTGCCTTGTTCAGGGGCAGAATGACAGATTTCACCTTGTCAGCTCGGGGATTCGATCTTGCAACCTTTCAGTTACTAGTCCAACGCTCTAACCACTAGGCTGTCTGCCGCCCCTTCTTAGAGCTTGGGGAGAGTGTGGTTGTCCTATGGTTATTTTGAACACAGCCTTCCCACAACATTCTGGAAACGGTGCAGGATACCCAGATGGCACATTACGTTTTGAGAACTGTATGTTTCTTAGGTGGAAATTTCAGTACTTCAACATAATGTTTTCTGCAGGTTTTCCTCATGGTTCTATTTAACGTCATGTTCTCAGAACATTAAGATAACTTTACATAAAAAACACAATACATTTTTTTTTTATGCAAGAATGTTACCTTTTTTAAATTTAAAAACATTCCGTTCTCAGCATCAACAAAACTCTCTCTATCGACACCTAATCTTAATGAGCGCTTGTTTCCTTTGAAATTGGCCCTGTTTGAACATCCTGGTGGCGCAGTGGACTAATGCCATGAATAGAAAACAGAAGATCATAGGTTTGAATCTCACCGATGCCGTGCCACAACAATAAAAATGCCTAAACAAATGAAATTCCATGGGTTCAAAACAGTTAACCCAAACTAAGCCAACAGTGTTATTGAAACATGTTCTCAGAATGTTATTTAATTACCTTCAAATAGCCTATCATTTTTGATCTCATAATGTTAATAAAACGTCCCAGGGAAACTATCAGGGTTCCATAATGAAACGTTCTCAGAACCTCCCTGTACCCTAAAAATTAACATTCCCAGAACAGGCTAAATTTTCACTTCCGTTCTCAGACGTTTAAAAAACATAACATTTTACCGGTCAGGAAACGTATGGCTTCGTTCCCAGAACCAATGGGCAACTAAAAATGTACATTCCCACAACTGTCAAGGAATCCATTTGTTTTCTCTCTCTCACTCTATCAGTAAGGGAGATATGAGAAAGAGAGAGATGACCCAGGGAATACAGTGTTGGACTGTAAACACAATCATCTCTAACCTGTGGTTGCCGAAGAGATTTAGTCATGCTGAAAAGCTGAGAGTCATGAGGCTTCAATTGCACACAAGGTAAAGCTCTGTTAGCTAGGTACATGATATTCTGTTAGAGAGGGGCTGCCACAGGGTGGGGATTGTGGGGTAGTGAGTAACTGACGCATGATCAGGAATGCAGAAAACATTTCTCATATAATCTCTCTGCCTTTCTCTCATCCCTGTATCGATCTCTCACGCCTCTCTGTCTTTCTCTCACCTCTCCTCTCTCACCTCACCTCTTTCTCTCAGCTCTTTATCGCTCACCCCTCTCTGTCTTTCTCTCACCTCTCTCTGGAACTTTTAAAGTAGAAAAACAAAACCACTTTTATATTCATTAGGCCTTTGCAAGGTCAATGATTTAAACATACACATTAAATATTTCTGATATCCACATCCAATTGACATTTGCTCACACAAGCCTACATTGGAAACCACAGTGGGTTTGACTCATATCTATATATATATATATATTTTTTTTTTACCTCAAGAGTGTAGCTAGAGCATCAGGAAATGAACTTATTAAGGAAGTAAAGTTGGTTATTGTAATTGTTGCGGTACTATTTGGGGGCATAAGGTAAGACTTTAATGACAAATTTAGTACATTTCTTCTCTGAATCTCTTATCTGGATGAAATTCTTCCACAATTCAACCCATAAAATCTGACTTTTGGTATCATACAACATGCTAATTATTTGGCTCTTCGTGTTGCTGTAAGGAATGACTACCTTTCACATTGTCCTAATTGTGATCATCCTTCTCAAAGGTAATGGTTTTATCTTGTTTGGGTATTAATTTAGTTTTGTGTAGTTGGCAGACACAAACCCCAATGTTAACTATAGGAGAGATCTTAACAGGTGCATCTAGTTTCACTATAGTATAGTCTCTTTTGTCTTGATGGCAAAGAAAGTCATCCTCTTGACAGAAATATAGTTATTTACAAAATGGGTTGTTCGAGCCCTGAATGCTGATTGGCTGACAGCCGTGGTATATCAGACTGTATACCACGGGTATGATAAAACATGTATTTTTACTGCTCTAATTATGTTGCTAACAAGTTTATAATAGCAATAAGGCACCTCAGGGGTTTGTGATATATGGCCGATATACCACGGCTAAGGGGCTGTGTCCAGGCATTCCGCGTTGTGTCGTGGTTAAGAACAGCCCTTAGCCATGCTATATTGTCCATATACCACACCCCCTCAGGCCTTATTGCTTAATTATACCATAACGAGAACATTTGTCACAAGTATTTGTCTATTCTGTTGTCCAGTCCCTCTTCAGGCTTTCTGTCGTGTATGGGTGGACCAGAACCCAGTGGTGACCGGCACACTGGGCCAGAAAGTCTCCATGGGATGCCGTGTCCTGTCGGACAGCGGGGAGCTGATCACTGGCTGCAGGGCAGAGTGGTACATCAACTCGGCCACACATGGCCAGAGGAAGGTGTGGAGGGAGATGGGTGACTTGCCCCGATTCAAGGGGAGGTTTCAGAAAACCTACGACCAGAACACAACAGACACAAATATCCTGATGATCTGGTTAGAACTGAATGACATAGGCAACTACTTCTGCATTCTGCAGTGCTGCGTCAATGGGAAGGACAAGCAGTACCATGGCAATGGGACAAGACTCCTCATCAGCGAGGCTAAACCTACACCTTATGGGTTAATATTTACCTCAGTTATCCCAGGTAACACAACAAAGAAAATGCACATATTAGGTAAAAAAAAATATCACATTTATTCCCTTACTATTGTATTGCTCAAAAATGTATCAAGTTATCATACAGATGACAGTAGTCCTTCCCTTTGTAGTTAATGTTTTCAATATGATTTTGTTCTTAAGGTGCAGAAGAGGAAAATACTTCCGAGATGCAACTATTTTATTTTTATGCTTTTCTGGCAGTGAAGCTGTTGGTCATCATAGTGCTTGGAGGCCTCAATCAATTGTTAAAGATGTCATTTAAATAAAAAAATGTTAAGTAGTTATTCAATTCATTAATGGAAAAAGGCCCAACATATTGTATGGTCATTATATTAGTCATTAGTTTGTACGTTTAGTATTGCACTGAATCTGCATTTCACAGACCACTTCTGCATTTCACAGACCACTTCCATTCATAGTGTGGGAGGAATTGTAAAGGTTTGGGTGATAAAAGAGCAGTTTAGACTAGTTAGCTGTAGGCCTAGTCCATCATAAAATGCCAAGAATATGAATGAAGGCGTTTCACTTTTAAACGTTTATGCCAGATTGACCAGTAGAAATAGTTGTCTCATAAAAACCCCTAGGTGGTGTTAAAATGCTCCTGTAGCGGAAGAATTGCGGCTTTCAACCCGACATAAAAACCCGAATGTAGGCCTCACACACAAAACAGTAAGGTTCAGTCATATGACTGACTCACAGGAAGAACTTTGGTCGTGAGGTTTAAGTGGGCAGAGCATAACATGGATTCCTGCCTGAACTGGGAAATGTCCTAACTCCTGTGTGTTGAATGAAGCATATTCCATTTAAAATCGGAGCGCAGCATAAACATACAAGTGAAAGGAACTTCAAACGCAACTTTTTATTTAGCAACAAACAAATGTAGCGGGCACTCAAACCGGTTTCACGAGGAGGGATGTTTGTGTTTTACACTTCGTGTCGTTAGTGAGAATATACATCATGGACACTCTACAGGAGAACGGGCTACCGCACTCACCTGCACTCGATATTCCCGGTCGTGAAAGGACCGCCAAAGAACTCGGGGTATGTGGGACTCCCCTTAAAACAAAGGGAAATAATGGGACAACGGAAAGAAGTGCACCTGGCAATCATGTCACGGCGGAGTTTGGCAACCAGCAGAAAGTACCATTGGTAAACCTACCTGCTCCTTCCACGACACCTCTCGGGTTACCTGGCGTTATGGACGCAGAGGGGAGAGTGGACGAGTCCAGGCTGCGGATGCACATTTTCAAGAACGGTAAGGATGGGTTACGATATCCTAAAGAGAAATTCATGGGCATAAATCACTGCCAATTCAGCAATTCACAATTCAACATATTAGTTGATTGACAATTATTTAATATTCAAACATTATGGACCAGTATGCTGGAGCCTATCACAAAGTTTAAATTAAGTAAAGTTAAATTGTTTCCCAGTGCTGGGTTTCCCATATTTGGTATTGCTCTATCACTATCTACAAGTCAAGAGGAAGTGATGTTTGCCTGAGAAGCTAGCTGACTGACTGCACTACAGTTCAACCATTCTCTAGAAAGCCAAGTAATCAAACCTCACTGAGACCCCTCAAGCAAAGACTCCCAACATGACTTTTAGAAACAGACAATGGTTTGGTTTTACAGGTACCAGTCAAGACTTTGGTGTGATCTGACAGATTATGTTAAGAGGGAGGAAAAATCATTATTCACATGAAATCCATCAGTCATGGTTTGTGGGTATGACATCAACAGTCCACACACAGCTGCTCCTGAGGGAAAACAAGAGGAGTGTATGAATGGGTGAATAGCTGAGGACAGCATACTTTCTAGCTTCTATCTGCATCAGTGCATAAGTTAGTCACCGGTACACTCAGGGCCTTCACTCACGTTTTCAAGCTCAAGGTGAAATGGACCTTAACATCAGATCTAGGATCAGATTATGCAACTACCAATCATAACCTTAACCATTTAGGGATGACAAAATATCTGACCATGTATCAGTGGTTAGGGGAAACAGCTACAGTATATGACCAAGATGTAGGACTCAGGGTGCATAGTGTTGACAGTAAACACTGAACCCCCCACTGACTTAGGAACCCCTAGGGCTTTGTCGCGCTGAAAATCATGAGTCTTCCATTGCACGCAAGGTAGAGCTCTGTGAGCTAGGTACATGGTATTCTGCTACAGAGGGGTTACTACTGTGACTGTGTTTATCAAAAAATGTAACCAGGAACATGGAAAAATCCCCCTTCCTTTCATCGATGCACATTCCTTCTCTCCTCTGGTGCGATATCATTAGCTGCAGTGACTATGGTGTAAAAACATTATAATGATCCCTGTCAGAGCTCTAAGAAGGGAGCTAAAGGTCTCCACGCTGGGGATCAAGACTTGTTTTGCACACTAACCATTATAAGCCTAGTTTGTTTAGGGATAAATTAGCTAGAAGGAATAAATTAGCCACTTTATCTCCCGCGTGGCGCAGCAGTCTAAGGCACTGCATCTCAATGCTAGAGGCGTCACTACAGATGCTGGTTCGATTCCAGGCTGTATCACAACCGGCTGTGTTTGGAAGTCCCATAGGGAAGCGCACAATTGGCCCATCGTTGTTCAGGTTAGGGTTTGGCCGGGGTAGGCTGTCATTGTAAATAAGAATTTGTTCTTAACTGACTTGCCTAGTTAAATAAAAAAATGATACATCTCTATCTAGTCAGAGGCCAAGTGATCCAATAGCTTATCTTTTATATTTTAGTTCTAGTCTTGTCTTCACATTCCTGTGAAATTATGCAAAAGTCCTTGTCTCTTATGCAAAAGTCGATTCTGTTGAAAAGCTAAAGAGAGACCTACCAGTCCAGAACACCAAGTGGACATGTCATTGCATCTCTCACCTGTCCCGTTGTTTCCCATCAGTGAGGTTGAGGAGTGAGGAAAAGGAACACACAGGAGGAAAGAAGCCATTGTAAAGTATCTGGACTCAACCTGTGCTGTATGTGTCTAGGTGGTGTGTCCCATTCGGAGCGTGGCCAGGTGTGGCGTTTCCTGTTCGGGGTGTACCCCTGCAGCTCCACCTCTCTGGAGCGCCCCCTTCTGCAGGAGCAGCTCAACGTCCGCTACCACTCCATGAAGAGGAAGTGGCAGCAGCTTTTTCCTGCCGCCGTCCGACTGCGTATAAATGGCACCGATGGTAGGGCCCGGATGTAGATCAACTTGTACTCTCTCTCGCTCTCTTTTTCTCTCTCTCTTGCTATCTATTGTTGTTCAGCACCTCATTCTAGACTCATCAACTTTATGCTGGAATCTGAGCTCAACCAATTTTGTAAATTCTCCCTGGTTTCCTCCTGTAAAGTTACTTCCTTCACTCACGCTCACCTGCCTCCCATTCTCTTCCTCCCTCCCTGTGTGTGTTTCTAGCTGAATTGGTGGCAGCGGTGCAGTACTTCGATGTGAGGCAGGACAGGGTCCAGCTGCAGGCTCAGAACCAGAGTGATGAGGTCAGGGAGAGGCTGTCCTTCCTGGAGCTACAGGCCCAGGTAAACCACCAGCCTCAGAAAGTACACTCAAAACTCCAGCAAAGTATATGGTTTAACCGCTTCTCCCTCTTTACATTTTTGAGTGTAAGAGATCAAAATTACCATACACCTTCCCTATTGACCATTCACCTATTCATAGTTAATATGTTCAACAGAAGTGCTATATGTTGAAAATGTACTACAGTAATTTAGCTTGGGGCTGTTTGAAATGTTGTCAGTTTATATTGCACCAGGATATGGGTGTTAGGCTACAAACTGTGTTTTTTAGTCATGGAAAGGTCAATATAATCCACTCTGTCATTGTATTACTGAATATTATATATATTATTATATTTTACAATCTCTTAACAGCTGGTCACACTCTCAGAGGTTGACATGTCTTGTTACAGACCTTTACAGTCTACAGTATGTTACAGAATGAAGTCTGAGGTGATGACATAGTCCATCTGATCACTAATATCTTTGTTTCTCTGACCCCTGAACCCAGGTGTTGTTTGAGCGGGTAACCTTTGATCTGGAGGAGCTCCAAGAGGCCATCCGAATCATCGACAAGGACGTGCCTCGGACAGACAGAGACCTACCCTACTACTCGTGAGTGGCTTTAGTTCATTATCAACTTCAGTCTCTGTACATTGAGACAGAGGGCCAATGAAATGATCTCACAGATGAATACTCAATACTTTGTGGTGATCAAATAGTAAGTCGGTAGCCAGAGTCTACGCCCCCTCGTCGGAGATTGGTCACCAGTAGGGATTCTTCAATGAAGTGATTGTTATCATTCAACGAGAGATGACTCGTCCTCATGCACATTTTGTTCACTTGAGAAATACTACACCAAACATTCTATTCAGATGCCAAGTTGCACGATTAAGATCTCTGGAAAAACCTCAACTCAAGAAATCTGTTGTTAATTTTATCTTAAATAAATCCTGATTTATTGAGGTGTATACTGGCTTCGGCATCTCAAAATGGACAAACAGTACTATTGCCACTTTTTTTCTCGTTTTTCAAGCGAAGGTTTTTTATTTGAGTAAGTGATCACATTAGTTTAGTTTCGGTTAGCCGAGCTCGGCTAGGCGCCAGGCGATCTAAAGCATGCTGATGCCTTTACAGGGAACATTGCTCAACACTTAACAGGAAGCTTAACAGGATTTATGTTTAAACTCCTCTGGCAGGCTGTCAGCTACAAACAGTTCAACACTTAAATCAACAGGGCATATTGGAGTAGGGCCTTAAGTGTTCGTTCTCTGTCAACATGTGTAAGCAGTGACACACTGACTACCTGTTGTTGGTTTTAGGATAAGAAGGCTGTGTCGTTACAACGTTAAAGGTTTTTAGCTTGACATTACAACGCATATAAAGCCAGTAGGCTACATGTAGTTGCTCATTTTAAGGATCACAGTCTTTTTGTGCGAGGTGTCCGTGTATTTGATCTGATTTGTTTTAACGAGGGTTGCAAAACTACTGGTCATTTACCAAAGTTATCAGATTTTGTCAGTCATTTTGGTAATAAACAGTTAATTTATCTATGGTAAATTAAAAAAATTAAAAAAACATAAAATAGTGATATTTTCTTAATCTTTACATCTGTGTGTCCATATTGTCCATTAGTTTCTAGTGCAGCGTTTCCCAAACTAAGGGTTGCGACTGAAATAAAAAATATGAATAATTGCTCTTGGTTCATAGAACCGGGATTCTGTCAGTAACCTCCAGTAGCTACTAGATACGGTTGTAATAAACAGAGCAGTTTCTGTTTTCTTCCTACAAATGTGTCTCACATTTTTTATGGTTTAAGCTACAAAATATTATGACCCCTTCACTGAAAGATAAGGAATACGTATGTGTCTTCTGTTTGCCTCAAGCTGTGCAGGACTCATTAGAACAGAGTGGACAAGATCAGGCTCTAAATCAGACTGGGGGGGGGAAAGAATATCATCAATTATGATCTTTTCTACATAGAATACCATGCAAAATTATTGCCTAATCTTCTGAACTTCCCAATACCTTTCTGATGCATTTCAGTCACCTCAAACCATACTTCCTTTAGATTAAAGTACTGTCAAACTGATTTGTAATAGACTGCCATAGACCCAATTAAAAAAGTAAACATTGGCCTTTTATTACATCACTGTTTTTACATGGTGGGGTTGCAAAAAAAAGGTTCTGGAAACCCTGTTCTAGTGGATAGACCTACATAAGGAAAAAACATATTAAATATAATGACATTGTTTGCAATTACCTCTGCAACTCTTCCAACTATTTACTTTTTTCACAACTACCACCAGTTCGGCCCCAAAACATTTACAACAGACATATTGACAAACCCATAGTAAAATAAATAAAAGCGTATAAAAAAGATAGAAAGGATATTCCATGCTGAAACAGTCATATTAAACACCAACTGTATTCAAAAATTAATGTGTCATATTAAGGATTATGTTTAACAGCTTTGTCACATTTTAAAACATCTTATTTTATCTGTTACATGTTATGAAAATTACCTAAAATCCTAGAAAGTGTCCAATATTCCAGTAGTGTACTGGTAACGTTGACGGTAACATTCTCCCCCTTTGCAACCCTAGTGTTGACGGTTTGTTTGCTTTTACAGGGGTGAAGGCTTGGGCAATCTGCTGGTGTTGAGGGATATTCTCATCACATATGCTGCTTTTCACCCAGGTAATCTCTCTTTCTCTCTCCTATTGTCTCTCTTTCTCTTGTCATTTTTTTCTCTTTTCTCTCTCTCTGTTTATCTTTGATCCTGCCTATCTCAGTTTTTAGTGCTGCAAATACTGTATACTGGTCAAAGTCATGAGCCGGTTGTCACCCAACCACTGAAAGAAAGAGTGTCGTTAGAGAGCCCTCTAATATTGGCGAAGTAAAATGTCACAAAATCCTAACTTGATAAATGTGCGTGTACGTTTTCGCCCCTATCTGCCATGGAAGTAAATGTAGAACTTACGAGAAATGTACACGCATATTTCATGTTCAAATTATCCCCTTAGTCTTAGTAGTAAGCTAAAGTAACTGTATTTACTTACTTTCCTCATATTGTGTGTGTCATGCTGATGCGCTGGGGGTCAGAGGTGAGCTATGCCCAGGGGATGAATGACCTTTGTAGCCGATTCCTGGAGGTTCTGGACTCTGAGGTGGACACCTACTGGAGCTTCTCCTGCTACATGGAGAAGTTCTCCAAGGACTTCCGCGCTGATGGCCTGCACAGGAAGATAGGTTTGTTGTTAGTTTTAATCGGGGTTTTTTTGTCTTCTCTGTACATGTGTAATAATATGGTAGACTTGATAATAAGGTAATGTTATGTACGTTTTGATTGTTGTCACTCAGAGCTGGAGGCGGCACTGCTGAAGGAGTTGGACCCTCAGCTCCACACCCATCTGATCACAGATAGCATGGAGAGTTTCACCTTCTGTCACAGGTACACAGCACAACACACACGCATATACTGCATATATATGTGTTTGCAGTACATACACTACAAAAGTATGTGGACAACTGCTCGTCGAACATCTCATTCTAAAATCATGAGCATTAATATGGAGTTGGTCCCCCCCTTTGCTGCTATAACAGACTCCACTTTTCTGGGAAGGCTTTCCACTAGATGTTGGAACATTGCTGTGGGTACTTGCTTCCATTCAGCCACAAGAGCATTAGTGAGGTTGGGCACTGATGTTGGGCGATTAGGCCTGGCTCGCAGTTGGCATTCCAATTCATCCCAAAAGTGTTTGATGGGGTTGAGGTCTGGGCTCTGTGTAGTCCAGTCAAGTTCTTCTACACGATCTCGGCCATTTCTGTATGGACTTCGCTTTGTGCACAGGGGCATTGTCATGCTGAAACAGGAAAGGGACTTCCCCAAACTTTTGCCACAAAGTTGGAAGCATAAAATCATCTGGAATGTCATTGTATGCCGTAGTGTTAAGATTTCCCTTCATTGGAACTAAGGGGCCTACCAAACTTTACAGTTGCCGCTGTGCATTGGGGCAGGTAGCGTTCTCCTGGCATCCGCCAAACCCAGATTCTGTCGTTGGACTGCCAGATAGTGAAGGGTGATTCATCACTCCGGAGAACGCGTTTCCACTGCTCCAGAGTCCAATGGTGGCGAGCTTTACACCACTCCAGCCGGCGCTTGGCATGGCGCATGGTGATCTTAGACTTATGTGCAGCTGCTTGGCCATGGAAACCCATTTCATGAAGCTTACAAATAAAATGTATTGCTTTCAGAGGCAGTTTGGAACTCGGTAGTGAGTGCTGCAACCGAGGACAGACGGTTTTAACGCACTTCAGCACTCGGCGGTCCCGTTCTGTGAGCTTGTGTGGCCTACCACTTCGCGGCTGAGCCGTTGTTGCTCCTAGACGTTTACACTTTACAATAACAGCACTTACAGTTGACGGGGGCAGCTCTAGCAGGGCAGAAATTTGATGAACTGACTTGTTGGAAAGGTGGCATCCTATGACGGTGCCACGTTGAAAGTCAGTGAGCTCTTAAGTACGGGTCATTCTACTGCCAATATTTGTCTATGGAGATTGCATGACTGTGTGCTCGATTTTATACACCTGTCAGCAACAGGTGTGGCTGAAATGGCAGAATCCACTAATTTGAAGGTGTGTATTTGCATGAAATATGTATACTTACACTTATGTGTGTCCCCTCTCCCAGATGGCTGCTGCTGGGTTTCCAAAGAGAGTTTGAGCATTGTGACGCCCTGCGTCTCTTTGAGATCCTGAGCTGTGACCACCTGGAGCTGATCTCCCAGCAGGTGGACCGCGCCCGCTACCAGGAGAGGATCGCCCGCAGGCACAGTCTAGGTGAGACGGTAGTCACGGTCTAGGTGAGACGGTAGTCACGGTCTAGGTGAGACGGTAGTCACGGTCTAGGTGAGACGGTAGTCACGGTCTAGGTGAGACGGTAGTCACGGTCTAGGTGAGACGGTAGGCACGGTCTAGGTGAGACGGTAGGCACGGTATACAGTTGAAGTCAGAAATGTCAATACAGCTTAGCCAAATACATTTAAACTGAGTTTTTCACAATTCCTGACATTTAATCCTAGTAAAAATCCCCTGTTTTAGGTCAGTTAGATAACCACTTTATTTTAAGAATGTGAAATGTCAGAATAATAGTAGAGTGATTTATTTCAGCTTTTATTTCTTTCATCACATTCCCAGTGGGTCAGAAATGTACATACACTCTATTAGTATTTGGTAGCATTGCCTTTACATTTTTTAACTTGGGTCAAATGTTTTGGGTAGTCTTCCACAAGCTTCCCACAATAAGTTGGGTACATTTTGTCCCATTCCTTCTGACAGAGCTGGTGTAACTGAGTCAGGTTTATAGGCCTCCTTGCTCGCACACACTTTTTCAGTTCTGACCACAAATATTCTTTGGGATTGAGGTCAGGGCTTTGTGATGACCACTCCAATACCTTGACTTTGTTGTCCTTAAGCCATTTTGCCACAACTTTGGAAGACCCATTTGCTACCAAGCTTTAACTTCCTGACTGATGTCTTGAGATGTTGCTTCAATATATCCACATCATTTTCCTACCTCATGATGCCATCTATTTTGTGACGTGCACCAGTCCATCCTGCAGCAAAGCAACCCCACAACATTATGATGCCGCCCCCGTGCTTCACGGTTGGGATGGTGTTCTTCGGCTTGCAAGCCTCCCCCTTTTTCCTCCAAACATAACGATGGTCATTATGGCCAAACACTTATATTTTTGTTTCATCAGTCCAGAGGACATTTCTCCAAAAAGTATGATCTTTGTCCCCATGTGCAGTTGCAAACCGTAGTCTGGCTTTTTTATGGCGGTTTTGGAGCAGTGGCTTCTTCCTTGCTGAGCGGCCTTTCAGGTAATGTCGATATAGGACTCGTTTTACTGTGGATATAGATACTTTTGTACCTGTTTCCTCCAGCATCTTCACAAGGTCCTTTGCTGTTGTTCTGGGACTGATTTGCACTTTTCGCACCAAAGTACGTTCATCTCTAGGAGACAGAACGCGTCTCCTTCCTGAGCGGTATGACGGCCGCGTGGTCCCATGGTGTTTATACTTGCGTTCTATTGTTTTGTACAGATGAACGTGGTACCTTCAGGCATTTGGAAATTGCTCCCAAGGATGATCCAGACTTGTGGAGGTCTACAATTGTCTTTCTGAGGCCTTGGCTGATTTCTTTAGATTTTTCCCATGATGTCAAGCAAAGAGGCACTGATTTTGAAGGTAGGCCTTGAAATACATCCACAGGTACACCTCCAATTGACTCAAATGATGTCAATTAGCCTATCAGAAGCTTCTAAAGCCATGACATCATTTTCTGGAATTTTCTAAGCTGTTTATAGACGGTCAACTTAGTGTATGTAAACTTCTGACCCACTGGAATTGTGATACAGTGAGTTATAAGTGAAATAATCTGTCTGTAAACAATTGTTGGAAAAATTACTTGTCATGCACAAAGTAGATGTCCTAACTGATTTGCCAAAACTATAGTTTGTGAACAAGAGATTTGTGGAGTGGTTGAAAAACGATTTGTAATGACTCCAACCTAAGTGTATGTAAACTTCTGACTTCAACTGAAGGTGAGACGGTAGGCACGGTGTAGGTGAGACGGTAGTCTCCTGTGGCCATCCTTCCAAGTCCCAGGCTAGTGAGACAGTGACGTGTCACGTGTGACAGTACATAAGAAACAGTGCACAGCCTATGGTTCCAAATACACTATCTATTGTAAAGTGGAAATATGTAGGAGCAACAACGGCTCTGCCGTGAAGTGGTAGGCCACGCAAACTCACAGAACGGGACCACCGCTGATTTTGGAATGAGATGTTCGACAAGCAGGTGCCCACATACTTTTGGTCATGTAGTGTATATGTCCATACAATTGGTAATATGAAATTACAGAAGCCCGTTTTGGTCCTTCTGTATTTGCTTATAACAATGGTATGTTGTCCTTCTTGTGATTTGTTTGTGTTGTAACGGATGTTCTGGGATGGTTCCAGAGGATAAACCAGTGTCTGAGGCACAGGCCGTCAACACAGAATTCACCTTTGAACTCTTCATCTGTGCCACCATATTATTGGACAACAGAGACGCCCTGCTGAGCTGTAGGAACGACGTGCAGCTCATCCAGTTCACCAACAGGTTGTGTGTGTGTGTGTGTGTGTCTGCGTCCGTCCATCCTCTGAATATTTGCCTTGTCATTACAAAGCAATACAACCAGACTCATCAGTCTTTCGCTTCGTGTTTCTCTCTGTGCAGTTTGCAGGGAACTCTGGACCTGAACCTCACCCTGAAGAAAGCAGAGGAGCATTTCTACAACTACTGCAAGCGCTCTGCTTGGGACTATATGAATGGCCGCTGCAGGACAAGTAAAAACAAGGAGGACCACTTCTTGTTCCAGCTCCGCAGCTTATTCTCCTGAACCCAGATCAGTCCTTAACTTAACCTCTTGAACATTCAGCTACAACCTGTAGTAACTGTGGGGTGGACTCAAAACAAGGGACCTATTTCCTAAGAGGAGTGTGTACTATTTACATCTCTTGTCCACTAACGTTGAAGTATTAATATTGCTGTGGGATCTACCTTCAGTGAGTGACGCTGCTCACTTACCAATAATTCTATCAATTTGGACTCTCTCTTTGTTGTTGTATCTGATTATGCTAATTTATATCTATTTAAACATATCTATTAATTATTTAGAAAGGTGTCAATGAACGGATAGAAAAGTGTGCAACGCTGAACTAGTTACTTACATTCACCTGGAGTTTGGCCTACGCACTGCAAGCCTTGATTTCTATGTTTTTCTTGGTGAGTTTAGAAGAAAGCCCTATTTACAAAATGATATAATAATAATTAGGACTATGATGTGGCCAAAAGGGGTTCTCACCCTTGATCTGAGACTGAACTATATAATATGTGATAATACTGGAAGAAAACAAGTCTTGGAACTGCATCAAGACCACTGAAAAATTGCATGTAGCATCAGTTTGCATGTGTTGTGACTCCCTGGTGATTGGTAAACATAGAAATAGAATTATGGGGATGCCTGTTCTAGTCAGTCTATTTCTAAGGATATAAAATAGGTCAGCAGCTGGCATCCTATGTGTCATAGTGGACCTGTGTGACCGGAGTAGCTGTTCATTGGTTCAGTTCTGAGAAAGAGCCGAGAGGTGCGGTCAGGTTTGATTAGTTCTACAAGAGCCCTCAGCCCCGGCTGCATTTTAAGACCGTGCTTGTGTGTCACCTCTCCTGAAATAGCTCAGAGTATGGACAGGACACCCCTCTGGAAATCCCTAAACATTGACGAGTAGCATTCTGCCACGTTGCCAATACAGTGGCATACTGCAGTTTTATAGCTAGTCCCAATCTATTCTACACATTTTGCCATGAGGCTGAGAGAATTTTGCATTTTTAAAACTCATTTCCTGTAATTACATTTTCTTTTGACCTGTTTGGGGGGTGGGGTTTTTGTAGGCCCCCAGAACCCTTCCAGACAGTGTGCCAATACTGTCTGGAATACTATAATAAATATACATGTCTGTCACAATCTTGCTTAGTGAAAGTTTGATATTATGTGTGTGGGTTACTTTT
The DNA here is from genome assembly GCF_965601325.2 of Salmo salar. NCBI lineage: Eukaryota > Metazoa > Chordata > Actinopteri > Salmoniformes > Salmonidae > Salmo > Salmo salar. Next base: position 26,148,542 of record NC_138292.1, read on the forward strand.
TTTGGTTATTTAAAGATATTTAATTCGGATCCAACTAATTGCCATAAAGGAGATGTCACTTTCAGGTGTCCAGTACTTTTAGGCAGATAGGAGTGAACATGTAATTCCGAGTATAATTGGGTTTGGAGCAATTCATAAAAAAATGGAGGATTATTTCCAGATGTATAGCTGCTTGACATTTCAGTTCCTCGCCCTGCGAGTTGGAGAATGAAGAATAGGTTTCAGTATGTTGGAGGGACAGGATTGTCATTGTATGTATGGACTGTTATTATATAAGGGTTAAATGTAATAAATTGTGGGACATTAAAGGTGTGTGAATCTTTTCTAAATGTAACCTTTTTAGAATAGCCTTTGTGTGACCTACTTGACTTAATTAAGCCTTTGGTGAATGCTTTCATGGTTGGTGTAGTATTTTCATGGAGCATGCTATGAAAGGTTCAGACAACTATATAAAAAATGCTTCATTTATTCCAAAATACTGTCAATTCATTACTGTCATTACTGCTCTCACCCTCCGATAAAACATGGGATTGAGATCCGGGCTCTTCGCTGGCCATGGCAGAACACTGACATTCCTGTCTTGCAGGAAATCTCGCACAGAACGAGCAGTATGGCTGGTGGCATTGTCATGCTGGAGGGTCATGTCAGGATGAGCCTGCAGGAAGGTACCATATGAGGGAGGAGGATGTCTTCCCTGTAACGCACAGCGTTGAGATTGCCTGCAATGACAAGAAGCTTAGTCTGATGATGATGTGACACACCGCCCAAGACCATGATGGACCCTCCCCCTCCAAATCGATCCCGCTCCAGAGTACAGGCCTCGGTGTAACGCTCATTCCTGAAGACGATAAACGCGAATCCGACCATCACCCCTAGTGAGACAAAACCGCGACTCGTCAGTGAAGAGCACTTTTGCCAGTCCTGTCTGGTCCAGCGACGGTGGGTTTGTGCCCGTAGGTGACGTTGTTGCCGGTGAGGACCTGCCTTACAACAGGCCTACAAGTCCAGCCTCTCTTAGCCTATTGCGGACAGTCTGAGCACTGATGGAGGGATTGTGCGTTCCTGGTGTAACTCGGGCAGTTGTTGTTGCCATTCTGTACCTGTCCCGCAGGTGTGATGTTCGGATGTACCAATCCTGTGCAGGTGTTGTTACACGTGGTCTGCCACTGCGAGGACGATCAGCTCTCCGTCCTGTCTCCCTGTAGAACTGTCTTCGGCGTCTCACAGTACGGACATTACAATTTATTGCCCTGGCCACATCTGCAGTCCTCATGCCTCCTTGCAGCATGCCTAAGGCACATTCACGCAGATGAGCAGGGAACCTTGGGCATCTTTCTATTGGTGTTTTTCATAGTCAGTAGAAAGGCCTCTTTTGTGTCCTAAGTTTTCATAACGGTGACCTTGATTGCCTACCATCTATAAGCTGTTAGTGTCTTAACGACCGTTCCACCAGTGCATGTTCATTAATTGTTTATGGTTCATTGAACAAGCATGGGAAACAGTTTTTAAATCCTTTACAATGATCTGTGAAGTTACTTCGATTTTTACGAATTATCTTTGAAAGACAGGGTCCTGAAAAAGGGACGTTCCTTTTTTTGAGTTTAGATACGTTTTAAAAAATAGATAAAAAGGATGGTAATGAGTTCGTTCAAATTAAATGAATATACAAGGAGTAACAGAATTAGATCATAAGTGATAAGGAATTTACCAGTACCAGTAGTTTGTGTGAGGTGGCTTTGTCTATTTAATCCATTCCGGATATGAGAAATGCTACTTTTATCCTTTCACAAGAATACAGTGAGTGGCTGTATGACAGAATTAGGTACAGTATTTACTTGCCAAACATTTAAGAACTTTTTTTACGACCAAATATTTGGGCCTCACCACATGATCTGGCCCTGTTTAGCATGTTCACCATTTTTCCATTTCAACAATCCCCCCTTATTTCCCCACTGACTTAATGTATTAGTTAATTGTGAGGTAACAGCTTGAATGTATATCATAGTTCCTTCTCCAGCAGTGAGGTTTCTAAGGCCTTTCCTGTTATTACAGTCCAGGCCCATAGTAACTGCATATTACACAATAGTGAAGTACAGTAGTAAGTATTTCAACAAGGTAACTGCTCAGTACATATGATATTGGCAAAGTCCAGTTTTACTTAACAGCTCATTAATAATCACTTAATTTAATCCAACCCGTGTCCCAACAACAGATCTGTGAGCCATATTAATAGAATGCGTTGGTAGTTTGTGGGATTCAGCTGTTGGAAAAAAGCCACTGTGTTAATACATCACATTGACTTAGCCTGGCTGGTAACAGTTGGGTGTTGTATTGCCAGAAGGATCTGTGGAGAGGGGAAAACAGGATGAGTGGAGGGTGGCCTGTTGGCTCAGGTGGCATGCTACTGGTTGTATTGCTGCTTTAAGGAGTTGTGGTGTTGGTATCACTCCCCTGGTTGGCATGTTGCCATGACAGCACTTTCTAGAACAGCTGAGCCCCGGGGATCACTTCCAATTTGGGGGCACATGTGGGACTGCATCTGCTCCCTGTGAATGACCGGGACATTCAGGGAAGGAACACACACACTGTCAAAGACGTGCACGCATACACACGCATGCACATACATGATCATGATGACCTTTAACCCCAAAGGCTTTCAACACATGTTGAAACATTTGACTGTTGCTAGCTACTAATAACTGATAATATTCAAAAGAGACGGTTTTATAACAATATCGTTTTCATGAATCGTATCTTTCAACATTCTTTTATGATACTGTAGGCCTACGTAATTCTCAAATAATTCAAGTAATTCGCCTCTCACTAATGAACTCTAATTCAGGTCTTGTTGTTGCCAGATGTCTAAAGGACCAGCAGCAGGCATTGACCTGGGGACCACATACCCCTGTGTGGGCATCTTCTAGCATGGTAAGGTGGAGATCATCGCCAACAACCAGGGCAACAGAACCACACCCAGCTATGTGGCCTTCACCGACACGGAGAGGTTGATCGGCGACGCCGCCAAAAACCAGGTGGTCATGAACCCCACCAACACCGTGTTCGGTAAGCACATCACCTCACCTTGACACACAGTGGGTAGTTAGATGAAGCCTCTAGTGGACAAAGGGAACAGAATCAAGGTTTATTTTAAGCTCAGTGCTGTAGCCTCTTGCCTGTTGTTATCAGTAGTCCCTACTTGAGGGCCTAAAAGTACTAGATTTAAATCCATCAGCCTCACCCCACTCCATTAGGGGGAAATGCAAAACTGACCTTAGACCAGTAACCACAGACAAATTCCTCCTACTCTTAAAAATCAACCCTACTCTGCCATCCCTGTGTCCAAAGATGCCAAGCGTCTGATTGGTCGTAAGTTTGATGATGCCGTGGTACAGTTGGACATGAAGCATTGGCCCTTCACAGTGGTGAGCGATGGGGGCAAGCCGAAGATGGAGGTAGAGTACAAGGGAGAGAGGAAGACCTTTTTCCCTGAGGAGGTGTCCTCCATGGTGCTCACCAAGATGAAGGAGATTCTGAAGCTTACCTGGGCAAGGTAGGGAGTCTGACTAAACAAATGAAAAACCACCTCAATTCCAAATCTAGTCTTAGCCCCTACCCACTCTCCATGCACCCTATGTAGGTTTGAAAAGATTGGATGGGTATACATTGTATGTTAATAACTCCAACTGACAATCTATTTAGGGATGATACACACTAGATCTAACTAATAGTGTTTTTCCCTCTTCAGCCAGTGAACAATGCTGTCATCACAGTCCCTGCCTACTTCAACGACTCCCAGCACCAAGCAACCAAAGATGCTGGAGTGATCTCTGGACTCAATGTCCTGCATATCAACAACAAGCCCACCGCTGCAGCCATCACCTGTGGCCTGGACAAGAAGGCACAGAAACCACAAAACAAACAAAAAAACACTGGTTTGTATGACTCACACTAGGTCTGCTTGATTAGTCCTTTGAAAGTCCTACTGACTTAATTGCTCTCTCTTATCAGGTCGGCGGTGTGCGCAAGAGTCCTGTTCTTCGACCTGGACGGCGGCACCTTAGACGTGTCCATCCTGACCATCGAGGATGGCATCTTTGAGGTCAAGTCCACCGCCAGCGACACCCACCTGGGAGGCCGCATGATCAACCACTTCATCAGCGAGTTCAAGCGTAAATTCAAGAAGGACATCAGCGGCAACAAGAGGGTGGTGCGACGCCTGCCCACTGCCTGTGAGCGGGCCAAGCGCACCCTCTCCTCCAGCACCCAAGCTAGCATCGAGATTGACTCCCTCTATGAGGGTGCCGACATCTACATCTCCATTACCGGGGCTCGCTTTGAGGAGCTAAACGTTGACCTGTTCCGCAGCACCCTGGAACCCATGGAGAAGTCTATGAGAGATGCCAAGATGGACAAGGCCCAGATACACAACATCGTCTTGGTGGGAGGCTCCACATGTATCCCCAAGATCTAGAAGCTTCTGCAGGACTTATTCAATGGGCGAGACCTCAACAAGAGCATCAACCCTGATGAGGCTCTGGCTTATGGCGAAGATAGGTATCTCACTGTGTGTTGCAGGAAAATGTCACTGTGTCAAGTATATGTGATACAATGTTTCATCCAACATCTCCTCTCTGTCCTCCACAGCTGTGCAGACTGCCATCTTGGCCGGTGACAAGTGCCTGCTGCTGCTGGACGTCCCTTGGTATTGAGATGGCCGGAGGGGTCATGACCGTGCTCATCAAGAGGAACACCACCATCCCCATCAAGCAGACCCAGACCTTCACAACATACTCAGAAAACCAACCCGGAGTGCTCATCCAGGTGAGTCTTTTATGAGCTGCCAACGTTTGTGTAAAGTAGCCAGATCACCTATACCCTCCATGATTCTATCTAGTATTAATCCATTCCCATTATTTATTTCTCAGGTGTATTAGGGGGAGAGAGCCATGACCAAAGACAACAATATCCTTGGCAAGTTTGAGCTCACCGAAATCCCCCCTGACCCCAGAGGCGTCCCCCAGATCGAGGTGACCTTTGACTTTGGCATTGACGCCAACAGCCTCCTCAATGTGTCTACGGTGGACAAGAGCACCGGCAAGGAGAACAAGATCACCATAACCAATGACAAAGGTATGCCTCCTTAACCTTGAACCTCACAACATAATCAAAGGTCTTATTGATTTCCAACCCTTTCCTCAAAGAAAAGAGTCCCAAAAAGAAAGAGAGACAACAGGAGAGAATAGGAGATAATGAATATGTCACATATGGGCAATTATATAATGATGTGTCTGTATCTTGTTATCCCCAGGACGTCTGACCAAGGAGGACATTGAGCGCATGGTGCAAGAGGCTGACCAGTACAGGGCTGAGGACGAGGCACAGAAGGAGAACGTCACAGCTAAGAACTCGCTGAAGTCCCTGGCCTTCAACATGAAGAGCACCGTGGATGACGAGAAGCTCGCGGAAAAGATCAGCCCGGAGGACAAGAAGACCATCGTGGACAAGTGCAACGAAGTGATCTCCTGGCTGGACAGGAACCAGGTAAACCACAGGGGGCTGGTCTAGAGTTCCACCTAGATTGAGTGTTCTTAGTGGTTAGCAATGGTTTCACATTGATGCATTTCCTCCCATGGTAAAAGTAGGCTTCACAGTAAGTTTGAAACAAATAAATCATATAAGATAGAATATTGTGATCATCACCTGTCTCTCTTACGCTCTCATACTCTCTCCCTTCCGCTCTCGTCTCTCCCCTTGTCTTTATCTAGACGGCAGAGAAGGATGAGTATGAGCACCAGCAGAAGGAGCTGGAGAAGGTGTGTAACCCCATCATTATCAATCTGTATCAGGGTACCGGAGGCCCACCAGGAGGTATGCCAGGCAGTATGCCAGGTGGTATGCCTGGAGGCTTCCCTGGAGGTGCTGGAGCTGGCTCCTCCTCTGGCCCAAACATCGAGGAGGTCAACTAAAATCCCTGACCTCTACAGGAGAGAATCCACATCCTGTACACATCTCAGCTCCCAGGCTTCACACAACACCTACTGCAGACCTGGTCTGTGTCATCACTTCTCTTCTTGAGAACATCCTGTGTAATATTTATATCTACGGCAGGCTCCTACAGCCTTGTGCTGTTGTGCAGTTCACACAACCTTCACTTTAATCAGATTGAATATATCACAACCAATAAAGCTGGATACTGATAAGCATTTTTGTGTTTTTCTTTAACCTCCCCCCCAAATACCCTCCCTGAGGTTAGATATGGCAAATACATTTTGTACATTAACAGTTGTCACAAAGTGCTTAAAGTCTTATAAACTTGTATGAACATCCGCACTATTGCTCATCATAAAAGTTCCCTCAAAAGTGACATTCATATTGTAGCAATCTTGTTATGAAGAAGTAGAAATAGGTATGTATGTCATTATGATATGTGAAGACAGCACCATGTGCAGATTTATATTTTGTTCCTGATTGGTTGATAAACTTGTCTCTTTCTCAAAACTTAATGGGATAAGATCATATTTTCTGGCGGTTTTCTCAGTGGCCTCATCCTCGTGGTGGTGGGCCCTCTGTTACAACCCTCAAATGTAGTAGCATTTTAAATGTGTCAAAGTATGAACTGGAATAGCAATTTGAACACATGTCCTTACTTCTACTTTGTATAGATGAATAAATATCTTCCTCTCGTAATAAAACAAATGTTTTTGTCACAGTGGGCTCCATAAAACATATGATCTGAATCCATAATGTTAATCAAGTGTTTTGTTTTTGATTGTTTTGCGGTCACATTCAGCTGCATATAAACAGAACGGTCTGACCATGGTTTTCCACCCTGCTTGTGGGATTGCAACACACGTTTACAAGATGTTATTGTTCTGCCCATCATTAGAATTCCAATTGGACAGCGTGATAAGAAACCAGAAAAATAGGCATCAAGGGCATTTCAGATGACCAAATTTGGGGTCTGGGCATATTTTCCACTCAGCATAAAGACAAAGAATTATGACTGCATCTTTCCCAGGAATCATTGTGCAAAGCCTTTTTTGCTTAGGCCTGGTCCACATAGAGTACAGTGCACTACATGGCAAACACAAGCGTGTATCTGACTGTCCCTGAGGCGTGAGGTTTTCCCACCTGTTCCCCCTGACTGTTCAAAGCTCTATCAGACCTTGGGGGAACCCATGGGTGAGTGGGAGACATGACTGATGGGCCTGCCAGGGTATAAGAGGGAGAGATACATCAAGCACAGTCTACTACACTATGACCATGCTCTGGATCGTCAGCTCTCGCTTTGGTGGCCTCAGCCCTGGGTGAGTGGTGTCATCATCAACGTCTGGTAACATGAACTGATTTTATCTTTTTGATCCTTTATTTATTCACATAGGTAAGTCCTATTGAGATGAATAGCTAAAATAAGCCCTGGCCAAGAAGGAGGTGAAGTGTTGTATTATACTTTGGTAGTTACTGAAGGCATGTCAATCCATACTCTGAGGCCAATCAAAACTATGTAGGACTTTGGTCAAAAGTGGTGCACTATATATGAGGATAGGGTGTTGTTTGAGACTGTGTGTTTGTGCCCTAGGTTTCGGAGTGCCTAGCATCCCGCCGCAGGTGAGCGGCTTGAAGATTGTGAACGGACAGAATGCCGTATCTGGCTCCTGGCCCTGGCAAGTCCCCCTTCAGGTAACCCCATTTCCACTCTTTAATTCTATACATTGTTTTTTCACACCGCAATGCTGTAATCACTGATTATTCTTGTTAGCCACTTACAGTAAATGTATGTTGACAATGTTGCGAAGTGCTGTCTTCACATTATGGTCAGACCCATACTATCAATCTACTGTCTTCACATTACGGTCAAACCCATACTATCTACTGTCTTCCACCTCTCCTTTCTCCTTCAGGATACCTCTGGATTCCACTTCTGTGGAGGCTCCCTAATCAGCCAGAACTGGGTTGTCACTGCTGCCCATTGCCTTGTCACGTAAGTGCATTTAATTCCATTCAAAAGTGCTTTATTAGCACCATGTTCATAAGTACATACTGCATTCCTCTTAGTTGCACTCAGATAAGCTGTGTTCATTCATACACACTGTAATCTGTTTTCTCTCTCTCCAGTCCTGGCCGTCACCAAGTGATCCTGTCAGAGCACGATCGTCAGTTCAATGCTGAGCAATCCAGGTGAAAAGCATCTCCAGGGTAAGTCCAGAAGCATGGGGAGAGATCCACTCACTTAACCACAACATGCCTGCCTGCTTCATAGGTTTTACCAGAGTTCTGAGATTCTGTTCACTTTCGAAGATGAATCACTTCACTATCTGTGTCTACATCTTTCCTTGATCCCTATAGGCTATCACCCACCCCTACTACAACAGCCAGAACTTTAACAACGACGTGATCCTGCTGAAGCTGTCCTCCCCCGTCCAGATCACCTCCCGCGTGTCCTCTGTGTGCCTGGCCTCCTCTAGCACCTCCTTCCCCTCTGGAACCCGCTGTGTCACCACTGGCTGGGGCAAGACTGGCACCACCTGTGAGTGGCCACACAAGCTACTGAACCATTATTGATACATGATAGATTTACAGTTAATAAATCAAATCAAATCAATCAAATCAAATTTATTTTTATATAGCCCTTCGTACATCAGCTGATATTCTCAAAGTGCTGTACAGAAACCCAGCCTAAAACCCCAAACAGCAAGCAAAGCATGTGAAAGAAGCACGGTGGCTAGGAAAAACTCCCTAGGAAAAACTCCCTAGAAAGGCCAAAAACCTAGGAAGAAACCTCGAGAGGAACCAGGCTATGAGGGGTGGCCAGTCCTCTTCTGGCTGTGCAGGGTGGATATTATAACAGAACATGGTCAAGATGTTAAAATGTTCATAAATGACCAGCATGGTCAAATAATAATAATCATAGTAGTTGTCGAGGGTGCAACAAGCACGTCCGGTGAACAGGTCAGGGTTCCATAGCCGCAGGCAGAACAGTTGAAACTTGAGCAGCAGCACGGCCAGGTGGACTGGGGACAGCAAGGAGTCATCATACCAGGTAGTCCTGAGGCATGGTCCTAGGGCTCAGGTCCTCCGAGAGAAAGACAGAAAGAGAGAATTAGAGAGAGCATATTTAAATACACACAGGACACCGGATAAGACAAGAGAAATACTCCAGATGTAACAGACTGACCCTAGCCCCCCGACACAAACTACTGCAGCATAAATACTGGAGGCTGAGACAGGAGGGATCAGAAGACACTGTGGCCCCATCCGATGATACCCCCGGACAGGGCCAAACAGGCAGGATATAACCCCACCCACTTTGCCAAAGCACAGCCCCCACACCACTAGAGGGATGTCTCCAACCACCAACTTACCGTCCTAAGACAAGGCCGAGTATAGCCCACAACGATCTCCGCCATGGCACAACCCAAGGGGGGGGGGGGGGCGCCAACCCAGAAAAGAAGACCACGTCAGTGACTCAACCCACTCAAGTGACACACCCCTCCCATGGACGGCATGGAAGAACACCAGTAGGCCAGTGACTCAGCCCCTGTAAAAGGGTTAGAGGCAGAGAATCCCAGTGGAAAGAGGGGAACCGGCAAGGCAGACAGCAAGGGCGGTTCGTTGCTCCAGCCTTTCCGTTCACCTTCACACTCCTGGGCCAGACTATACTTAATCATAGGACCTACTGAAGAGATGAGTCTTCAGTAAAGACTTAAAGGTTGAGACTGAGTCTGAGTCTCTCACATTGGTAGGCAGACCATTCCATAAAAATGGAGCTCTATAGGAGAAAGCCCTACCTCCAGCCGTTTGCTTAGAAATTCTAGGGACAATTAGGAGGCCTGCGTCTTGTGACCGTAGCGTACGTGTAGGTATGTACGGCAGGACCAAATCGGAAAGATAGGTAGGAGCAAGCCCATGTAATGCTTTGTAGGTTAGCAGTAAAACCTTGAAATCAGCCCTTGCCTTAACAGGAAGCCAGTGTAGGGAGGCTAGCACTGGAGTAATATGATCAAATTTTTTGGTTCTAGTCAGGATTCTAGCAGCCGTATTTAGCACTAACTGAAGTTTATTTAGTGCTTTATCCGGGTAGCCGGAAAGTAGAGCATTGCAGTAGTCCAGCCTAGAAGTAACAAAAGCATGGATTAATTTTTCTGCATCATTTTTGGACAGAAAATTTCTGATTTTTGCAATGTTACGTAGATGGAAAAAAGCTGTCCTTGAAACAGTTTTGATATGTTCTTCAAAAGAGAGATCAGGGTCCAGAGTAACGCCGAGGTCCTTCAGTTTTATTTGAGACGACTGTACAACCATCCAGATTAATTGTCAGATTCAACAGAAGATCTCTTTGTTTCTTGGGACCTAGAACAAGCATCTCTGTTTTGTCCGAGTTTAAAAGTAGAAAGTTTGCAGCCATCCACTTCTTTATGTCTGAAACACAGGCTTCTAGCGAGGGCAATTTTGGGGCTTCACCATGTTTCATTGAAATGTACAGCTGTGTGTCGTCCGCATAGCAGTGAAATTTAACATTATGTTTTCGAATGACATCCCCAAGAGGTAAAATATATAGTGAAAACAATAGTGGTCCTAAAACGGAACCTTGAGGAACACCGAAATTTACAATTGATTTGTCAGAGGACAAACCATTCACAGAGACAAACTGATATCTTTCCGACAGATAAGATCTAAACCAGGCCAGAACTTGTCCATGTAGACCAATTTGGGTTTCCAATCTCTCCAAAAGAATGTGGTGATCGATGGTATCAAAAGCGGCACTAAGATCTAGGAGCACGAGGACAGATGCAGAGCCTCGGTCTGACGTCATTAAAAGGTCATTTACCACCTTCACAAGTGTAGTCTCAGTGCTATGATGGGGTCTAAAACCAGACTGAAGCGTTTCGTATACATTGTATACAAGAGTATGTGCAAATAGATGGTAAAATACACAAAAACTGTTTTAGCAGTAAACCAGTCAGCATGGGCATGGCTCTTAAGAAAACAGCTGCATCATAGCTAAAGGCCTAATGTTTGCAACATGATTTCCTTCCTCATTCTCAGTTAGTGGAAAGAAACTCCCACATAGTGCTACATTTGAATGTGCAGTATTGCGTTATTTCCGGAAAAGTATGCACTCACTACTGTATGGTGTTCTGGATAAGAGCGTCTGCTAAATTTGTAAACTGTTAAATGTATTGTGCCAATGTTTCCACCTCAGCTTTCATTAGAGCACTGAGCTCCTTCCTAACCACGTCCCCTGTCCCCAGCAAGCCCCCGTGTCCTCCAGCAGGTGGCCCTTCCTCCGCTGAGCCCTGCTCAGTGCAAGCAGTACTGGGGACAGAGCAGGATCACTGACGCCATGATCTGCACCGGAGCCTCCGGAATGTCAGGTAACTGACTGACCTCCCATGTCCTCCTGGAGCAAGTGGAGGATACCTTTCTCCAGTCAGTTACTGAACATTTCTCTCTAATCACTCTCGTATAATTTCGTCTGACAATAACCTTTCACCCAACACATGCGCTATCTTAAAGTAACCAGGTACAGATTTGTTTAACCAAATTCTCTGGCAATGGCATGACAATGGAAGTCAGTCAGGCTACAACTCGGCCCCTAATACAATAATCTCTACCAGTGCCAGTGCGCCTAACCTCTCCCTTCTTCTCCTCCATCTCCAGGGTGATTCTGGCGGTCCTCTGGTGTGTCAGAGCAGTGGCGTGTGGTTTCAATTGGGTATCGTGTCCTAGGGCACCACCAACTGCAACGTCAGTACCCCTGCCGTCTCCTCCCGTGCCGCCTACCTGCGTGGCTGGATTGGCCAGACCGTCGCATCCAACTAGTCACAGTGGACCCCAGCTGCAATAGCAACCATGTCTCCGCACACAAACTCTTCTTCCTGCAAACAGTGGTCCCACAGATGAGTGTGTGATGTCACACAGACCTGATCCGGCTAGCTTTCCCATCAGCTAGTGACATTTCAACCTGTCTCATGCACAGCCGCTCACTGTGTTGCTACAGTCTAATTGTTTTCAATGTAACTGAAAAAGATGCATTCAATTAAAGTTGTATAAGATTTTTTTCTGTTTGAAGTCAGAGCAGTGCCGAGAGACCATTCAGGAAAAACATAACCATCAACAAAACAAAACACACACACGCATGCACAAAAAAAACTTTGCGTTCATTAATAGTAACCCATAGATAGCCTTACTAAAACACATTTGGCAGGTTTTTATTTTATTTTAAATGTGTGAATTGTCCTGGGGAAAGTAAAGTTTTTCTCCCCCCCCAGACAGCAAATATGGAAAGTATTTAAAAATATGTGTCAAGCAAGCATAACAGGATTCAATATTTTCCTGGTATTTTACAAATGTTCCATCCCGAACATAAGTGAATTGTCACATGACGAACCCGGTATTTCATGCCAAAACCAGAAGTGCCATCCTAAAGTATATAAAGAATATAAATGTGTCTGGATTTGATTAGAGCTTTGATCGGCATCAAAGACATTTTATGATCCCAAGCCCAAAAAAGCCCAAATGATAGTGCCATTTTCCAATACATTGTTTATGATATAGGCTACCGCACATTACACAAAAACATTAAAGCCAATAGATGTATACATGCTCTCTTGGATAAATAAAGGAAACAAGCTCCAGTAGCCTAATATTTTTGTGTGTGGAATGTATTGTATTGTATTATAAGGACTGGAAGTACTGACCTCATTCAAACCATGAAGCTGGGAGAGAACGTGATGGTGGTGCAGGACATGAGGCCTACAAAGTCACAATTATATTTGGAAATATAATATGGCCCATTTTAAAATGTGTATAATTTGCAGGCTGACATATATACCTTTCAAAACATTTCCCTTCATGTTTTACCATGTGTGTATTAGCCCACCTCTTTCTCCATTGTTGCTTCCTTCCTTCTTTGCTTTCAACAGTTAAATGAAATATGTTTTGTTGTCCTTATCTTCGCCATTGTAATGACACCCTTGAATAATAAATATAGGACTAGAATAAGATGCAGATGGCTATCTATTCACTCCATGAAGATTGACCAGTTATGGGTCTGAATAAATAACTATCAGAGCCTACCATCGTGCATTCTCTCCTCTTTTAAACTCCCTGTGAGTTATATTGGCTGCTGTAGGCCTATCTAACATTCAGCAAACAAGAGACTGCATCCCTCTTCGAATAGTCTATTGATAGTCTAATAATGATTTAAAAAATGTCCAGCAAGCTATTATTCTAGTCTAGCTTTTCCTGGTACTCCAAGAGCTAAAGAGCATTTTTTAAAGGAGAGGCCAGTGGAACGTAGGTGTGGATTATGCAAGAGACAGCTATAAATTAGAAGCTTAGACTATGCATAACCCATCCAGGGGCGAAAATCTGATATCAACTTTGGAGGGGACAATTACATGAAATTTTCTCAAGAGCAATTCCTGAGGGGGACACCAAAAGTAGTGCTGTAACACATAGCCTACATTGTAATATGGTAAATGTATATTGAGGAACCAAAGAAATAAGGTGTTTGCCGTACTCCTAACTACCGGTACCCAAAACTACACAACTAATCACAACAGCAATACCATTGCCTTTAACAAATCTTAGTTCAGTCACCAGTTTAAGTTGAGAGTGGGGGTATCCATGGCATTTTCCAATTATGTTCCTATTTTACAAGTCAAAAAAATTGAGAACCTTTCATAATGTTGCCAAACAAAGACTCAACAAACTTACCTGAGACTCCCTGTCTCTGCCAGTCTGTCCCTGCATATCTGTCCCCAACTCTGCTGTCTGTGTGCCATCTGTTGCCTGCTCTGCCTAATGACATCATTGTGAAACATTTCCATTAGAATTTAATTTCTTTCTTATAAACATTTTATCAACTAGTCTTTGAGATATTAGGCTACTAGGGTTCTTACTATGCGTTTTGGTGTATTGAAAAATACTCTGATGTCCGTCTTTTATTTTTCTGCCATTTTTCTACCTGGCTGGCTGGCTGGCTACACACACACACACAGTGTGTAGGTTATTTACAGTAGGAGATGGGCTTCTATCATCTTCAATCATTCTATTTGGGCTTCGATCTAAAAGGTTGCTAGCAAATGTGAAACGGATTAAAATGACAAGAGTTGACAGCTGTATGAGTTCACCATTTACACAACATATGCTGCAACCTTTTGTAATTTTAATAGTTTGTTTCATATTGGCTGGCTTCCAACAATATCTGAATTTGCAAAGCTAGCGAGCACCAATTCAGTTTCAGTGGTGTTTGCTATAATCTTTGCTACCCGGGTTAAATAAAGGTGAAATAAAATAAATAAATAAAAGTTCCCTTGCGACAATTTAGCTTTTGCAACGAGACCATTAAATATATTTAAGACAATGGTAGAAGAGAGTGTAGTTCTGTTCAGTTTGGATTTCAGTTTATCGCTAACCTTATCACAGGGACTTTGAAGCACTAACTTACAGTAGATACGACCTCTCTGTTACCTAGCAAGCTAAGGAACTGGCAGTGGATCAAACCATTGTGAGGCAAAGGGTGGGGGGGGGGTCGCAATCTTTTGAAACTTAAAAACGCGCTATTAAGTGTCTATAATCAGCACAATTGCTTTCATTGCGTATTATTAATATTATTTAAATTACATAGTTATGTTTCAGTGATATATTGGGGGGGACAAATCATATTTTTCCCAGGATGGGGGGGGGGGTCGTGTCCCCCCCGTCCCCCCCGGGATTTCCGCCCCTGAACCCATCATTCATTAACTAAATGTAAGGCTAATACTGCATTTAATTTATTACCTGAAAGAGGTAGGCTCAAAGATCTATAGGCTATAGAATGCATTCAGGAAGTATTCAGACCCATTTCCTTTGTCCACATTTTGTTACGTTACAGCCTTTTTCTAAAATGGATTAAATAAATAAAATCCTCATCAATCTACACACAATACCCCATAATGACAAAGTAAAAACAGATTTAGACATTTTTGCATATGTATTACAAATAAACTGGAATACCTTATTTGCATAAGTATTCAGACCCTTTGCTATGAGACTTGAAATTGAGCTCAGGTGCATCCTGCTTCCATTGATCATTCTTGAGATGTTTCTACAACTTTATTGGAGTCCACCTGTGGTAAATTCAATTGATTGGACATGATTTGGAAAGGCACACACCTGTCTATATAAAAGGTCCCATAGTTGACAGTGCATGTTAGAGCAAAAACCAAGCCATGAGGTTCAAGGAATTGTCCGTAGAGCAACGAGACAGGTTTGTGTTGAGGCACAGATCTGGGGAAGGGTACCAAAACATTTCTGCAGCATTGAAGGTTCCCAAGAACACAGTGGCCTCCATCATTCTTAAATGGAAGAAGTTTGGAACCACCAAGACTCTTCCTAGAGTTGGTCGACCGGCCAAACTGAGCAATCCGGCGAGAAGGGCCTTGGTCAGGGCAGTGACCAAGAACCCGATGGTCACTGACAGAGCTCCAGAGTTCCTCTGTGGAGATGGGAAAACCTTTCAGATGGACAGCCATCTCTGCAGCACTCCGCCAATAAGGCCTCTACAGTAGAGTGGCCAGATGGAAGCCACTCATTAGTAAAAGGCACATGACAGTCCGCTTGAAGTTTGCCAAAAGGCACCTAAAGTACTCTCAGACTATGAGAAACAGGATTCTCTGGTCTGATGAAACCAAGATTGAACTCTTTCGCCCGAATGCCAAGCGTCACGTCTGGAGGAAACCTGGCACCATCCCTACAGTGAAGCATGGTGGTGGCAGCATCATGCTGTGGGGATGCTTTTCAGCAGCAGGGACTGGGAGACAAGTCAGGATTGAGGGAAAGATGAACAGAGCAAAGCACAGAGAGATCCTTGATGAAAACCTGCTCTAGAGCGCTCAGGACGTCAGACTGGGGCAAAGGTTCACCTTCCAACAGGACAACGACCGTAAGCACACAGCCAAGACAACGCAGGAGTGGCTTCAGGACAAGTCTCTGAATGTCCTTGAGTGGCCCAGCCAGAGCTTGGACTTGAACCCAATTGAACATCTCTGGAGACCAGAAAATAGCTGTGCAGCGATACTCCCCATCCAATCTGGCAGCTTGAGAGGATCTGCAGAAGAATGGGAGAAACTCCCCAAATACAGGTGCGCCAAGCTTAGTGTCATACCAAAGAAGACTGGAGGCTGTAATCGCTGCCAAAGGTGCTTCAACAAAGTACTGAGTAAAGGGTCTGAATACTTATGTGAATGTGAGATTATTATTATTTTTTTTTTTTTATTTGCAAACATTTCTAAAACCTATTTTGCTTTGTCATTATGGAGTATTGTGTGTAGATTTATGGGGGGGACAATTTAATAAGAATAAGGCTGTAACATAACAAAACATGGAAAAAGTCAAGGAGTCTGAATACATTCCGAATGCACTGTACAGTATATCAATCTTGACCAGGATTAGGCCTATCTATTTTGGATGCAATTTGAATGGAATTGATGGAGTGAGAAAGACAGAGAGTATTTGCATGCGCACTGATTTAAAGTAATGATATTCGAGTGATAGGCTGCTTTAAATCTCTGCAGCTGCAATTTAAAAAATGCATCTTTACAATGAAAAAAAATGGTGACCCCGAAATCCATATGGTGAAGAGTAAATTGGACCGCATTCAGTCCTTATATTACTGTAGCATAGGCTATGTTGCAGCAAATTTAGTCCTACCTTTCACAAGAAAAATAAGTTACCATGATAAGATGATACATGCATTGTGAACTGCGCTCCATACTGAGAAGCGTTGATGGGGTATCTGCACTTTACTTCGCTATTTATATTTTTGGCAATTTTTACTTTTACTTCACCACATTCCTAAAGAAAATAATGTACTTTTTACTCCATACATTTTCCTTGACACCCACAAGTACTCGTTACAGTGACAGGAAAATGGTCCAATTCACACACTTATCAAGGGAAAAATCCCTGGCCATCCCTACTGCATCTGATCTGGCGGACTCACTAAACACGCGTACTTCGTTTGTAAATTATGTCTGAGTGTTGGAGTGTGCCCTGGCCTTCCGACAATAAAAAAAAAAGTAAAGAAAATTGTGACGTCTGGTTTGCTTAATATAAAGGAATTTGAAATACTTTTACTTTTGATACTTAAGTATCTTTAAAACCAAATACTTTTACTCATGTAGTATTTTACTGGCTGACTTTCACTTTTACTTGAGTCATTTTCTATTAAGGTATCTTTACTTTTACTCAAGTATGACAATTTAGTACTTTTTCCAAAGAAGCCAGATTTAGATATGGCATATAATTTAAGAATTCCATTTCACATCATGCTGAGCCTGTTCATATAAATAATTTATTATAATTTACCGGTTTCTCGCAGTTATTCATACTGGGAAAATGGAGTAGGTTTGGCCGGGAAATCTCGGTAACCCAGTTCCTGTTATTCAACCCTAAGCCATACCATCTTCAAATATGAAATAAGGCACTTTAAACTTTGAGAGGATGTTTGAAGAGAAAGGGAGGGAGGAAGAGGGCGACAGCGCACGCGCGTGCGAGAGAGCACTGTTTCATTTGTGGCGAGAGAGCGGGTGCTATTCATTGCTATAGAGAATAAGACGGAAATGGGTAAGATGCTTTATAGTCTATTTTTTTGTACCCTTATGATCTCTGCACCGGGTGCTTTAACTTTTCATTCAGACTGATGCTTCATTTGTAGAAGTAGAGTTTCATGACAAACATGCAATTCTTAATGTCATCTTGATTTTTTTGAATTGCTTTTTACTCATACTTTTTAGAAACTCCTATGCATTAGAATTGTTGCATTATGTGTGAATAGAGAACATATGAGGGCTAAGTCATGTACTAAATGTCTTCTATAAATCTAATGACTTTCCTTGTTGAAAGTCATACCTGGTCATAGTAGGTGGGAAATTAATGAAAACTGGGGTAATAAATTGGGACATTTCTTGTGAATAATTGATCCAAATAACAAATAGATATTTAAGGCTTATCAGTGCAGTAGACGTGCAAGGTTGCACAAAATATACACCGTTTTGCAAGATACTGAATTCCCTTGCAAATAACTTTCAGATAACATCCGTTTCAAATAATCTCTTATAGAAAAGTCTACTAATCAGCACTATATCTAAGATTACAATTGGTAATATTTCTTTCTACTTTCAGAAAACTCTACCATGGTATATTCCGATGTGACAACGGGGATGGACATAATATCTCTGGTTGTCTACTGTGTGGCGTTTGTGCTTGGCCCCACTGGCAACGGCTTGGTGATCTACGTGACAAGTTGCAGGATAAAGAAGACTACCAACTCTGTTTGGTTCCTCAACCTGGCCTTGGCAGACTTCCTCTTCACTTCCTTTCTGCTCCTCTATATCATCAACATGGCCCGTGGTTATGATTGGCCTTTTGGTGACATCCTTTGCAAGTTAAACAGCATGGTGACTGTGCTCAACATGTTCGCCAGCATCTTCCTCCTGGCGGCCATCAGTCTGGACCGCTGTCTGTCCACGTGGGTGGTTGTGTGGGCCCATAACAAGTGCACGCCAGGCAGGGCTGAGGTCATCTGTGTGGGGATCTGGCTAGCCTCATTGGTCTGCAGCCTCCCATTCACCATCTTTCGGCAGATCATACAACATGATAACAGGACAATGTGCAGTTATTCATTTCCCCATTCTTCCACAGGCAGGAACTTGGTTGAGTTCCGCTTCCTGCTGGGCTTTCTCATCCCATTCCATCATAGGCTCTTACATTGCCATATGGATACGGGCCAAGCGCCTTCAGAGAGGAAGAACGTGCAGGTCCCTCCGGACCATCGTCTCCGTTGTCCTGGCCTTCTTCATCTGCTGGATGCCCTTCCACGTCTTCCAGTTTATGGACATCATGGAAGAAGACAACCAAGGCCTCGAGCTGGTCGTGCATATAGGGATTCCCCTGTCTGCTAGCCTGGCCTACCTCAACAGCTGCCTGAACCCCATCCTGTATGTCTTCATGTGTGACGAGTTCCAGAAGAAGCTGCGTCAGTCCGTGCTGCTTGTATTCGAGAACGCTTTTGCAGAGGACCACGGGATGAACTTTGTGTCATCAACGCGCTCCCTGAGCTCCCATCTCTCCCGGATCTCCCGTAAGTCTGAGTCTCTGGCTCCAGGAGAAGGAGGACATTTACGCCTCACTGGTGACCAGTCTGATAGTAAAGTGGAAACTGAGGTGTGAGATAGGAGACATCTGCAAAAGACAGGGCTAGTACATCTGTATTACAGAGTAATTTGACTGTATCTATACTGTAGTTATGGGACTTGAAATGGTCAGTAGCTGTTGTTATTGTGGTTTTCATGGTGGTAATCAAATCAATCAAATGTATTTTACAAAGCCCTTTTTACATCAGTAGTTGTCACAAATTGCTTTACAGATACCCAGCCTAAAACCTCAAAGAGCAAGCAATGCAGGCAGATGCAGTTACCGGATTTAACTTCTGTTATAGTGATGTTATGTTGAAGTTATGGAGACCTTATTTTGATGTTATGGGTAAATTATGGGGATGTTATTGTCATGACCATGGCATTTTTTTGCCTTTACCTCCCTTATCTCACATCATTTGCTCACATTGTATATAGTCTTATTTTTTTTTTCTTCTACTGCATCATTGATTGTATGTTGTTTTACTCCATGTGTAACTCTGTGTTTTTGTATGTTGACGAACTGCTTTGCTTTATCTTGGCCAGGTCGCAATTGTAAATGAGAACTTGTTCTCAACTTGCCTACCTGGTTAAATAAAGGTGAAATAAATAAATAAATAAAAATGACGTTGGCCTGTGGGTAAGGTTTATGACCCCCCCCATAAATACCTTTCTCCCTTCCCCTCTCTTACTGACCCTACTGAAGGACTGCTGTCCTGTTAAATATAGAGAGTCTGGGAACATCAAACAAATGGGGAAAGGAACCATATTTTGGTAATAAAACCAGTTGAAAATATGCTTGATAACGTAATGAGTATGGATTTCATTTCAGTTGTCATCTGAGACATTATGACTGATGACAGGACGACATAAACTGTACCTGGGAAAGTATACACCCTCTAGTTATCAGAGTCACATGGAATTGTTATGCAATTGAAATGTTTGATATTGAAATTGTTTGTTAGGAGATTAAATGTAATTTTAGCTTCCAAATTAGAGAATTGGGTTTTCATAAGGAAAGTGCCCTGCTTGATCAGTGGCCCAACCCTGTGAAGAGACAGGGGTTATAAACGATGAAACACCTCCCTCCCCCTCTCCACTATATAAGCCTTTGACGAAAAGATAACCAAGTGGTTCCAGTACGTAAGGTCTGCAGCCTCTACGTTAGAAGGACACACATGTCAAGAACAGAACTAAGCCAACCTCGGCGTGAGCTTTGGTGGCAAATGGTATGAACTTTGAGCTTATTCACTACAGAAGTGATACTTCCTAGCCGTTGAGTTAGCAGCGGCCGCTGTCGACGGGGGCTAGGAAAGGACGGACGACGGATCCAGTCTAACAGACGGACGAAGATACCACCACTTATCCAATTTACCACCAGAGACATTCTTAAGAGTTTACAGGAAGATCTGTTGGCCAACCCGGCCAGCATCTACGACCAATCTACCGAAGCGCAGCTCAGAGTAAATATTTATTGCATTTTCCTTTTCCAAATGGACGGTAATTTAGAATGAATAAGATAATGTATTTACGATAGCCTAGCTGCTGTTTCTGTGTTCCTAAATCTTCCCGCTCTTTCATTCAAGCCCAACCCCCTTTCCTTTGTGTAACCAGCTTTCATACAGGTTCCGTTCACCAGGGGTGAATTCTGTATGACATCATTGTATTCTGTGTATTTGTAATTCTGTGTGATTAGTTAGGTATTTAGTAAATAAATAATTAAACCAATTTTGTATTGCTGATTCAACTTGTTAGCCAGGGTTCGTGAAGATAGCCAAGAATTTACAACTTTCATTATGAGACTGAAAATAAGATAAGGGTTAATATTGACTGCTATCGATGTAAAATATTACAAAGTATTTTAAGAGTTTATTCGGAAGATAACGGCTCTATAAACGTTCTTCCGTGGTGCCCCGACTTTCTAGTTAATTACATTTACATGATTAGCTTAATCAGGTAATATTAATTACAGAGAAATCATTTTATAAGTTAGCATGTCATATCACTTAATCCGGCATAGCCAAAGACACGACATTATGGGGAAATGAGGACATTTGACAATTGTAAAAACAGCACTGACAGATATATTATAGCGATGAATAAATTACAATAGCTCTTTACAACTTTATTTGTTTTTACAGTTTACTTAATAAGGGCTAGGGGGCAGTATTTACACCGCCGGATAAAAAAAACGTACCCGATTTAATCTGGTTACCACTCCTACCCAGTAACTAGAATATGCATATACTTATTACATATGGATAGAAAACACCCTAAGGTTTCTAAAACTGTTTGAATGGTGTCTGAGTATAACAGAACTCATTTGGCAGGCAAAAAACTGAGAAGGTTTCATGCAGGAAGTGGCCTGTCTGACAAGGTGTCGTTCTTCTTGTCTCTGTTTATTGAAGAGTGAGGATCTTAGCTGTCCCGTGACACTTCCTACGGCTGCCATAGGGTCTCAGAAGGCAGTAAAAAGCTGAATCGTGGCTTTGCAGGCTCTGGCTGAAAAAAAGTAGCGCGTTTGGGTAGTGGCTGGTTACAGTACTGTGAGACTCAGGCTCGTGCCCGCGTCGACTGAAAGCTTTGTTTACTTTCCTCTGTTTAGCTAAATGGACATTCCCGGTCGGAATATTATCGCTTTTTTACGAGAAAAATGACATAAAAATGGATTTTAAACAGCGGTTGACATGCTTCGAAGTACGGTAATGGAATATTTAGATTTTTTTTTGTCACGAATTGCGCCATGCGCACGACCCTGATTTACCATTTCAGATAGTGTCTGGGACGCACAAACAAAACGCCGCTATTTGGATATAACGATGGATTATTTTGGACCAAACCAACATTTGTTATTGAAGTAGCAGTCCTGGGAGTGCATTCTGACGAAGACAACAAAAGGTAATCAAACTTTTATAATAGTAAACCTGATATTGGTGAGTGCTAAACTTGCCGGGTGTCTAAATAGCTAGCCCGTGATGCCTGGCTATGTACTTAGAATATTGCAAAATGTGCTTTCACCAAAAAGCTATTTTAAAATCGGACATATCGAGTGCATAGAGGAGTTCTGTATTTATAATTCTTAAAATGATTGTTATGCTTTTTGTGAACGTTTATCGTGAGTAATTTAGAAAATTGTTAGTGAATTCGCCGGAAGTTTGCTAGTATGCTAGTTCTGAACGTCACATGCTAATGTAAAAAGCTGGTTTTTGATATAAATATGAACTTGATTGAACAAAACATGCATGTATTGTATAACATAATGTCCTAGGGTTGTCATCTGATGAAGATCATCAAAGGTTAGTGCTGCATTTAGCTGTCTTCTGGGTTTTTGTGACATTATATGCTAGCTTGAAAAATGGGTGTCTGATTATTTCTGGCTTGGTACTCTGCTGACATAATCTAATGTTTTGCTTTCGTTGTAAAGCCTTTTTGAAATCGGACAGTGTGGTTAGATTAACGAGAGTCTTGTCTTTAAATAGCTGTAAAATAGTCATATGTTTGAGAAATTGAAGTAATAGCATTTCAAAGGTTTTGAAAATCGCGCCACAGGATTCAAGTGGCTGTTACGAATTCGTCCCACCTAGCCCAGAGAGGTTAAAATTTTAGATGTGTGAGAGACTTTTCTTTTGAATGTTAAAACAAAAAATATTCACAAGAGCACTGCTTGTCTGGGAAACTGGTGATCCTAAAACACAAATATTTACCACTGGAAGCCTGGAATTAATTTAGAGTATCCCGGAATTTAGACAAATGTTGCACACTACTCAACCTGTTTACAAACTTTTCATGACACATTGTTGTGATTGACATCAGACTATATAATGCATTACCAGATATTCTGTAATATGACAAAAAACATGTAATAATTATTTAAACAGATGAACTTGGGCCCACCAGAAGCATCAACTTACTGCTGAAAGTATTGCTACATTTTCAAAACGAGGACTTTTTAGGTCCCTAATTGTGGCAGTATATGGGCTCCTCTGACATTGTCTCATGTAATGTCCTCCTTGGGGAGAGGACTAGGGCAGCGTCCTGGGGCAGATGACTTCCTCGTGGCTCCTACCTGCTCTATTCTTTTTCTCCTCCCTCTGCTGTGGGATACTGCCTGGGGGATTCCCAGCTAGCGGTCGTACATCTCCTTCATCTCTTTCAGGATCTTGATGCTCTCGGTATACCTCAGCTGATTCTTGTTGGACGCTTCTTTCCATCTGAACACAGTTATGTATATTAATACAACTGAACGCAGCTAGATAAACAATGTTTACTGACAGAATTTGTATCAACTTTTTTTACAATCAAGATTACATTCGGTTCAATAGTTGATATTCGACTCCACAATCTATTCATGTCAACAAAGTTAGCTTTTGTGATTATTTAGATGCCTTGGACTTACTTTTGCCTGATCTTTTTCCAGCGTTCTATGTGGTTGTATATGAGGGGACCAGATACAAGAGCTGTATCTGTAGACTGGTGACAAAGACAGATTGAAGCAATCAACCGTTTTACTGTGGTAAATATGAAAATGATGGCTAGGCATAGTAGATGTTATACAGTACCTTGCTGACGATAGGCTTTTCTGTGGGCGGGATCCTCAGATTGACAGGATCTCCAGAAGGGTTGAGAGGACAGGAGGTGGGCGGAGGGAGGCAATACACATTCTGTCCCTTCCCATTGAGCATGTCTGCAGCCTGGCAAGATGCAGGTGAAAAGTGAGAAAACAAATACTGGACAGAGAGCACTAATGAAAAATATATATTTATGCCCACATTGTGGGCATCTTTGTCCTGCTTTTTGGTAGTGAGCTTACCTCCTCTTCCCCTATGCTGTGTGGGGGGCTTGGGGATGCAGCTCTCTCTCTGACCGCCGGGTTGTTCCTCATCCAGGCCCGGCAAATGGGGTAAAGTGGGGTACTGGTGGTGTACTGGGCCAGGTCCACACTGCGGTCAAACAACTTGATAATGTAGGCATCTAGCAGAGAGGGAGGAGAACAAATGATTGTATATGTAGGTGAATATCTAGAGCTTGAAGAGTAGAGTCAGTGAGTGAGAGAGAAAAGGTTTTTAAAAGTCAAACGATCTGTGTTTGGCAAGGGATTGACATCTGCAGCGGAATTACTTTGTTTATGTTGGTTACTCTCTGTTAAGCTATCATCCATCTCTTTCCGTTTCTTCCTCCGGTGCTGTAGGAACCGTGACGATGGCCTATGACATCAACGACGAGGGAAAGGGGACAGGTCAAGGCCTTTCAGTGTCTAACAGCCACAGTCAGATGTGTTTAAAAAAAACCTCATAATGCTTACCGCTTCCCAGCAGAAGATGGAGACACATCCCTATGGAAGAAACAGGCAATCGGAATTACTACAGAAGTAGTGGAACCACAATAGGCTACTGAGTGAGTCTAAATAACATACTTCGTTTATTATAAAAAGTTGGAATACCAGAAGAAAAAAAACAATTTACGGACATACTTGCTCAGAGGCTCTTCTGCCATCTTTGTCTCATCTTCATTTTGCTCCCTGGAAAAACAGCAAAACCAACATTTCCCATCACCTAAGCTTGATTAGATAGTGCACAGCCAAGGAAAGGATCCTGAAGCTGTGAGTTTCAGTGTCAAGCCAGTTAATGTGCTGTATCTTTCCAAATAAAATAAAAACACCAACCTCTCACTGTCACTCTTCTCTACCAGCCCCTGTAATACTGCATCTAGTCGGCTGCGTGCAGCACTCCCCTCTGCATCTGACAAATATAAATAAACAGTCGACTTTGCTTAGGAGATATATAATAATTCCAGTAGCTAGTGTTAAGTCCCACTGTATCGTCAGCTGAATTGGTTTTTGGTTTTGAAATGTTCAAGTTCTCACCTGGCTTCTCAGTCTTGATCTTGACGTGATGCATGATCAGTCTACCCGTTCACACTAACATTCAGAAATCCCCAAAACAAAATATAAAATACAAGTTAGTTGGTAGCTAAAACGACAAGTTCGATAAAAAGATTATGTACAGGGAAACACTGATGCAAAATATGCAGCTAGATATTAAATGACCCAAAAGGACTGTTGTTGTGCTAGTTAACGTAAACTAACGCAAATTGAAGCAGTATTTTCTTGAGTAAGCGTGTGTAGACGCATTATTCGAATTATGTCTATTTGATATATAACTTTTCATCAGCAGAAAATGATTGTAGAATTAATATCCAAATGCCACGTATCTATACATAGAACAGTTAGTTTTGTTACCCTCCAACAACTAAGTAGCTGACTGGTTGGTTACCGCGGTGGTCGGATTTGTTTCAGAAGACTTTCCTCTTCCGCGCGCAGTTCGCTTCCTTTCTACTGGTTGTACAATGTGGAGTCGACTACACGAGTATCATTGGTTCAGATCAATGTCTGTCACTTACCAACTTTTTCTAGATTGGCCAGAATCGATCGTTGGCGATAATGAGGTTCTCGGTAAAGATAAACTCAAGATTATTGAATCTGTCAAATAGTTGAATTAAAAGTTATCCTGCGAGGAATGTACCATTTAGAAAAGTAGAACTAATTGTCTAGACTATGCATATGATTTTACTAATCGAACTATTTTATTTCGCCGTTTGGTTGCCCGGTAACTGACACAAGCCCAAACCGGATAGAAACCCGGAAGGCGCATTATGTTTTCCTTTCATTGAATCAACCGAGGCAGTGATCAAATCGAGATGCTCAAGTAACATTTACATGGAAAGTACGTGCTTTAAAAAAAGTATTTAATACGTCATCGACGTCAGTGATCTAGCCTTTCTAAATGAACAAAAACTGTTTTAAACTGCAATGCTGTTAGCTAGCTAAGTTACAGGGATAACTTTTTGCAGTGCCAGCTAATTAGCTAGTTGTCTCTTTTCACTCTCTTGTTAAATCAAATGCGTGTGTGCTAGGTATTTACCTGACACACACTTTAACACTGTCTCATCCTATGATTATAGCTAAGAGTTGTCTACATGTGGGCTATAACACTTCTCTGCCCAGTGTGTGAGTTGGCGCCGGTGATACTGTCAACATGAAATCCAGGTGAGGCGTGGAACAAGTAATTAGGAATGCAGCGCAACCGTTTTCAAACCAGAACGATATGTTTTTGCCACAATGAAAATGGTCACCTTTTGTCTCTCTTGCTCTCTTAGTGGTGCTGCTCTGTTCACAAGGAAGAATCCCTTCCCGTCAGACCCACCTCTGGGAAAAACACATTACAACCCCTCACGCACCAAGAAGCTTCCAAAGCAACAGAGGAAAACCGTAAGAACTGGACTTCAGGGGCTGTCAGGGTCTTTTCCAAATATACATACTCCAATACAGTAAATACATGTATTGTCATTAGTCTCCTCATCAAACTTGAGCTTTTTTCCTGGTTTGTCTTAGACCCTGAGCCCTGTTCGCCTTGCCCAGCTGTCCAGCCCTCCTCACCAGACACACACACTGAGCCCAGAGGACCAGTGCTTCCTTGGGGCAGCCAACCACTTTGTCCTCTGTCCTCCTCCTGCCACAGAGGCCCAGCCTAGTTTCTTAGAGTCCTGGCCCTCCACTGACCTTGGGTCCTCCCCGGCCAACACTGCCGCCTCCCCGAACAGAGACACACTGACACGGGACCCAACATCGGGAAAGTCCCTGGTCTCCACTGGGGGAGGAGAGCAGGAAGATTCAGTGTTGGCAAAGTATGCTTCATGCTATTTCTAAAATTACATGATGGTAATTTGTTTTATTTGTGACCCTGCATCCTTATGTATGTCTTCATTATAGTGTGTATCATGATATCCACAATAAGCTTGCAGGTGATGAGTTTATAGGATTTTTGTATTGATTTATGGTGTTATGCCCTTGTCTCATTAGTAACTACAATAATTCCTTTTCCAGGTACATTGAACGCTTTCGTCACGGAAGGCCACAGAGTCGAGAGGAGCGTCAGCAGATGTCGGCAATGGTGGGAGAGGGCCAGCAGCCTTTCTGGTGGCTGTCCTCCTCCCCTCTACCCTCCAGTTCTACACCCACTCAAACCACTGACATAGGTACTTCACTTGGATCATTCATTGTTCTTTACATCTCATTGAAACTCACAAAGTTTTGCTGGCTCTATAAAACAAGGAATCTAGTGACCGTTCTGATGCATTTGACCAACTCTTGCTCTGCTCTCCATTTCAAATCAAAGTTTATTGGTCAAGTACACAGTTTAGCAGATGTTATAGCAGGTGCAGCGAAATCTTATGTTACTAGCTCCTAACAATGCAGTCAAATGTCAAACAATTAAAACATACATTTTTTTAAAGGAAAGAAATCAAGAAAGTCAGGACGAATCCAATTAACAACCCAAATAGCACTGAATCAAAATGCAATCTATACACCGGATGAATATGTACAGCAGTAGCTATATTAGTGAGATATATCAAGAATCAAGTATATACATAAATATGATGTGTGTATAAACAGTAAAATACAATGTCTACTCATTCATTCCCCCTTTCTTTATGTACACAGGCCTTTCCCTTAAAGACTCAGCCACCACCCTCAGTCCAGTTGGGCAGTTTTGGCATGGCACCACCCTCTCCCCATGCAGGGGACTCCTTGATCTTAGTGCCATGGTGAGTACATCATCGTCCTGTTCATGCTCCGTTTTGGTAAGTTTCTTTTTGAGACGGTGAGATATATTGGTATTAGACAGGTGTATGTAATTCTGTCAAGTGTGCAAGAGCCAGAATGGCTGAGATGTATTGAAAGACTCCCCATGCAGAGTGCTGCTCCTCATAAATATTTGCATACCAACACCATACGACATGTTCTGCCAAACCACTGTTTATATGAACTAGTTGGCAGCTGTTCCCTTTGATTATGCAACTGTGTTTGATGCCTTCGCTAATACCCCTTCTGGTCAAAACACCGCTCCATATCCAGCTTGCTGCATATCCCTGAGGGAATGAGCTGAACTCGATATGCAATTGATGTGAGCTTTTATAGAACTGAGCCATAAAGAGTGTTCAAAACAGAACCCGCTGAGGGCTCAGTTACACAACATTGTGAATGTTCTAGAATGTTGGTGATAGAAATGGTGACAGGAGATGATGCCTCTGGTGCACTCACTGGCCTCTCTTTCTGATCCCCCTGGCAGGGCCTGTCAGACTCCTCTCACGGTGACCTTGGAGACTCAGAGATACTGCATCTACAGGAGAAGGCCAGTAGACTGCTACACAGAAGGTAGACATGCTGGGAGGAATGGAATACACTGAGCAGG
This sequence comes from Salmo salar, assembly GCF_965601325.2. NCBI lineage: Eukaryota > Metazoa > Chordata > Actinopteri > Salmoniformes > Salmonidae > Salmo > Salmo salar. The sequence goes on from NC_138292.1 coordinate 26,176,974, forward strand.
GTTGGGGTCAATTAAATGTAATTCCGTCAGTTGCAATGAGGAGAATTGTATTAGTCTTACAAAAACTAAATGTTATGTTTTCAGTGAGCACTCACTCAGTAGTGGATCTATTCCCATCAGCTCTGAGGGCCTGGGCTGCTCCAATTTTTCCTCCCCTGTGAGCATAGATGAGCCAGTCCGAAGGCCTATAGTTACCAGTCTTATCGACTCAACCACTGGTGAGCCATGGGGGTTGGGAAGTTCAAAACGTCTGATTTGCATGAATTTCCCTTGTCTCAACCACATATTGCTTTTTCAAACTCCCAGAGCCACTCTTATTCTGTGCTCTTGCCACGTCCCTCATTTCTCATGGTCACGATTTAGTTTCCTTTTGCAACTTTCTTTATTCTCACTTTATCTGAATACACATATTGCAATAACTCTTCTTGTGCAACCGCTTCCTCAAGTTGTGGGGAACCTAGGCTCAGCAGACCTCTATGCTGGAACCGCGCCCAAACCGTCTGTGGTTGGTCCCCCGGACCCCCGCACATGCCCAGAGGAGGACATCCTGTTTCAGTGGCGTCTGAGGAGAAAGATGGAGCAGGCCAGTCAGTGGGTTCAGTCAAACCCACAGCAGGGTTACACCCTTCATCAGCATGCTGTCAGCTGTCAGGCTCACAAGGTACTTACCCCCTTGTCTACTACACCTGCTCTTAGAAAGAGTTTTTGAAGTCTCTTTGAAATGTCTGCCACTGTGTGGTAGTATTTTCCAATGCATTTAGGTAATCACAGATCAAATGATTTGATTTGTTCCCCTTCGTTAGGTACAGTGGAATCCTCTCTCTGCTTATTCCTCTCATAGAGTTGCCCCCTCCCTCCCCATCTCCAGCCCCACCATCTCTAAGTTGCAGCCGGATGCCCCGGTCCGTCCCCACATGCACCTCCTCTGTGACATCCTTCCTTGTACGGCTCAACCCCACTCCCCTCCACCGAGCCACCAGAGGAGCCCAAAGAGGAGTGGGGTCTCTGGGGCCGACCGGACCGTCAGGCAGCCCAAAGCCCAGTTCAGCTCCACAGACACGTCCACTGAGGAGCCCACTAGTAAACATGAGTCCTCTCCACCACCACCCGCCTTGTCTGAGACCACAGAGGAAGAGTGGGCAGTTCAACAGAGAAGAACCGAGAGGACAAAAAAGGAGACACTTCAGAAGGAGAGGAGTGAGAAGCGGACAGGGCCGTCCTGCAGAAAGAAGAAATCAGCCAGGTATGACCTGTATCTAAGAGGGGTAACAGTTTGACTGAATGACATGTGGCCCAGTCTGTAAACTCAATGACAATATCTCTGTAGGTGTCACGTTGGTGACAGGGACCATGCTGAGAGGCCCAGCTATGCAGATTGGAGTGTGAGCCAACACCACACCAGAGGTAAAGACAGGGTCATCCCATGGAGGGAGGAGCCCAGCAGAGACTGGGGGCAACAGGAAAGGGGGCCGGGGGTAGTGAGAGAGGGCTGCCCTGGAGATCGTGCTCCACCACCCTCTCCCATACACAGCGCCCTGGGACAGGTCAGTTAACACCGTGGGTCATCAGCATCACTGATGCTAGATGCCATTAACACATTGAAGAAAGGCTGTTATGAATTTAAGTGTTACAATAATATTCATTTACTTTAGTCATTATTCATTTATCCAGGTTAGTTTAATTTAAATAAAGATATTAGTTGAGTAAAGCATATTAATTTACCTTGGCAGGTAGTTTCAGAGGTACTGTTCCTGACCACGGACTCTCCGGACCCGCCCAGAACCCCTGTGTCCTCTGACTCTCCCAGATACATGCCCCCACAGTCCCCCGCCCCGCCTCCCAGTGCACAGCAGCCCCGGGAGGTCGTAGCTCAGCTGCTGCAGGAGGCTGAAGGTGAGACTGCCTGGTGCAGTGGGGACTGCTGACCTTAACTCTAGGTAGCAGAGGTGGAATAGACTCTGGCTGTATAATAGTGTATGTAAATGGCCTCCAGTCAAGTTCCACCGGGACTGAATCCAAAAGAACTTTTTCCTGAATATCCCATTCATATACATGCATTTCTTACTCTAAATAATAAGTTAGGATTTTGCCCTAAATGCTAAAGGGGTCTTTTGGGTGGCATAACAATTGAGTGATGCCATAGTCCTCTCTGTTATAGGAGTACATTGACTGTGTGGACCAGTGCCAGTTATCTATTTTCACTTCACCTTGCTGGTGTTCATGTGTACATTTCTGGCTATTTATACCTGTGTACAGTTAACATGTGCTCTAATATAACATTATGAACTCCTGGCATAGCTTTGCTAGAAAGTAGCTAAAGTTACAACAAAAAGAATCGGTAACGTAATCCAATGCTCCTAAAGTTACTTTTGTTATCTGCACAGTGACATTTTAACTGCATATCTTTTCCCCCTTAAGATTCAGACGAGCAGGAGTTTAAAGATGACCCCTTACTGAAGGTCTTAAGGCAGCAGAGGAAGTGGGTGAAGGAGCAAATCGGGTAAAGAACTGGTATATGTTTCCTAGATACAGTATATCCTTCATTTATTTCATTGACCTTTCCTTTACTCATTAAAATAATGAGCTTATTAAAATATTTTCAGAGTAATTACAGTACCTTATGAAAGTATTCACTTTTGTCCACATTTTGTGTTACAGACTGAATTTCATATGGATTAAATTGAGATTTGTTTTTTGGTCACTGGCCGACACAATACCCCATAGTGTCAAAGTGGAATTATGTTATTAGAAATCTTTACAAATTTAAAAGCTGAAAAATGTCTTGCGTCAAGTATTCAACCCCTTTGTCATGGCAAGCCTAAATACATTCAGGAGTAAAAATGTGCTTAACAAGTCACATAATAAATTGCATTGTTTCACAGTGCAATAAAAGTGGTTAGCATGATTTTTGAATGACTACCTCTATGTGCCCCACACAAACAATTATCTTTAAGGTCCCTCAGTCGAGCAGTGAATTTATAACACAGATTCGACCACAATGGCCAGGGAGGTTTTCCAATACCTCACAAAGAAGGGTACCTATTGGTAGATGGGTAAACGAAGAAGAATATGAAAAAAGCAGACATTGAATATCCCTTTGAGCATTGTGAAGTTATTAATTACACTTTGGATGGTGTATCAATAAGTCACTACAAAGATACAGGTGTCCTTCCTAACTCATTTGCTGGAGAGGAAGGAAACCGCTCAGGGATTTCATGATGCCAATGGTGACAGAGTTTAATGGCTGTGATAGGAAATTGCAGGGGATGGATCAACCACATTGTAGCTACTCCACAATACTAACCTAAATGACCGCTTGAAAATAAGGAAGCCTGTACAGAATAAAAAATATTCAAAAACATGCATCCTGTTTGCAATAAGGCATTGAAGTAAAACTGCAAAAAATGTGGCAAAGCAATTCACCTTTTGTCCTGCATACAAAGTGCTATGTTTGGGGCAAATCCAACACATTACTGAGTACCATTCTCCATATCTTCAAGCATAGTGGTGGCTGCATCATGTTATGGGTATGCTTGTAATCGTTAAGGACTGGGTAGTTTTTCCAGGATAAAAAAACGTAATGGTGCAGGCAAAATCCTAGAGTGAAAACTTGGTTCCGTTGCTTTCCACCAGACACTGGGAGATGAATTAACCTGACAGTAACCTAAAGCACAAGGCCAAATCTACACTGGAGTTGGTTACCAAGAAGACTGAATGTTCCTGAGTGGCCGAGTAACAGTTTTGTATTAAATCTACTTGATAATCTATGGAAAGCCTTGAAAAATTCTCGCAATGATCAACAACCAATTTGACAGTTTGAAACATTTTGAAAAGCATAATTGACAAATGTTACCTAATCCAGGTGTGAAAATCTGTTAGACTTACCCAGAAAGATTCACAGCTGTAATCACTGTCAAAGGTGCTTCTATACACTTATGTGATTGTGATTGTATTTTTTGCAAACATTTCTAAAAACCTCTCTTTGTCATTATGGAGTATTGTGTAGGTGGGGGAAAACAATTTAATCCATTTTAGAATAAGGCTGTAACATAACAAAATGTGGAAAAAGTCAAGGCGTCTGAATACATTCCGAATGCACTGTATCGTAAAATCATGATGTTATGCTGATTTGTTTTGTCTTTGGAGTAAAATGTTACATTTTATTTTCTCACATTGCAGACCCATATGACTCCTAGAGTGATATAATATTTGGCTATGCAAAGCATTGAAGCAACCTTAGAACATGCTCTAAAAACATGTTTTTTCTTTCAGAGAGGTAGACTCGCTGTTGGATGAATTCGAGGAAGAGTGAGCACTGGTGGTGTGCACACAGGGAACAAAAACAACCAATTCAACAGACTTATTTTATTTTTGTACAGCAATATATAGTGCATTTATTTTTAACATTCTCTTCTTACAATAAATAGTTTGAAAATATACAACAACCTTACTTTTGAGTTTTGTGAACATACTTGATAATCTGAGTGTTAAAACATTTACTCATGACTTAGAGGGCATTAGACACTCCACACAATACAAATCAACATTTTCAATGGTTTTATATCATATTTACAATAAATGGTTCCATAAAAACATTTTAAGATTGAGTTAAATGGGATTCTTTTGGATGAGGGATGCTTTTAAATGAGGAATCTGTCCTGTTAATATGTACAAACCTCAGAGAGAGAGAGCAGGGAATTTGAATGGTGTGATGGTGTAGTTAATGGGTGTTTTGGTACAGGCAGGCACCAGTTCTTTGAGTGTTTGATATGTCTGTTGGAGTGTGCCTGTATTTTTTTGTGTGTGTGAATAGTTTACCAAGCTACCAATTACTTCACATTGGAAGAAGTTAAACTACAATAAAGTTACCCTTAACGACATTTTTATTTTCTTTATTAACTAAAATTAATTTGAAAAGGGTTTACTACATCAAACTACTTTGTGATAAATTATATTTAAGTTTGAAATGTCAGACTACAAATTGCAAGAACAGTTCACAGAATGTGTAATTTAGCATATTAAACAACTGTTTCAAGTGAGAACTAGAAAATAGTAATACTGAAAAAGAAAGGAAAGGAACAGGTTCCGTCCCTCTCTTCGCCCCAACCTGGGCTCGAAACAGGGACCCTTGCACACATCAACTGACACCCACGAAGCATCGTTACCCATCGCGGAACAACCACTTCAGGTCTCAGAGCGACTGACGTCACAGATCGAAACGCTATTAGCGCGCACCACCGCTAACTAACTAGCCATTTCACATCGGTTAAACTTACTACATCCATATTTTCTTTTTGCAAAAAAAGTAGTGTAATTCCAGTAGTTAGCTACACAACTACTTTTTTTTGCCATGTAGCAAACTACATAATACCAAGATTTGAACTGCCACCAAGCTACTGCAAAATGTAGTTAAAGTACTAGTTGAACTACATGTAGTGTACTACTCCCCAACACTGGTTCCTATGGATTGTGTGTGTTTGTTCCTAGGGTGTGTATGCTCATGGTTCAGAGTGGGACAGGTGTGTGGAGTTCTCCCCCTGCAACATAGGGGCAGATATGATGAGGATGCCTTCAGGCGACACAGCCGACTCCAGAGCCATGGAGTCCACTCCCTTTGGAATCCTGTAGCGCCGGTTGAACTGTCGTGTCACCAGCCCTGACCCATCCTGTGAACACAGTCATTGAGGAATGCTCATTTTCAGGCTAACAAGTGGTCTGGTTTCCAGTCTGGTCGGTAGTTGGTTGAAGCAGAAACGGACTGCATAGTAACCAGGCTATATTCAATGTCTGTCATCACAAACTATGGAAGTGTGATTATGAATAGAGAACAACTCTTGCATAATACATGCAACACAGTAGTTGCTTACTTTTTTCTCTTTGTGTTTCCCTTGGACCTCCACAAAGTCTCCTGTCACCTTGACCATCAGCTCCTCTGGGTTGAAGTGTTTCACATCAACCTGAACTGTGAATCCTTTGTGGTCACAACACACCTGGCAACAGGGGAAGATACCCAATTTTACTACTCAAATTGACACTATTGCTGCTTTATTACTGCTGGTTTAATCTACTTCTATGTAATTCTATTCAAACGATACGAAAATGCAAGAGCACCTGCCGTAAATGGGCATTCATTAAAATGTCAGTAGAATATAGAAAGTAAAACACACAATTCATTTAGCAATGTTACCTCATTGATACAGAACAAAGTCATGAAAAATGAATCAAAAAATTGTTTTATCAGTGAGAGATTAGAGCACTGCATGCATGCAGTGTAACGGAAATAAAACCTACCTGTGCTGAGCCAGTGTGCTCCGCCACTGGGGTGAGCAGCTCCGACGGCGTGAATGAGTACAGCCCGAATGTCCCGTTCAGCGCGGGAAGAAGAGGCGGCAGGACTCTCTCCCATGCGATACCGCTGGCTGGAAAAGTGGGTGGCAGATCGAAGTCCATTTCACGTCTGAGGTCAAAATAAAATATGCAGTGATTACTACAGCCTTTCACAACCATATGGGCCGATGATGTTACAAATATTCTAGGTCACAGGGAGAAATAGCAAATGGGAAAAAATGAGAGTCCAATAAATGTAGGTCTATTCGAGAAAATATTAGCCTAATATAAGTTGTTAGAATGAAGCAAGAAATAAATCAACCATAATATACCCGCTGCTTCACTGCTGAGGTACAGAAAGTGATTGATTCGTAAAGGCTACAGCGATGGTTTTTATAGTCCTTGTCAAATCTGGAATATTGCTGTAAATAATACCAAATTCGCTTGAACAATCAAAGACCTTTCAAATTGTTGCTGGGAAGAGTCACAGTTTAAAATCCCAGAGACGCAGAGTCGTTAGCATTTATCGTTATGAGATGCCTGCAAATCCTATTATGTTCTGACTGCCAATAGGATGGATTGCTGCGTCCGTGTATCTGACTCTGTGGAAGTGCGAGTTAAGGTCTGTATTTATGATAGCAGGAGTTACATAATGAGGCGGGAACTTCGCTGTAAAACACCCTGCATTGCTTTGGATTCACCACCAGACCCCTAGGAATTATGATTTTGTTTTAGTTGTGATCAAAGGCTTCGATAGAATAGGGACCTGCCTTAAGGAACACTCCTCCCTATCATATCAACCTATATATGAGGAACTTTTACCATATTCTCCATCATATAGCTTTTTTTAACTGTTACAATCCTCCTTCAAAATCATAACGGTTTTTCATTTAATTTTAGATAATTTGTATGCATTATACAATTTCACTTTCTCAGAGTTTGTTGCTGTATCTTATCCATTACTTTCCGGGATTGTCTGTTTAAAAATTACATCAAAGGGGTGAACCCCCCAAACAGTGCATCCGTGCCAGACAGCATGGGACGACAGTAAAGGGTGATATGCCGCGTTCAAGTGGTAGTCAGAACTAGGAAACTCGTACATTTCTGATTTGCTAACTGTTTGCATGCGGCACGTGTACTGTATCCTGTAACCACGACCAGTTAGCAAGTCGGGAATGTGAGTTTCCTAGTTCCGACTACCACGTAAACGTGGCAATATTCACATGCCAGTGTACGTGTGATAATAGGAATGTTTCCATCTCATGCACCTTTTTAATTAACCTAACATGGTTGTTTTCCTTGACACCTGTTGAGAGCTCTGGTGGAGCCCCTTTTGGTGATTTGGCAATTGGCATTCAACACAGCCAAAAGCGGTAATCTCAATACAGTGTTCTGCCAGACAACAGTTCAGACGCTTCCTTCTACGGATACACTGTATAACGGACTGGACTGCTCAATACTTGCTGTTACAGATTCCTTGAAAAGTTATGAAATATTGCTATTTTATTTTCTGACAGGCTTAAAATTATTATCCATTAGGCCTTTACTGCATAAACTGTGCTTATCCCAGGTTAATAATTGGGCAATGGGAATTTTTATCTTCTACCTCTGCTTATTAAACAGAGGTTGAACAAGGTCACAAACATTGTCAATGTCACACCATGTAAAACATATTTTTCCAAACACTGGAATGTTAAAGATGTTACAATATTTATTTTATAGGTCTACATACTTAAGATTTTTCTGTTACATTGTTTATGTAATGATCTTTTGATCAATGTGAAGCAGGTGTTAAAGCACACTAATCTTCAATCACATTGTCCTTATTTGGACATTTTTCTATTCAAAGAAAAATTATTCAATATTTTTTATAATTCCGGCATTTCTAGAGATAGAAATCCCAAAGAGAGGGCTGAACAAATCCGTGATTAATGTTGGCCAGTCTCCCCGAACCACTTTGTCCTGGAGAGGAATGGGGGCGTATAAAAACGACCTTATAATAATTAGGTCATTATGACATGCAGGGTGAACATCATGTTCTACAATTACATTGACACCACATCCACAACAATGTCATATAAGCCTCCTGCATGTCACAGGTCTTAGCACTTCCTCGATTGGGTATCTTATGACCATCCATCACACACGTCTGAGTTGTGTTTACATCCACTGCCTCTTGACCCCATTTAGAGCAGAAAGTTGTGTGACTTATACAACCCTGGCACTCAATGGACATGTGTTAAGTACTAGAGCTGGTGGGACGACGTGTCCTTCCTGCCATGGCGTCGGTTGGTAATAGAAGTAGAGTCTTTGAGTACCTAAAAACAGCTTCAACCATGATCCTGAAGAGAGGGGGGTGGTAACATTTGCTACAGAGGCATTGATTTTCATAAGAGATTGGCCTAAGGCGGACCTCATTTAAGGACTTAATCATAATGCTGCAATCATAAAGTACTTTACTGGCTAATATCTCATCACTGTTGGAATTGTTTACACTGTGAGAGTACAAAGGAGACTATGAATACATTATCTGGAATAAGTATGTTGTTATTGTGAGCAGTGTTACTGACTTATTAAACACAAAGCCAATTGGATATTGTTATCCAAAGCTATGCGCATACCATTCATATTATCCATAGGAGCCAAATGTCTAATGAAATGCACACTAGACCACGATCTAGCATATAAGCTCAAAACCTTATTACAGCAAATAAAAAAAGCATACACTTCCATTTAATTTAGAAAGTTTATGAATTTGCCATTTATTTTTGTCATACATACCATTCGCCTGTTTAACCTTCCAAATTTACTCAAACGTGTTGAGCCATCCACACACTAGACACAATTTTGGGAAAAGGTGCAGTGTTCACAGGACATCTTCCCACTCATTAAAGCCCAGAAAAAATTACTATGATTATCCATTGAGATCAACTACACATTTAACTATTTCAAACTGTTAGATTTGTCTATTAATTCTGTCATGGTCAAGTTTGATACAGTAGGAAGCTTTCTTGTTTCCCGCCTTGTCCGTCTCAGGGAATGCCAAGTGGAATGGTGAAGGAGAGGTAATCGCCCACCTCACCCCATTCTGCTCTGAAGTGTTGGAATATGGTTATCCATGTGGTGAGTACTGCAACCCACAGTAGCAACCCCAGCCCTGAACGCTTTACATCTGAAAGAGAGATGTAATTTATTGTAGTCATCTTTGCATAGAAACTGCATACTTTCACTAATACTTACACTAATGTTAAAATAATACAAAGCCAACTTTGTTTTCGCTGGATCATCTTATCTCATCATGGATCATAGGCCTACATCTCATAAGACACACAACCTGTAACATAAATGTATTATTTATCCAGTATGTGGATGAGCCACAACAAACCTGGACAACTAATAATTTGTACAGGAATCTTTAGCTATATTAATTCACAGAACCTTCTCTGTGTACTCACATGTTTTGATCTGGAGTTGTTCAGTATATGTTGGCTTTACAAAGGCCTCTTTGAAAAACCACACCACATTCACCAGCCACAGGAACGGAAGGAATGCAAATCCCCCTGAGAGAGAAAGTCATTACAGTATTACTACACACACACACTTGAAGTCGGAAGTTTACATACACTTAGGTTGTAAAACTTGTTTTTCAACCACTCCACAAATTTCTTGTTAACAAACTATAGTTTTGGCAAGTCAGTAAGGACATCTACTTTGTGCATGACAAGTAATTTTTCCAACAATTGTTTACAGACAGATTATTTAACTTATAATTCACTGTATCACAATTCCAGTGGGTCAGAAGTTTCCATACACTAAGTTGACTGTGCCTTTAAACAGCTTGGAAAATTCCAGAAAATGATATCATGGCTTTAGAAGCTTCTGATTGACTCATGATGTCAATTAGCTTATTGGAGGTGTACCTGTGGAGGTATTTCAAGGCCTACCTTCAAACTCAGTGCCTCTTTGCTTGACATCATGGGAAAATCAAAAGAAATCAGCCAAGACCTCAGAAAATAAATTGTAGACCTCCACAAGTCTGGTTCATCCTTGGGAGAAATGTCCAAACGCCTGAAGGTACCACGTTCATCTGTACAAACAATAGTACACAAGTATAAACACCATGGGACCACGCAGCTGTCATATCGCTCAGGAAGGCGACGCGTTCTGTCTCCTAGAGATGAACGTACTTTGGTGCGAAAAGTGCAAATCAATCCCAGAACAACAGCAAAGGACCTTGTGAAGATGCTGTAGGAAACAGGTACAAAAGTATCTATATCCACAGTAAAACGAGTCCTATAGACATAACCTGAAAGGCCGCTCAGCAAGGAAGAAGCCACTGCTCCAAAGCTGCCGTAAAAAAGCCAGACGAAGGTTTGCAACTGCACATGGGGACAAAGATTGTACTTTTTGGAGAACTGTCCTCTGGTCTGATGAAACAAAAATAGATCTGTTTGGTCATAATGACCATCTTTATGTTTGGAGGAAAAAGGGGGAGGCTTGCAAGCCAAAGAACACCATCCCAACCGTGAAGCACAGGGGTGGCAGCATCATGTTGTGGGGTTGCTTTGCTGCAGGAGGGACTGGTGCACTTCACAAAATAGATGGCATCATAAGGTAGGAAAATTGTGGATATATTGAAGCAACATCTCAAGACATCAGTCAGGAAGTTAAAGCTTGGTCGCAGATGCGCCTCCAAATGGACAATGACCCCAAGCATACTTCCAAAGTTGTGGCAAAATGGATTAAGGACAACAAAGTCAAGGTATTGGAGTGGCCATCACAAAGCCCTGACCTCAAACCTATAGAAAATTTGTGGGCAGAACTGAAAAAGCGTGTACGAGCAAGGAGGCCTACAAACCTGACTCAGTTACACCAGCTCTGTCAGGAGGAATGGGCCAAAATTCACCCAACTTATTGTGGGAAGGTTGTGGAAGGCTACCTGAAACATTTGACCTAAATTAAACAATTTAAAGGCAACGCTACCATATACTAATTGAGTGTATGTAAACTTCTGACCCACTGGGAATGTGATAAAAGAAATAAAAGCTGAAATAAATCACTACTATTTTTCTGACATTTCACATTCTTAAAAAAATAAATAATTGACCTAATACAGGGAATGTTTACTAGGATTATATTTCAGGAATTGTGAAAAACTGAGTTTAAATTTATTTGTCTAAGGTGTATGTATGTAAACTTCAGACTTCATCCAGAGGTACATGTCCAATTGACTCAAATGATGTCAATTAGCCTATCAGAAGTTTCTAAAGCCATGACATCCTTTTCTGGAATTTTCCAAGCTGTTTTAAGGCAGAGTCAACTTAGTGTATGTAAACTTCTGACCCACTGGAATTGTGATACAGTGAATTATAAGTGAAATAATCTGTCTGTAAACAATTGTTGGAAAAATGACTTGTGTCATGCAAAGTAGATGTCCTAAATGACTTGCCAAAACTATAGTTTGTTAACAAGAAATTTGTGGAGTGGTTGAAAAATGATTTTTAATGACTCCAACCTAAGTGTACGTAAACTTCCGACTTCAACTGTGTGTGTGTGTACATACACACAACGTTGTGAAAACATCAATTCACAACACTAACATTGGATAGTTCATTAAATGTTTTTATCTTTGAACCATGCCAGGGGATTTCACGTGGCTTATAATTAGAGCACAACAACACTTGGTAGTTCACTACCAACTTACCTAAATAGTATTTCCTGCAAAGGGTGAGTTTCTCCTCATTGGGAAGGCGCTCTAGGTTCATGTTGATTTCCTGTTATTTCCCCCTTCGTTTTGACAGCTTTTCAAAGAGACCTTGAAGTATGAAGGAAGAGTATAAAAGTGAGAGGGTCTTTTGAAGATCTAGACTGGCACATTTCGGCTTCATGGAAGTGCCCGTCTGTAAAATGAGGGTGCCCCCTACCGATAAGAGTGGAACAAGTCTTGTGTTTCCACCCAACTTTTGCCTGGCTATCTTCCCAGACTACACGATAAAATAACATATTTAAACACCAATTTTGCTTACTATTGAAGTATTTTAAGGGGAAATGTGTAGGCTCGTAGCTAAGTTTTGAAAAAAACAGTCGAAAATACTGCGTGCTGGATGGCTAACAATATATGCTACAATGTTAACAGCAATTGTCCTCTATAGGAACCACTATTACAGAAAAAACAGCATTAATAATATTTTCCGAGGCTTTTACCTGTAATCTTTAATTAAATAGATGTCAAATAGCTCTAAATTGCTTGACAAATTAACGTTAAAAAGCTCAAAACATCAACACAAAAGAGCATTTCAACTCGTTCCTTTCCGCTTCCTGCTCCAGTTTTCTGAAGAGGGGGATGTGACATCCATCCTGCCCCACCGCCAGTTCATTGTGGGTAATGTAGTTCAGATAGCGTAAATAGAAACGTATGTTTTGGCATTTAAATTAAAATATATTTCAAGTGTAATTCACTTATGCTTGTAGTAAATCACCTATGATTTATGACAGTGCAGATTATCTGAATTGCCATGCAAAAGATATGTAAAATATGTGCCTTGCAGTTGCACAATTACTGTTAACCTGCCTGTCTTATTCTGTGAATATGTTCCATCAATGAAGTTTACTACAATATACAACCACAATTCTCCTCTTATCAATGCAAAAAATATAGGCCTAGACTTGTGGATGTTTTCAATTCTTCTTTTCAAATTATGTTTCGAGCTTGATTCAGGTACATTGACTCTCTTTTTTTCAAATTATGTTTAGAGTTTGATTTAAGTGCATTGACTCTCTCTCATGTAAGGAGCGTGCACATAATGTACGTTCATTCAGTATGATCATATCAGAAGACGAGGACATGCCGCTCGGCAACTGAGGAATAGGGACAAGCCTAAACACCTTGTTACAACGGCAGATGGCCATTCACAAAATGTGTATATTTTTTTGCATGAAGGGAAGCTGGGCCTTGTAGTTAATTATCAATAATCGTAATGGCTGTAGTCAAACAATGATCGAGCAATGTGTCCTTTGTTTAATATCAAATGGGTTTATTACTTGCATTACATATTGCATTGCACACACCACTCCTATAAATTCCAATCATCATTTATATAAAGATTTGCAAGTTACCCTGTGAAGCTTTTCTTGGACTTACTTCATTTCCCAGCAGTCTTGCGGGGTCCCCCCTCCCTATCTCGCGCCTTCCCTCTTGTCTCACCTCAAGTTGCTATCGGTGTTGTTTTTGAAGCTATGATGGCGGCAGCGGGATGCGGATCAGCAACCGCGGCTGCCATAGGAGGCCAAGTTGGCACTGCTGCACCCCGAGGTCGCTTCCCTGGTCGGCCTTGGTCGTCTCGCAGCCGCTTGCGTTCTGAGAAGCGTTGGCAACTCGACCGATCAGGGGCAGAAGCTGACGATGTGACTAATGTTGGAGGCCCAAGGCCCTCAAGCCTGGTACTAGCGTTAAACGAGGACCAGTCTCACTTGCGCTTACTTGGGATAGAGTCGAACCACAAGAACTTAGCGGAGGCTGGGTACAGCTCAAGTGGGAGCGAAGAGGTGAGAGCCCAAATCGCTGCTGGAGTTAGTATATTTTTGCTTCTTTTATCAAGTCATTTTGGTTACCTGTGTTGGTGTGTAGTTTTGTGTGTGTGTGTCATGTAGAGTTAGCTCCGTTTCATAATACTTTGCTTTAAGTGTCAACATTAGTTAGCTAACTAGCTAACGTTAGCAGGAGCGACTTCATGAGATGTTCGTCAATAACGCCTGCTAACAAAGGGGAAGGCTAATGTAATATTTGTCTGCATTGGAGCTCTATGGTTAGTTAGACATACGATTTACCACGAATAACTTACACCCACGCTAGCTAGCCAGGTATTTGTCTTAAATGAGTGTTTAGTAGGTTTATGCCTGTATTTGCTGCAGTGAGTAACGAACGTAGCTACATAAATGTTTCTATGAATTCAAGAGGGGGAGGGGCTACGTCAGATACCTACTCTCTATGATAGCTAGCTAACTACCGTTTATGGGGATAATTTCACGTTCCTTTCAAAAACATGGTTTGCAGAGTGTCACCCAGGTCAGTTTTTGTCGCAGTCACTGAGTCAATTAATGTTACGCTTGCTAATGTAACTAGCTTGTTGAAGTCATTGGAGGGAAAACTATAATAACGAAACCCGGTAGTGGGTAAATTTGTCATGATGTGAGATGTTATCTATCGTTACTTGGCCTGCTATTGCAGTCCATTTTCTATTTCAGTACAAGCAAGAGAGGACCACCAAGCATATTAGATATTTCAATTTGACATATAAATGACCTAGGCCTACCTAATGATGTTAAGTATTCATATGTTAATAATCTCACTTGGACCCTAGCTCCACATTCGCCGACAAAATGCTGCTGCCACAATATCGACTTTATTTGCATATTAGCAGGCATGTAGCAGATGTAGTTAGAGTCCCAACCCCTCCCCAGTTCCCAGGCATGCCTGGGTCAATTGCTGCTGGTTTCTTGGTAATGCCTCGCCATCCATGAACAAAACTGCATTACCTGGAGGAGAAGAGAATTTGAAAGAAGTGCTTGGACTGTTTTTTTGAATGATTAACTTAACTAGTTGATGTAATGGCTTGTCCAGTGCACTTGTGTTGGGTTTGTAATGGTATAGTAATGGTATAGTTTGGTGCTCATCCCAATGATGGTAAACATTTGACATGGGAGACCTATTCCAAGAAGGCAGTAACCTATTACACTATACTTGGTAATTTCCATGTAAAATGACCCATGAGCACCAACGTGAAGTTCGTAGGCGCATATCAAATTGGGTGTAAAATGAAAGCTAAGAGTCTATATTTTTGGTAAATGAAGGAACAGATGCATAAGAAAAAAAAACGTATTTCAAAAAATAAATACATTTGGTATTGATTTCTGGCAAAATAGATGGGAAAGGGTCTTTAAAAATAAAAGGTATTAGAAATACATCAAAACACAATGTTGACGTAAAGACCCCCTGCCAACTAATATAAGCAATGTATATTTTGTTTTAGAGTAATGATTTGCCTTTAAGTTGAAGAAACTTTTCCTTGTGCCTTGTAAAATCCCATGTCTTTAAGATATTTTCAAATTTCTCTCCCTCATGTGGAGGGAGGATAACGAAAGTTCACAGAAGTAACAAGTAAATGTAGACCTAGCAATTAGTTCATGTTTTTACCGATAACCCATTTTCGTTGATCAATTATTAAGTAATCATTAATGGAATTACTGCAATTGTCAACAATGGGAAATCATAGTAGTCACAAACCACCATTGAATCACCTGCTACTGTCCTTCCTCCCATTGGCATACTGTTAGTGCACTCGGAAAGTATCCAGCCTTATTCTGAAATGGATCAAATAAAAACATTGTTCTCATCAATCTACACACAATGCCCCATAATGACAAAGCTAAAACAGGTTTTAGAATTTTTAGCAAATTTATAAAAAAAACAGATGCCTTATTTACGTAAGTATTCAGACCCTTTACTATGAGTCTCGAAAATGAGCACAGGTGCATCCTGTTTCCATTGATCATCCTTGAGATGTTTCTACAACCTGATTGGAGTCCACCTGTGGTAAATTCAATTGATTGAACATGATTTGGAAAGGCACACACCTGTCTATGTAAGGTCCCACAGTTAGCAGTGCTTGTCAGAGCAAGGAATTGTCCGTCGAGCTCCGAGACAGGATTGTGTGTGTCGAGGCACAAATCTGGGGAAGGGTACCAAAACATTTCTGCAGCATTGAAAGTACCCAAGAACACAGTGGCCTCCATCATTCTTAAATGGAAGAAGTTCGGAATCCCCAAGACTCTTGTTAGAGATGGCTGCCCGGCCAAACTGAACAATCAGGGGCCTTGGACAGGGAGGCGACCAAGAACCCGATGGTCACTGATTGACAGAGGTCCACCAATCAGGCCTTTATGGTAGAGTGGCCAGATGGAAGCCACACCTCAGTAAAAGGCACATGACAGCCTGCTTGGAGTTTGCCAAAGGGCACCTAAAGAACTCTCTGACCATGAGAAACATGATTGAACTCTGGAGGAATCCTGGCACCATCTCTACAGGGAAGCTTGTTGGTGGCAGTAGCATGCTGTGGGAAGGTTTTTCTTTCAGCGGCAGGGACTGGAAGCCTAGTCAGGATCGAGGCAAAGATGAACGGAGCAAAGTACAGAGAGATCCTTGATGAAAGCCTGCTCTGGAGCGATCAGGACCTCAGACTGGGGTGAAGGTTCACCTTCCAACAGGACAACGACCCTTTCGGTTTCTGTCCCAACGCTCTAACCACTAGGCTAGACAACACAGGAGTGGCTTCGGGAGAAGTCTCTGAATGTCCTGAATGTCCAGCCAGATCCCGGACTTGAACCCGATCGAACATCTCTGGAGAGACCTGAAATATGCTTCAACAAAGTACTGAGTAAAGGGTCTGAATACTTATGTAAATGTAATATTTCAGTTTATTTTTAATACATTTGCAAAAATGTATTAAACCTGTTTTTGCTTTGTCATTATGGGGTATTGTGTGTAGATTGAAGGGGGGAGTGATACATTTTAGAATAAGACTGTAACATATTTTTTGTTGTTGGAAAAAGTCAAGGAGTCTGGATTTTTTGGTCGTTCTAGACCAGCCTGATTTGGCCCTAACATAGACGTCCATGATTGGTTCAGATTTGGTCCGATCACCAATCCTAGACGCCTGTGTTTCACAAGTTTGCACAGTACAGTGAAGCACAGCTGGGTACAGTAAAGACAAGAGTATAGTTCATTACGCGTTAATGCAGAATTCTGCGTTTTTCACTCAGAAAAAGAGAACTCCTAAGATACTCTATCTTACTGCGTTTTGTAAGCACAGATCTAAAATGCTTCTTACAGTAACTTCTGTTCAGCATCAGAATTTTTTTTTGTGCTTCAGTTGCAGTTCTCCACTTTTCTCGGTGTAGCCTACTTTTCTCCAGTAAAATGCAAGATTAATTTCATGCAACAGATTAGGAAATGTAGCTGGCTACGCTCTTTCTATGATGAACAATAGAAATATGATGGCCATGCATCGTTTTTGCAAAAAATACCTTGCTTTTTTTTCATTTTAAACTAATTTACTTGTGTGGCTGCTAGCCAAATAGTGTTGCACTTCTGTTGTCATCTGATTTAAATGAAGCTATTTTCTGCTGAATGTGTTGTACTAATGTATTCTCTGTGAAGGAGAACTATAGTTGCACATCCCTGATCACTCTATTGAAACAAAACACTGTCTTTCAACATAAAACACATGGGAGATGGTTTAAAACGCAGATTTTGATTTCTGAACTCTAATGCGACCCCTGGTACAGTAAAGTTTGGTACAGTAGAGTCTACTGTACTGAATAGGGATCTTAACAGTTAACCGTTAATTGGTTAGCCGCCGAAAATACATTTGACCGCTCATGCTTATCAGTCTATAGTTTAATTTTGCATAATTTAGGGGAATTAAATTGGCCGTGTGTATTTTCGTTGGTTGTCATGTATCTTATCTGTCACACGCGCACAGCTTACAGAGAATAGCCTATCACCTGTCAGAGAGCAGCTCCTCAAAAGATGGTACTGGAGTGAAACGTGCTTTTATATATAACTTTTTATTTCCCAATCTCAACTCATAATTTAAGCTCGCCTCCCATTCCCCATTTGAGTACATATGCTACAGTCAGGCTAGCAGTGCATCACCCACCACTTTGCAGTGAGCTTTAGGCAGTATAATTGTTTGAAACCTGAAAGTTTTACTTGACTTCAAATAATGAGGCATGTCTTATCTTGCTTCAAGGTAGCCCATAAAAACGTAGGCAATTATTTTATATAAACTCTTATGCCATTAACTTTAATTTTGCTACTGTTCTATTGGTTTTCTTATCAACTTTCTTTTGTTGTCTAGAAACCCAAAGGCACAATCCTAGTCATATTAGCAACTCATCCTAATTGTTGCTGTTAGATTTCCCATCTTTTTGTGTAACAGATTTTAATCCCTGTCACACATGAAACCACTCGCATTAGGTGCACTGTTTTGGAACTGTGTTTTCCCGCATAATGCATTTTGGCAAATGTTTGAAAATTACATTTTATTTCCTGCTTCATTACATGCGTTGCATGTTCCATAATAGGCTATAGCCTTTTCACTGTAAGACAATGGGCTTGCTATTGTTGCATGTTTGCATGTAGAGTCTTAATGAAAAATGGCCGCTCCTTTTCTATGTATAGTATTTTCGGTTGATCACGCCATTTTACTGTTTGGTAAAATGTAGCTGTTTTATTGACCGGTTAATGAGGGTAGGTTAGTCGGCAGCAGAATTGACCGAAATTTGCATCCCTAGTAGTGAACTGTGCTGTACTGTTTAAAAAAAACAACAGCATGAACAATGTTTATTTATTTTATTTCACCTTTATTTAACCAGGTAGGCAAGTTGAGAACAAGTTCTAATTTACAATTGCGACCTGGCCAAGATAAAGCAAAGCAGTTCGACACATACAACAACACAGAGTTACACATGGAGTAAAACAAACAGTCAATAATACAGTAGAAAGATAAGTCAAATACAATGTGAGCAAATGAGGTGAGATAAGGGAGGTAAAGGCAAAAAAGGCCATGGTAGCAAAGTAAATACAATCTAGCAAGTAAAACACTGGAATGGTAGATTTGCAGTGGAAGAAAGTGCAAAGTAGAAATAATGGGGTGTAAAGGAGTAAAATAAATAAATACAGTAGGGGAAGAGGTAGTTGTATGGGCTAAATTATAGATGGGCTATGTTCAGGTGCAGTGATCTGTGAGCTGCTCTGACAGCTGGTGCTTAAAGCTAGTGAGGGAGATAAGTGTTTCCAGTTTCAGAGATTTTTGTAGTTCGTTCCAGTCATTGGCAGCGGAGAAGTGGAAGGAGAGACGGCCAAAGGAGGAATTGGCTTTGTGGGTGACCAGAGAGATATACCTGCTGGAGCGCATGCTACAGGTGGGTGCTGCAATGGTGACCAGTGAGTGGAGATAAGGGGGGACTTTACCTAGCAGGGTCTTGTAGATGACCTGGAGCCAGTGGGTTTGGCGACGAGTATGAAGCGAGGGCCAGCCAACGAGAGCATACAGGTCGCAGTGGTGGGTAGTATATGGGGCTTTGGTGACAAAACGGATGGCACTGTGATAGACTGCATCCAGTTTATTGAGTAGGGTATTGGAGGCTATTTTGTAAATTACATCGCCGAAGTCGAGGATCGGTAGGATGGTCAGTTTTACGAGGGTATGTTTGGCACCATGAGTGAAGGATGCTTTGATGCCAAATAGGAAGCCAATTCTAGATTTAACTTTGGATTGGAGATGTTTGATGTGAGTCTGGAAGGAGAGCTTACAGTCTAACCAGACACCTAGGTATTTGTAGTTGTCCACATATTCTAAGTAAGAACCGTCCAGAGTAGTGACGCTGCACGGGCGGGCAGGTGCAGGCAGCAATCGGTTGAAGAGCATTGGAAGGAGAGTTGTATGGCATTGAAGCTCGTCTGGAGGGGTTGTTAACCTCTATGGGCTAGGTGGGACGCAAGCGTCCCACCCGTGGTGCACTCCATCAACAGCAGGTGCATTTCAAGAGCGGCAAATTTGAATCCAAATAAATGTCAAAATTCAAATTTTTCAAACATACAACTATTTTACACCCTTTGAAAGATAAACATCTCCTTAATCTAACCACGTTTTACGATTTCAAAAAGGTTTTACGGCGAAAGCATAAATTTAGAGTATGTTAGGACAGTACATTTACAAGAGTTGTGTGTAATGTTTTGTCAATTCAAAGACAGGGTCACCAAAACCATAAAACCAGCTAAAATGATGCACTAACCTTTTACAATCTCCATCAGATGACACTCCTAGGACATCATGTTAGACAATGCATGCATTTTTAGTTCTATCAAGTTCATATTTATATCCAAAAACAGCGTTTTACTATGGCATTGATGTTGAGGAAATCGTTTCCCTCCAATAACCGGCAGTCAAGTCAACACCACAAATTAAATAATTAAAATTAGAAAACATTGGTAAAATATTATATTGTCATTTAAAGAATTATAGATTTACATCTCTTGAACGCAATCAACTTGCCAGATTTAAAAATAACCTTACTGGGAAATCACACTTTGCAATAATATGAGCACTGCGCCCAGAAAAATACGCGTTGCGATACAGACTAGACGTCATGTTGGGGAGATCTAAAATCGAAAATACTATGTAAATAATCCATTACCTTTGATTCTCTTCATCAGATGTCACTTCCAGGTATCACAGGTCCATAACGAATGTAGTTTTGTTCAAAAAAGCTCATCATTTATGTCCAAAAATCTCCGTCTTGTTAGCACATGATCTAAGCCAGCCGGACTTCTCGTCATGAACGAGGGGAAAAAATATATTTACGTTCGTTCAAACATGTCAAACGTTGTATAGCATAAATCATTAGGGCCTTTTTTAACCAGAACATGAATAATATTCAAGGTGGACGAATGCATTCTCTTTTATAACGTATTGGAACAAGGGTACCCAACATGAACTCGCGCGCCAGGTGTCTAATGGGCCATCATCGTTCCATGGCTCTTGTTCGGTCAGATCTCCCTCCAGAAGACTCAAAACACTTTGTAAAGTCTGGTGACATCTAGTGGAAGCAATAGGAAGTGCCAAAATATTCCTCAGCCCCTGTGTTTTTCAATGGCATAGGTTTAAAGGTAATACAACACATCAGGTATCCACTTCCTGTCAGAAAATGTCTCAGGGTTTTGCCTGCCAAATGAGTTCTGTTATACTCACAGACACCATTCAAACAGTTTTAGAAACTTTAGGGTGTTTTCTGTCCATATATAATAAGTATATGCATATTCTAGTTACTGGGTAGGATTAGTAACCAGATTAAATCGGGTACATTTTTTTTATCCAGCCGTGCAAATACTGCCCCCAGCCCTAACAGGTTAACACAGTGTCCAAAGAAGGGCCAGAAGTATACAGAATGGTGTCGTCTGCGTAGAGGTGGATCAGAGACTCACCAGCAGCAAGAGCGACATCATTGATGTATACAGAGAAAAGAGTTGGCCCAAGAATTGAACCCTGTGGCACCCCCATAGAGACTACCAGTGGCCCGGACAACAGGCCATCCGATTTGACATATTGAACTCAATCAGAGAAGTAGTTGGTGAACCAGGCGAGGCAATCATTTGAGAAACCGAGGCTATTGAGTCTGCCGATGAGAATGTGGTGATTGACGGAGTCGAAAGCCTTGGCCAGCTCAATGAATACGGCAGCACAGTATTGTTTCTTATCGATGGCGGTTATGATATCGTTTAGGACCTTGAGCGTGGCTGAGGTGCACCCATGACCAGCTCTGAAACCAGATTGCATAGCGGAGAAGGTGCGGTGGGTTTCGAAATGGTCGGTAATCTGTTTGTTGACTTGGCTTTCGAAGACCTTAGAAAGGCAGGGTAGGATAGATATAGGTCTGTAGCAGTTTGGGTCAAGAGTGTCCCCTCCTTTGAAGAGGGGGATGACAGCAGCTGCTTTCCAATCTTTTGGAATCTCAGACGACACGAGAGGGGTTGCAACAGTTTCGGGCAGATCATTTTAGAATGAAAGGGTCCAGATTGTCTAGCCCGGCTGATTTGTAGGGGTCCAGATTTTGCAGCTCTTTCAGAACATCAGCTGACTGGATTTGGGAGAAGGAGAAATGGGGAAGGCTTGGGCGAGTAGCTGTGGGGGGTGCAGTGCTGTTGACCGCGGTAGGGGTAGCCAGGTGGAACGCATGGCCAGCTGTAGAAAAATGCTTATTGAAATTCTCAATTATAGTGAATTTATCAGAGGTGACAGTTTCCTATCCTCAGTGCAGTGGGCAGCTGGGAGGAGGTGTTCTTATTCTCCATGCACTTTACAGTGTCCCAGAACTTTTTTGAGTTTGTGTTACAGGAAGCAAATTTCTGTTTGAAAAAGCTAGCCTTGGCTTTTCTAACTGCCTGTGTATATTGGTTTCTAACTTCCCTGAATAGTTGCATATCACGGGGGCTGTTCGATGCTAATGCAGAAAGCCACAGGATGTTTTTGTGTTGGTTAAGGGCAGTCAGGTCTGGAGAAGAACCAAGGGCTATATCTGTTCTTGGTTCTAAATTTCTTGAATGGGGCATGGTTATTTAAGATGGTGAGGAAGGCATTTAAAAAAAAATAACCAGGCATCCTCTACTGACGGGATGAGGTCAATATCCTCCCATGATACCCAGGCCAGGTCGATTAGAAAGGCTTGCTCACTGAAATGTTTCAGGGAGTGTTTGGCAGTGATGAGGGGAGGTCGTTTGACCGCTGACCCTTTACGGATGCAGGCGATGAGGCAGCGATCGCTGAGATCTTGGTTGAAACCTGCAGAGGTGTATTTAGATGGCAGGTTGGTTAGGATGATATCTATGAGGGTGCCCGTGTTTACGGTTTTGATTACCTTTGATTACCTTTGATGTTTTTCGTCAGAATGCACTCCCAGGACTGCTACTTCAATAACAAATGTTGGTTTGGTCCAAAATAATCCATCGTTATATCCAAATAGCGGCGTTTTGTTCGTGCGTTCCAAGACACTATCCGAAGTGTAAATAAGGGTCACGAGCATGGCGCAATTCGTGACAAAAAATTTCTAAATATTCCATTACCGTACTTCGAAGCATGTCAACCGCTGTTTAAAATCCATTTTATGCCATTTTTCTCGTAAAAAAGCGATAATATTCCGACCGGGAATCTGCGTTTAGGTAAACAGAGGAAAGAAAACAAAGCATTCGGTCGACGCGGGCATGCGCCTGAGTCTCACAGTACTGTAACCAGCCACTACCCAAACGCGCTACTTTTTTTCAGCCAGAGCCTGCAAAGCCACGATTCAGCTTTTTGCCGCCTTCTGAGAGCCTATGGGAGCCGTAGGAAGTGTCACGTTATAGCAGAGATCCTCAGTCTTCAATAAACAGAGGCAAGAAGAACGACACCTTGTCAGACAGGCCACTTCCTGCATGAAATCTTTTCAGGTTTTTGCCTGCCATATGAGTTCTGTTATACTCCCCGACACCATTCAAACAGTTTTAGAAACTTTAGGGTGTTTTCTGTCCAAAGCCAATAATTATATGCATATTCTAGTTACTGGGCAGGAGTAGTAACCAGATTAAATCGGGTACGTTTTTTTATCCAGCCGTGTCAATACTGCCCCCTAGCCCTAACAGGTTAACATGCATGAAACCAAGGATATTACAGTTACAGAAGTCATCAAAAGAGAGCGCCTGGGGAATAGGAGTGGAGCTAGGCACTGCAGGGCCTGGATTCACCTCTACATCACCAGAGGAACAGAGGAGGAGTAGGATAAGGGTACTGCTAAAAGCTATGAGAATTGGTTGTTTATGATGTCCGGAATAGAGAGTAAAAGGAGCAGGTTTCTGGGGGCGATAAAATAGCTTCAAGGTATAATGTACAGACAAAGGTATGGTAGGATGTGAATACAGTGGATGTAAACCTATGCATTGAGTGATGAGAGAGATATTGTCTCTAGAAACATCATTGAAACCAGAAGATGTCATAGCATGTGTGGGTGGTGGAATTGAAAGGTTGGATAAGGTATAATGAGCAGGGCTAGAAGCTCTACAGTGAAATAAGCCAATAAACACTAACCAGAACAGCAATGAACAAGGCATATTGACATTAAGGAGAGGCATGCATAGCCGAGTGATCATAAATGTCCAAGTGAGATTCAGATAGCTAGCCGGGCCATAGGTAGCAAGCTGGCAGAAGATGGAGGGAGGTCTGTTTTTAGCCACCTCGTGCGTTTCCGTCTGTAGATTAGTGGGGTTCCGTGTGGTAGGGGGGACCAGTCCAACTGGCAAAATAGTTATAGTTATAGTGGCCCAAGAAAATTGTCCAATATACCTATTAAGATAGCAGCCGATAAGACAAGCTAACGATTAGCGGGCCGCAGATGGCCGTTCAGGTTACGTCGCGACGGAGGGGCCAGTTGGATAACTCCCTCGGGCAGATAACGTCGGTAGTCCAGTTGTGAAGGCCCGATGGGGCTCCACATCGGCAGTAAAACGGGTCCGTGATTGTAGCCCAGGAGTGGCTGATGGAACTCTTCAGCTGGAATAATTGATGTTAGCTCCGGGACCGACGTTAGCCAATAGTCACTCGGGTAGCAGCTAGCTAGCTGCAAGATCCAGGTGTAAATGGCCAGAGCCTGCGATAGAAATCCGGGGATATGGAGAGAAAATAGGTCTGGTATGCTCTGGTCTGAGTCGCGCTGTACAAAACTAGCGATAGCTTTTCGAGCTAAGGGATAGCTGATGACCGCCAACCGTGGCTAGCTGAACTCCAACTTTAGCCAGTGAACTGGCCAACCTCTGGCCAACCTCTGGCTAACCTCTGGCTAGCTTCTGTTGTGGATTTCAGATTTGAGGTAAATAATACTTAATTATTTTATTAAATACCCTACATAGAAGTCTGATTGGTTCAGATTTCATCCGGACCAACCAAATTTGGTCATGAGATCATGAGAATAATGGCCAGTGTGTAGAATAATACCCATATATGCAAAGTATGATATTGCATATTTTTACCTTTGTGTACCTAATTCAGGACACCATGAGTGACATTCATATCCATAATTATGCATTTGTGTAGTACAGATCAGGGACTGATTAGGTAGTTCTGCTATCATAGTTCTCATTACCGGTTGTAAATTCACTTCACATTGTGTATTCAATAACCAAAATAGATTTTCAAAGTCAAGGTGTCATGTCATAGCTGACACTCCATTCTTTCTGCAAACATCTTTGAAGTTTTTGGGAAATGCAGTTGTATAAACAGAGGGAGATTTTACTGTTACCAAATTTAGCATCTGCACATTTCTTCCAGTAAATGTATTTTTGTGAAATTTTCTGTGTAAATTGTTCAAAGTAGTCCTTGTGCATAGAGTTGTATGGTTTGTTCTACATTGAAATCAATGTTTTTTGTTTTGAATACATTTGAATGTAAAAAATAAAGTTTCAGCATAATTACATTACCAGGGAATTATCTACTCACTACATGTTAAACAATATCATTTTTGATTGCCATGCTACTGTTCTCCCTCAAGGTTGGGATATAAAAAAAATACTTATGTAGTCAACAGTACCAGTACTAGCTATCTATTGCATAAGCCTAGTTGTGTTCAGGTGTGTTAGGTTGTTACTGTTGTCAAAGCTTTTAGGCCTAATTGTTGCATGTAAACTACTATTCATCAATTTCAAATACATATTCGTTTTCAAACTGTTGTGAGGTTATGGAAAATTGTGAAATAGTCGGAAAAAGAATGATGGGTGTCCAAAGTTAATAATCTGTCCTTGCCTTTCAGGGAGATGATTTCACAGGATTTGAATCTGATCGTAAAGGATATAAAGGCCCCGTACGGTCCAGACATAATCCCTCCAAAAGTAAGTATTAGCTTATTCTAAACCTATTCCCATCTCTTGCCACCTATCTATTATTCTTGGGCGAAATTGAGATTTTCATACCGTTATTCTGCCATCCCAGGATTTACGGTATAACTGGTATAGCACAGAAGGGGCTCAAAACGCAAAAAAGGCCCATTGGCAGTCTGTTACCAGATTTCCAACAAAATTAGCAAAATTAGCTAAATGCTAACGAGCGCAAACGAACAAACTAGAGGTAGACCGATTTATGATTTCTCAATGCCGATGCCGATTTATTGGAGGGCCAAAAAACGCCGATGCCGATTTAATCGGCCATTTTTAAATGTTTTATTTATTTATATATATATATATATATATATATATATATATATATATATATATATATATATATATATATATATATATATATTAATATATATATATATATATATATATTAATATATATATTAATTAGCGGTCGGCCGATTAATTAGGGCCGATTTGAAGTTTTCATAACAATCGGAAATCGGTATTTTTGGACGCCGATTTATTATTATTTTTCCAGACCTTTATTTAACTAGGCAAGTCAGTTAAGAACACATTCTTATTTTCAATGACGGCCTAGGAACGGTGGGTTAACTGCCTTGTTCAGGGGCAGAATGACATTTTCACCTTGTCAGCTCAGGGATTCAATCTTGCAACCTTACGGTTAACTAGTCCAACGCTCTAACCACCTGCTTTACATTGCACTCCACGAGGAGCCTGCCTGTTACGCGAATGCAGTAAGAAGCCAAGGTAAGTTGCTAGCTAGCATTAAACTTATCTTATAAAAAACTATCAATCAATCATAATCACTAGTTAACTACACATGGTTGATGATATTACTAGTTTATCTAGCCTGTCCTGCGTTGCCTATAATCACTTAGGTACACGTTGCTCCAACCATAAACATCAATGCCTTTCTTAAAATCAATACACAAGTATATATTTTTAAACCTGCATATTTAGTTAATATTGCCTGCTAACATGAATTTCTTTTAACTAGGGAAAATGTGTCACTTCTCTTGCAAACAGAGTCAGGGTATATGCAGCAGTTTGGGCCGCCTGGCTCATTGCGAACTAATTTGCCAGAATTTTACGTAATTATGACATAACATTGAAGGTTGTGCAATGTAACAGGAATATTTAGACTTAGGGATGCCACCCATTAGATAAAATACGGAACGGTTCTGTATTTCACTGACAGGAAAAACGTTTTGTTTTCGAGGTGATAGTTTCCGGATTCGACCATATTAATGACCCAAGGCTCGTATTTCTGTGTGTTATTATGTTATAATTAAGTCTATGATTTGATAGAGCAGTCTGACTGAGCGGTGGTAGGCAGCAGCAGGCTCGTAAGCGTTCATTCAAACAGCACTTTTGTGCATTTGCCAGCAGCCCTTCGCAATGCATTGCGCTGTTTGACTTCAAGCCTGTCAACTCCCAAGATTAGGCTGGTGTAACCGTTGTGAAATGGCTAGCTAGTTAGCCGGGTGCGCACTAATAGCGTTTCAAACGTCACTCGCTCTGAGACTTGGAGTAGTTGTTTCCCCTTGCATGGGTAACGCTGCTTCGAGGGTGGCTGTTGTCGATGTGTTCCTGGTTCGAGCCCAGGTAGGAGCGAGGAGAGGGACGGAAGCTATACTGTTACACTGGCAACACTAAAGTGCCTATAAGACCATCCAATAGTCAAAGGTATATGAAATACAAATTGTATAGAGAGAAATAGTCCTATAATTCTTATAATAGCTACAACCTAAAACTTCTTACCTGGGAATATTGAAGACTCATGTTAAAACCTCTCTAGGGTAGGTGGGACGAAATCGTCCCGCACTATTCAACTGCCAGTGACACATCAGAGCGCCAAATTTAAAACCACAAAATGTCATAATTCAAAGTTCTCAAACATAGGACTATTTTACACCATTTGAAAGATATGACTCTCGTTAATCTAACCACATTGTCCGATTTCAAAAAGGCTTTACAGCGAAAGCAAAACATTAGATTATGTTAGGAGAGTACATAGCCAGAAATAACCACACAGCCATTTTTCAAGCAAGCATATATGTCACAAAAACCAAAAACACAGCTAAATGCAGCACTAACCTTTGATGATCTTCATCAGATGACACTCCTAGGACATTGTTATACATTACATGCATGTTTTGTTCAATCAAGTTCATATTTATATCAAAAAACAGCTTTTTACATTAGCATGTGATGTTCAGAACTAGCAACTAGCATACACACCGCAAACTTCCGGTGAATTTACTTAATTACTCACGATTAACATTCACAAAATACATAACAATTATTTTAAGAATTAAAGATACAGAACTCCTTTATGCAATCGCGGGGTCAGATTTTAAAATAGCTTTTCGGCGAAAGCACATTTTGCAATATTCTGAGTGGATAGCCTGGCCATCACGGCTAGCTAATTTGACACCCACCAAGTTTGGCCTTCACCAAACTCAGATTTACTATAAGAAAAATTGGATTACCTTTGCTGTTCTTCGTCAGAATGCACTCCCAGGACTTCTACTTCAACAATAAATGTTGTTTTGTTTCGAAATAATCCATAGTTATATTGAAATAGCTCCGTTTTGTTCGTGCGTTGAGGTCAGTAACCCAAGGGTGACGCGCAGGCACATTTCGTGACCAAAACATTCAAAATATTCCATTACTGTACTTCGAAGCATGTCAAACGCTGTTTAAAATCAATTTTTGTGCGATTTTTCTCGTAAAATAGCGATAATATTCCAACCGGGCGACGTTGTATTCATTCAAAGAGAGAAAGAAAAACATGGAGTCCTCTCGTGCACGCGCGCTCCAGTGTCAGCGTTCCCTGCCTGACCACTCACAAAA
This sequence comes from Salmo salar, assembly GCF_965601325.2. NCBI lineage: Eukaryota > Metazoa > Chordata > Actinopteri > Salmoniformes > Salmonidae > Salmo > Salmo salar. The sequence goes on from NC_138292.1 coordinate 26,205,655, forward strand.
ACTCCTGCTGTTTTTTGCCCAGAGACTGCAGAGCTCTCATTCCACTTTCTGGCGCCTTCTGAGAGCCGATGGAAGCCTTAGAAAATGTCACGTTACAGCAGAGACATTTTTGATAGAGATGCCCTAGAAGGACAACAAATTGTCAGACAGGGCACTTCCTGCATGGAATCTTCTCAGGTTTTGGCTTGCCATATGAGTTCTGTTATACTCAGACACCATTCAAACAGTTTTAGAAACTTTAGTGTTTTCTATCCAAATCTACTAATTATATGCATATTCTCATTTCTGGGTAAGAGTAGTAACCAGTTTAAATCGGGTACGTTTTTTATCCGGCCATGAAAATATTGCCCCCTAGCCCCAACAGGTTAAAAGGAACCACCAGCTTTCATATGTTCTCATGTTCTGAGCAAGGAACTTAAACGTTAGCTTTCTTACATTGCACATATTGCACTTTTACTTTCTTCTCCAACACTTTATTTTTGCATTATTTAAACCAAATTGAACATGTTTCATTATTTATTTGAGGCTAAATTGATTTTATTGATGTATTATATTAAGTTAAAATAAGTGTTCATTCAGTATTGTTGTAATTGTCATTATTACACACACACCAAAAAATTGGCCGATTTAATCGGTAGCGGCTTTTTTGGTCCTCCAATAATCGGTATCGGCGTTGAAAAATCATAATCGGTCGACCTCTACTTCATATTTACAAGCATGGTGGTGGCTGCATCATGTTATGGGTTTGCTTGTCATCAGCAACTACTAGTGAGTTTTTAAGGACAAAAAGAAACAGAATAGATCTAAGCACAAGCAAAATCCTACAGGAAAACCTTGTTTGGTGTGCTTTCCAACAGCCAATGGAAGACAAGTTCACCTTTCAGCAAGACGATGACCTACAACACAATGATGCATACATACATACATAAATACATACATGCATGCATGCATGCAGTTGAAGTCTGAAGTTTACATACTTGGAGTCATTAACTTGTTTTTCAACCACTCCACAAATGTCTTGTTAACGTCTGTGGGCTACATGGGACGCACAGCCAGTGAAATATCAGGGCGGCAAATTCAAAACAACAAAATGTCATAATTCTACTTTTTACTATTTTACACCATTTTAAAGATAAACTTCTCGTTAATCTAACCACGTCGTCCGATTTCAAAAAGGCTTTACAGCGAAAGCAAAACATTAGATTATGTTATGAGAGTACATAGACAAAAATAATCACACAGCCATTTCCCAAGCAAGGACATGTGTCAATAAAACCCAAAACACAGCTAAATGAAGCACTAACCTTTGACGATCTTCATCAGATGACACTCCTAGGACATTATGTTACACAATACATGTATGTTTTGCTCGATAAAGTTCATATTTATATCCAAAACAGCATTTTACATTGGTGCGTGATGTTCAGAGAATGTATTCCCACCAAAACGCCTGGTGAATGTCCACATCAATTTACAAAAATACTCATCATAAACGTTGACAAAATATATAACAATTATTTAAAGAATTATAGATAGACTACTCCTGGATGCAACCGCTGTGTCAGCTTTTAAAATAGCTTTACGGAGAAAAAATATTTTTCAATATTCTGAGTACATAGCTCGCCATCACAGCAAGCTATACAGACACCCGCCAAGTTCGGGGCCACCTAAACTCAGAATTAGTATTAGAAATATTGTCTTACCTTTGCTGATCTTCGTCAGAATGCACTCCCAGGACTGCTACTTCCACAAGAAATGTTCTTTATGTTCGAAATAATCCATATTTATGTCCAAATACCTCCGTTTTGTTCGTGCGTACAGATCACTTATCCAGAGGCATAACGCGCGAGCGCGGAACCAGAGACGAAAAGTCAATGTTCCATTACCGTACTAAGAAGCATGTCAAACACTGTTTAAAATCAATCTTTATGGTATTTTTAATGTAAAATTGCGATAATATTCCAACTGGACAATAGCATATTCATTCAAGAAAAAAAAGAAGGAACGGTGTGCTCGCGGGATCGAGCATATCCAATCCCTTTGTTGCCAGGCAGTCCACTCAGTAACTGAGCTCCTATACTCTGCCCAGTGACAGGAGAATGCTCAAACCACTTTCTGAAGGCTGTTGACGGCCTTAGGAAGTGCAACGTGACCCCACAGAAACTGTAGTTTCGATAGAGAATCAAAAGAAGAACTACAATTCTCAGACTTTCCACTTCCTGGTTGGATTTTTCTCAGGTTTTTGCCTGCCATATGAGTAATGTTATACTCACAGACATCATTCAAACAGTTTTAGAAACTTTAGGGTGTTTTCTATCCAAATCTACTAATAATATGCATATTCTAGTTTCTGGGCAAGAGTAGTAACCAGTTTAATTTGGGTACGTTTTTTTCATCCGACCGTGAAAATACTGCCCCCTACACCCCAACAGGTTAACAAACGATCGTTTTTGGCAAGTCGGTTAGGACATCTACTTTGTGCATGACACAAGTGATTTTTACAACAATAGTTTACAGACAGATTATTTCACTTATAACTCACTGTATCACCATTCCAGTGGGTCACCAGTCCCTCCTGCCTTTGATCTGGCGGGCACACTAGACACAAAATTCTAAATTTGTAAATGATGTCTATGTGTTGGAGTGTGCCCCAGGCTATCCAGGAAAAAAAAGAAAATGGTGCAGTTCAGTTTGCTTAATATAAGGAATTTGTAATGTATTTATACTTTTACTTTTGATACTTAAATATATTTTATCAATTTCTTACTTTTACTTTTGGTACTTAAGTATATTTAAAACCCCATACTGTTAGAGTTTTACTCTAGTATTTTAGTGGGGGACTTTCGCTGTTACTTGTGTCATTTTCTATTAAGGTTTATTGGGTACTTTTTCCACCACTGCAAGTATATACTGGAGTTGCTTACCAAGACCACATTGAAGTTTACTGAGAGGCCTAGTTACAGTTTTGACTTAAATCTGCTTGAAAATCTATGGCGAGACTTGAAAATGGCCGTCTTGCTATGATCAACAACCAACTTGACAGCTTGAAGAATTCTAAAAAGAGTAATGTGCAAATAGTGTACAATCCAGTGGTGCAATGCTCTTAGAGACTCACCCATAAAGACTCACAGCTCTAATCACTGCCAAAGGTGATTCTGACATGTGAATAGTTATGTAAATTAGATGTCTATATTTCATTTGCAATAAAATAGCTATCTTTTAATTTTTTCATGTTTTCACTTGGTCGTTATGGGGTATTGTGTAGATGGGTGAGAAATTTTATTTTAAACCATTTTGAATTCAGGCTGTTACGCAACAAAATGTGGAATAAGACAGGGGGTATGAATACTTTCTGAAAGCATTGTATATCAGCTTAGATATGATAGTAATTTCCTCTCTCATTTGTTATTTTCCTCCATAAGGGGATCCTGTCAAAACAAAATCAAAAAGGATACGAGAGAAGCCACCCCTTGTAGTCACCTCAAAGGAGACAGAGGAGTGTCCAACTCCTGAAGAAGATGCACTATCTTCACAAGAGGTCCACAGTGCAATTCCTCCAGATGCAGTGCCTTCTAAGGATGGTAGGAAGGGTTCAAAAAACAAGCACTCAAATCCAGCAAAGGATAGGCGTCCTGCGGGAAACGTGGCAGCTTTAACACCACGGATTACCATCAAGTTGGTGGCCAAGAAGACGGTGAGAAAGGAAAAGGGAGGACATCTAAAATCTGTGGAGAAGCTGAAGGTAAAAGGATTACATTTTCAATCAAAAGCTAATGACGTCAAAGGTGACCAGATGTCCAGTGCCCATGTCAAATTAAAGACCGAGACACAAGCTGATGAGGCACAGCATCTGAATGGCACTGAGGATGAGGGAGGCGGAGGAGCCATACTGGCAAGGAGGCGTGGTAGATCTGCCTCCAAGATCACTGAACCCTGTGTTCAAAGTGGGGCCAAAGTTGGGGAGGTTGATGACCAAAAATCAGAGGGGTGTATAAAATCAACAGGCAAACAGGACATTGCACTGGAAAGTGGAAATGCGGAGCCAAAAACAGACATTAACAAATTCAAACGGAAAGAAAGAACCACAGAGGTAAGCACTGAAGTCAATAAACTGGTGATCCGGAGAAGAAATAGAACTACTAATCCACCCTCCGAAACACATGAAGGCCTTGTAACAGAATTAAAAAACCAGAGCAATGACAAAGTATGTCTGGCAGAGTCTTTGTTAGAGGTTTCTAGAATAGAGGAAGCCAAACCACCATCCAGAAAGAGTAGGCGTAAACAAAGCAAGGCACATCAAGAAGAGAAGATGGTCACAGAAATCCATGTTCCGTTAGCCACAGAACCTGAAAAGCCAATTGTTGAATCCAATGACGGTCTGGCTTTTAAAAATGACGATGACATAATCGGGATTCCAAGTTTTAAGCTGATTAAAATCAGAAACCCCAAATTGGAAGGCTCATCTCAGTCTGACAGTAAGGGCTCCTCTCGTAAGAAGAAACGAAGCAAGTTTGTGTGGACACTTACATTGGTTAAGGGGAAAAGAAAGGACACCCAAGTGCAGGGCTCTGGAAATACTGTCAAAGGAACAGAGAAGCAGCGGAGTACCACTGAATTAGACAAAGCCTCTCTTTTTGAACCCAGTGTGATCAAGAGTGTAGAGAACCCCGAAGAGAAAGAGGCCACGAGTTTTACCACTTCCAGAGATGCTGAGCACACACATAATGTGAAGTCTTCCAAGAAGAAGACTAAGGAGACTTCGTCTCTTGAGGAAAAGTCCTCTCTTCATGTTGAAGTGGGACAGGTAACGCAACCACATCCAGACGAGGCCACTCAAACTGACTGTGGTGATACTGTGGGAAAGGTTGTTCCACCCCTTCAGATAAAAAAGGTCTCCTCACCCGGTAAACCTAAACGCTCAAAACCATCATTCTTGATCCATCAAACTAGTCCTGTGCCTGAAGAAAAAAATATACTGGTAAACACAAAAGATTCAAGTGCAATTCTGGAGGAAAATGTTTTTTTATCAGACACAAACGCTGTGCCAACTCCCAAAGCAAGGAGGAGAAGACTGGCAAAGATGTCTACACCACGGAAGAAGCGTGGAAGTCATAAACCCTGGACAACCCACAAACACAAGCTTCAATCAAGTCCAAATGTGGAACATCCATCTGATGTTCCAGCCAGTGAAGCAGAACCACAGATCAATGAGGTTTTGAAGACTGAGGTTTCGACATTGTCTGTCTCTAAACCTAGAAGGAGAAGAAGTTCATGTGTTTCAGTTAGAAAGAGGCCAGGGAAGACACAGATGTTACCTGAACCCACCGAATCTCCAAACAAAGAGTTAGCCCCATCTGAACAGCAGACCGTGGAGTTCTCCACATTGTCTGTTGTCTCTAAACCTAGGAGAAGAAATTCTAGCCTTTCAATAAGAAATAAGTCAAAGACACCAACATCATCTGAAACTCCAATCACAGAGATGGCCCCATTTGAACAGCAGACAGAGGAGGTCTCCACATTATCTGTTGTATCTAAACCTAGGAGAAGAAATTCTAGCCTTTCAATAAGAAATAGGTCAAAGACACCAACATCATCTGAAACTCCAATCACAGAGATGGCCCCATTTGAACAGCAGACAGAGGAGGTCTCCACATTGTCTGTTGTATCTAAACCTAGGAGAAGAACTTCTAGCCTTTCAATTAGAAAGAAGTCAAGAAAGACTCCATCTGAAACTCCAAACACAGAGATGGCCCCATCAGAACAGCAGACAGAGGAGGTCTCCACATTGTCTGTTGTGTTTAAACCTAGGAGAATAACTTCTAGCCTTTCAATAAGAAATAATTCAAAGACGCCAACATCATCTGAATCTCCAATCACAGAGATGGCCCCATTTGAACCACAGACTGAGGAGGTCTCCACATTGCCTGTTGTCTCTAAATCTAGAAGGAGAAGAAATTTGAGCCTTTCAATTAGAAAGAAGTCAAAGACGCCAACGTCATCTGAAACTCCAAACATAGAATTAGCCCGATCTGAACCTGTGACTTTGGCTGACACTCAACCAGCGGTAAAGGTGGAGCCAGAGACCCAGCCAATAGAGAGTGGAAAGGTGCTGCTGTTGGAGCCCCCTGTTATTGAAAAGACAGAACCACGGCGTCATAGAAGTCTGTTCAAACATGGCAAAAAGAAGCGAAGAGCCTTGATTGGACAGAGGCAGAAACAAAGGCAGAGGCCAAGAAGGAGAAGGCGTGATGAGAGTAAATCACCTGAAAGTAAGGTTCCTGAAACTGTTGAAGAGGTAGACCTAAAGGAAGTTTCCTCCCCAGAGGCTGCTTCCACACCGGCAAGCTCTAAACTCATTGGCATCCTCAAGACCAAGTACAGAAGGAAAAAGGTCCCCAATTCAAGCCTTCAGTTCCTTGGTACCAAAAGACCAAGAGCCAGGCCTAACACTCTATCTAAGCAGGTAGAAATGGATATCGCCCAGCAAATTTTGGAGGAGCAGGATATACAAGACACTGTGGATGATGAACCACAGTCTGATGCTTTTGATGACCAGCATGGTAAATCAAAGTACCTTAAAAACATAAAGCACTTCATCATGCCTGTTGTCAGTGTCCGGTCCTCACGGGTGATCAAGACTCCACAGAGGTTTATGGATGATGCTGGCATGTCCGTTTTGCCCCGTAGAAACTCCCCGAAGAAAGGCCAACAATTCGGCTTACACCCACGCACTGGAAGGAAACGAGAAGATGGCACAGGTAGAGAGCTTACTCCTGATCTGCCTATCGACGAGGAAGAATTTCTGAATGAGGCGCAGTTAGATGTGGATTTGTTCTCAACTCAGGAACTCGAACAGGAAACCACTGACGTGAGTGACGGCTTATCCTACGGAAAGCAGTCTGGAAAGAGGAAGTCCCTTTTGAGGAATCCCAGTTTCAAGTGGCATGTGCCAGGAGAGTCTGGTGAGGAGGTATATACACTGGACAAAACTCTACAGAGCGAGTATGAGACTTTACTTTTATCCAAAGAATTCCAAATTGCTTCTGAACCATCAACCGATCCCCAGGAGGTTCAGAAAAAGAAAAGGCCCTGCAAGTTCAACAAGCAAACATCTCACCTAAATATATACAAGCGACTGAAGAAGCTGCAACCAGGACTTCCCAAAAAGAGAAGAAAAAATGTGATGACAGATGGCGTTTGCAATACTCTTCAATCTTCTGTTCATATGCTAGCGGAAGGTCTGGATGATGAAGTCAAGAGCATCTGTCTAAAGAAACGTCCCACAATCACAGCTCCAAGCAAACCCAAATCAAAGCAAGGCAAATCCAAACTCAAGATTGAGGATCTTGATAGCCCTGGGGTTGTGCGAAAAGTCTCTGTGTGTGTTCGGACTATGAACTCAAAGTTCTTAACATTCCAATATGGAGAACATGAGGAGTTGACAGAGGAAGACAAAACAAATGCTGAAAATGTTATTGCAGGTAAGCAAAGATCAATCAATTAATGCTGATAGTTGTTTAACATTGGCTTGCTAGATTAAAAAAAAACTGTGCCTTATGTAAACCTGGTATTTTTGTTTATTTTTTATTTTACTTGGTATAATGTCTCTGAGTATGTTTTTACTGCTTAAATTACCCTGGAAAGTAGTGACATACTTTTTGGTCTTTCTCTGTCCCAGAAGCAGGAAAGCTTGAGCCACAGGAACTGCATCTGAACATGATCGCAGAGGCTGACCGTGCTACTGCTGCTGCTGCTGCTGAGGAGAAAGGAGCCACCCAGAGAGTTCGCTTCACAGGGGCCAATAAGAGGATGTTCAATCTGCTCAAGAAAGCCAAGGTCCAGCTCAACAAGATCGACCAGCAGAAACAACTGAAGTCCTCAGGGGTAATAATTGTCCCACTCATAAAAAGAATACACTTCAAAATTGCCATGCAGACAGTTATTTTTTGCAGTAAACAACATGCATGATGGGACTTTTTTCTGATACAGAATATGCTTTGTTTCCCTTCATTGTCATTAAATAGGATGATATTCATTAACACCAATATTGTGATATCTCTGGAGAGCTTCCTGTGTAAGCCCATAGTGATGAAACATGTTACCTGCAGCTTCTATCAGGGCCTGCTGGCTCCAGAGATGCAGCAGGGAAGAGACAAAGGAGGAAACCGAAAGAGCAGCTTGAGCCTGCTGCCTCAAATATGACTGACCCACCCCTGTCACAGGTATGGGCATATGAACACAATCCTGGTCTGTGCTGTTCTCTGCATGTTTTATGTTCAGTGTCTCTCGCAATTCAATGTGTCTGAATGTTGCTTTGTCTCTTACTTAATAAAGTATCAGTATGTTGTTTCTTCCTTGCTAAGACCCACCTTTTCTGGTCATAAAAATATTTTTCAATGTGATGAATGAATGTGTCATAACAGCATCCCTCCCTGTCCCCCCTCTTTCCTCGTTAACAGGAGTTCCGCAGAGCGGGGGGTCCACGCATCAAGCATGTGTGCCGTGCAGCAGCTGTGGTGCTGGGCCAGCCTCGGGCGCTGGTGCCCGATGACATGATCCCCAGACTCAGTGCTCTGCCACTGCATGAGAGAACTGGCATATCCCCCTCTGGAAAGAACCAAGGTAGAGCCTCAAGCTTTCAAAACTGATTATCAATGCAAATCTCTCAACAAATTTTTTTAAGTGAAATTATGCGTTCTGGTCTTTCCACACAACTTTCTTTGACTTTCCTATGAAAGATATCATAATTATATACCTTATCTATTGAAGGTGGTCGGTCTCCCTCTGGGCCAGACAGCCCTGGGCTGCTGGACCAAAAGGTTACCAAGGTCAGGAAGTCAGGAGCAGGTTTTGCTAAACAAAAGAGCCTTGGATCATTTGGGCTCCGCTCTCGGAGGTGTGGGATCTGCAAGGGCTGCAACCATGAGGAGGACTGTGGCGAGTGCATGAACTGCCTGGACAAACCCAAGTTTGGAGGGCCCAATACGAAGCGACAGTGCTGCGTGTAAGTGTACTGCTCATCAGAATTGCAAAGGTGACCAACTCGCATATATGCTACTGAATTATATGGATTGAATAGACAACTAAATGACCCATTTTTTTCTCTCTCCAAAAGATATAAAAGATGCGATCAGATTGAAGACAGAAAAGCACGTCGTTTGAGTGGCAAGTTCCCTAGAGGTCCTGGGAAGCGCAGGCGGCACTGCCTCAGCGTGGTTCAGTCTAGCAATGAGGAAGTTGATGGGATGGAGGTGGGGGACAGCCAGAGCCCATCTGTGAGGAAGCAGCCGCGGCGCTGTGTGAAGCCGCGCTCCTACTTTGACCTGCTGGACTATGACTCTGACCTGGAGATCACTGTGGGCTCCAACTCTGCCTCCCCCGGCCGGAGGAGAGGCCCCGGTCCACGCATCCAAGGTAGTAATGTAACATTATCGGGAAGTGATCATAGAAAGGGATTTTATTCTATGTAATATTTTCAGATCTTCTGGAACAGATATTCCCAAACTGGGACACGCGCAATGCCGTCAGGCGCAATGCCGTCAGCCAAATAAAAATGTGATTCACATTTTTTTTTCCTTTTTCACATTTTCAAACAGTCAATTTTAGTAAGGCCTGCGTCCATAGAGACACATACCAGCTCTACTGGTAGTACTGCTACTACCAGCAGTACTACACCTGCACCTGTTGACTACACAAGTTGTGTTGCTTCCACGAGCACATCCAATGCTAGCATCAGTAAGCTAGCATGGGCACTGACAGTTGAAAATCTGATGCAGCCGAAGAGCTACTGCCCCCTAACCCGGGAAAGCACCGAAAAACAGATAGGGACATTGGACCATCGAAAAGGCGCAAATATGATGAGAGCTACATTGATTTGGGGTTGACTTATATTGCGAGTAGTGCCTTTCCTCAGCCACAGTGTGTAATGTGCAAAAGTACTATCTCACAACTCAATGAAACCTTCACTCTTGCGCAGACATTTAAAAACAGAACATGCCAATTTGAAAAATAAGCCATGGGAGTTTTTTGATAGAGAATTAAGATGACTTTCGAGTAGTAAGACATGTATAAAATAAACAGATACCATTAACCTCTCTAGGGTATGTGGGATGAAATCGTCCCACCTACTCAACAGCCAGTGGAATTCCGTGGCGCGTTATTCAAATACCTTAGAAATGCTATTACTTCAATTTCTCAAACATATGACTATTTTACACCATTTTAAAGACAAGACTCTCGTTATTCTAACCACACTGTCCGATTTCAAAAAGGCTTTACAACGAAAGCAAAACATTAGATTATGTCAGCAGAGTACCCAGCCAGAAATAATCAGACACCCATTTTTCAAGCTAGCATATAATGTCACATAAACCCAAACCACAGCTAAATGCAGCACTAACCTTTGATGATCTTCATCAGATGACACTCCTAGGACATTATGTTATACAATACATGCATGTTTTGTTCAATCAAGTTCATATTTATATCAAAAACCAGCTTTTTACATTAGCATGTGACGTTCAGAACTAGCATACCCACCGCAAACTTCTGGTGAATTTACTAAATTACTCACGATAAACGTTCACAAAAAACATAACAATTATTTTAAGAATTATAGATACAGAACTCCTTTATGCAATCGCTATGTCCGATTTTAAAATAGCTTTTCGGCGAAAGCACATTTTGCAATATTCTGAGTAGATAGCCCAGCCATCACGGGCTAGCTATTTTGACACCCATGAAGTTTGGCCCTCACCAAACTCCGATTTACTATTAGAAAAATGTGATTACATTTGCTGTTCTTTGTCAGAATGCACTCCCAGGACTTCTACTTCAAAACAAATGTTGGTTTGGTTCAAAGTAATCCATAGTTCAAATGTTCAAATATCCTCTGTTTTGTTTGTGCGTTCAAGACACTATCCGAAGGGTGACGAAGGGTGACGCGCCCGACGCGTTTCGTGACAAAAAAATTCAAAATATTCCATTACCGTACTTCGAAGCATGTCAACCGCTGTTTAAAATCAATTTTTATGCGATTTTTCTCGTAAAAAAAGCGATAATATTCCGACCGGGAAACCCTGTTTTCGTTCAAAGACGAAAAAATAAAAACATGGTGTCGCCTCGTGCACGCGCCCCAGTCTCATTGTTCTCTGATCGACCACTATCCAAATGCGCTACTGTTTTTCAGCCAGGGCCTGCAAAGACATCATTCACCGTTTTGCCGCCTTCTAAGAGCCTATGGGAGCCGTAGGAAGTGTCACGTTACAGCAGAGATCCTCAGTTTTCAATAAAGAGAGTGTAGAAGCCCAAGAAATGGTCAGAGAGGGCACTTCCTGTAAGGAATCTTCTCAGGTTTTTGCCTGCCATATGAGTTCTGTTATACTCACAGACACCATTCAAACACAGTTTTAGAAACTTTAGGGTGTTTTCTATCCAAAGGCAATAATTATATGCATATTCTAGTTTCTGGGCAGTAGTAATAACCAGATTAAATCGGGTACGTTTTTTATCCGGCCGTGCAAATACTGCCCCCTACCCTAGAGAGGTTAATAAGAAGGGGCTAGAAGCGTCTTACATGGTGAGCTACCGAGTGGCTAGGACGGGCAAGCCCCATACTATTGTGGAGGACTTAATTCTTCCTGCTGCCGTGGATATGGTTGGGACAATGCTGTGGGAAAAGGCCCAAAAAGCGATACAGACAATGCCTTCATCAAACAACAGTTTCACAACGCATCAGTGACATGGTAGGACATGTTTTGAAACAATTACTGCTTCGCATACAAGCCAGTGAATTCTATGCGTTACAGCTGGATGATGTGGTGTCAACAGATATGGCGGGCCTGGCACAACTCCTGGTATATGTCCATTACGTTTATGGGGGGGTCAATTAAGGAAGACATCCTCTTCTGCAAACCAGAACAACAGCAGAGGATATTTAAGTACTGGACAGCTTTGTGACATCAAATGGACTTTGGTGGTCAAGATGTGTTGGTATCTGTACTGATGGTGCAAAAGCCATGACAGGTAAACATAGTGGAGTGGTAACGCGCGTGCAAGCAGTTGCTCTCGGCAGTGTACGCCACTTGGGTACACTGCAGCATCCACCGAGAGGCTCTTGCTGCCATGGGAATGCCTGACAGCTTGAAAGACGTTTTGCACACTACAGTTTCTACAACATACAGAAGTGCACTGGTTATCAAGGGGCAAAGTATTGACACGTGCTTAATGTTTTCTTTACTCCCCATAATTTTCACTTGTCTGACCGCTTGCATGATGACGAGTTTCGCACACAACTGGCCTATCTGGGAAATGTTTTTTTTCTCGCCTGAATGATCTGAATCTAGGATTACAGGGACTCTCTGCGACTATATTCAATGTGCTGGACAAAATTGAGGCTATGATAAAGAAGTTGGAGCTCTTCTCTGTCTGCATTAACAAGGACAACACATAGGTCTTTCCATCATTTTATGATTTTTTTTGTGTGCGAATGAACTCAAGCTTATGGACAATGTCAAATGTGATATAGCGAAGCACCTGAGTGAGTTGGGTGTGCAATTACGAAGGTACTTTCCCGAAATGGATGACACAAATAACTGGATTTGTTATCCCTTTCATGCCCTGCCTCCAGTCTACTTACTGATATCTGAACAAGAGAAATCGAAATTGTAACAAGCGGTTCTGTGTAAATTGAATTTAATCAGAAGCCAGTGCCAGATTTCTGGATTGGGCTGCGCTCAGAGTATCCTGCCTTGGCAAATCACGCTGTTAAGACACTGATGCCCTTTGCAACCACGTACAAATGTGAGAGTGGATTCTCGGCCCTCACTAGCATGAACTAAATACAGGCAGAGGCTGTGGAAAATGATTTAAGACTGAGACTCTCTCCAATACAACCCAACATTGCAGAGTTATGTGCATCCTTTCAAGCACACCCTTCTCATTAACTTGTGGTGAATTATTCACAATTTTCGATGAACAAATAAGGTTTTATATGTAAGATGGTTAAATAAAGAGCAAAAGGATTGATTATTATTATTTGTGCCATGGTCCTATAAGAGCTCTTATAGGACCAAAACTCACACTCATTAATACATGTATAGTGTGTGTGTGGCAGGCTTACAATAGTGGCAACATTTAAGAGTGCGCTGACCCTGGTGCTAGAGAGGGTACGCAGCTGGAGGTTGAATGTTTGAAGGGGTACGGGACTACAAAAAGATTGGGAACCACTGTTCTAGAAGATCCCGGTCAAAGCTGTGAGGTAATGCGTTAACTCTGAAGTATTAACACTGTATGTCTAATGACCACTGCAATGGTTCCTTTTCGTCTTCAGACTTTGTCTCTCTGGATGGATTCCTGGGAGACCTATCAGACGACAGTGTGAGACATCGCAGGCTGCACCACCGAGTCCCTCCTGGTCGCCGTAAAACTGACAAGGTAAAGAATCACAACAGGGCTGCTGCTCTGATGCCACTGAGCAGGCGGTGCATGAATTTACAGTTTCTGGGTCACCTAGGTGTATAACACAAAGGATCTGCACAACCCACTCCCCACCGCCCCCCCTCTCTCTCTCTCTCTCTCTCCCAATCTCTCTCTCCTCTCTCTCCAATCTCTCTATCTTTCCACTCACTTCGTCTTCTCTCTGCTGCACCTTATGGTGGGATTCCCTGTCCTCTCTTCCTTCTCTCTCCTCTCATTCCGAGTTAAGCTGCTGCTTGCTTATAGGTGCTCGTGGCAGATAACGCTGGTGCTCTTTTGCTTTGGCCTCAGCAGTCCCACCCTTCACAGGCACAGCAGAAGCGGACAGGCCCATGGAGCGGTGGTGTCTACAGCTGGCTGCACGATGACCACCATGGAGAGAGAGAGTCAGAGGGGCTGTCGGCGGAGCAGCTACTGCTGCAGATGACACAGTCCCCCCCACACTCACAGTCAGACTTGGAGCTATCCTCCTCCTACCCCGAGGACCAAGGGTCTCCCCACCCCTGGCGCCTGCTATCCCACACTGGGGCCACCCCGGGGTGGCCAAGGGCCAGGGTGAGGGTAGAGGGTGAGAGGGGAAGAATGTTGGTGGAGGCGGGGTGGGGACGAGCCCGTTTTTATGCTTTGTCTTATTTTTCCCAGAATCCTCTGGAACAGACGCCACCCAGCGTCCTGGCCGCCCTGGCCAATGGATTTGACCAGAGGGAGAGGGAGCCGTCCGAGCCTACGCACAAGATCGGCGTGGACTTCAAGGTCAGATGCTTTTCCTTGACTCTTGTAGCTGTGGTTTTAGAGATCTCATTTACCAGTTATACCCGTGGTATACGGCTGTCAGCCATTCAGCATTCAGGGCTTGAACCACCCAGTTTTAATGGCCAATATACCAGAAATCCCTGAGGTGCCTTATTGCTATTATAAACCGTTACCAACATAAATATCACAGTAAATAAGTTGTTTTGCGTCATACCTGTGATATATTGTATGCTAAATACACGGCATGAATGCTGTTTCAGCCCATCAGCATCCAGGACCCAAACTACGCAGTTTATAACCATGCTTAAATTTGTTAAGTTCATGTTTTAAGTATCCCTATATTTCTGTTATTACGGGGCTATCACTCAGTCAAGAGTGCGCCTGCGCAGGACGTCTGTTCGTTGATGGACCTAGCCGAGAGTGCAATGGCTACCTTGTAGTGTGTTCATACGGTATAGTAAACTTTGTTAAACTGGAACCTTGTCGTTGTCATTTCGAGTTAACATTGGTAGCAGAGGATGGCTAATAACTACAATGTGCCACCTCGCTTCGACGAGAAGAGGTCGTACGAAAGTTGGAAAAATGAACTTGGAATCTGGACACGAGTTACTAATCTGGACGCGAAAAAGCAAGCACTTGCGGTGGTATTATCGCTCGAGGGAAGAGCGAGAGATACAGCACTGGAAATATCCGTTGAGGATTTGAACAATGATGATGGTATAGGAACTTTGATCAGAGCACTGCATTCTGTATTTTTTAAAGAAGAGAAAGACCGTGCCTACGAGGCATATTCAAACTTTGACAGTGTTACGAGAGATATTTCGGTTGCAATGACGGACAGAGGTACAATAGGATGCGCAAGTACGACATGGTTCTCCCGGATGCAGTGTTAGCTTTCAAGTTGCTAGATACTGCCTGTCTAGATAGTAGGGAGAAACAGTTGGCTTTGACTGCTTGTACTGTACTGACTTTTGCATCAATGAAGTCGGCACTAAAAATAATTTTGGGTGAAAAGACGTCTGTCGCGCCAATAACAGATGGAATGCAAGTGAGTAACGAAGCATTTTACACTGAGCAGCAGAGAAAAGGCGTCAAAAAGTCACGTTCTCAAGACAACCAGAAGAGGTCGCCATTTCCCGGCACAAATCCACTGGACAAATATGGAAGGAGATCAAAATGTGCTATTTGTCAAAGCACTTACCATTGGGTTAAAGACTCCTCATAAAAATGAACAAGTTAAACTAACAGAGGAAAATGTAAACACAGATATAGAGCAGTGTAACATTACACTGTTTTCAAATGAATCTGCTTCTGATACTGAGATTTTTATAGTTGAATCCTTAGGATCTGCTGTGATTGATACTGACTGCATGTACACGGACAGTGTGTGGTTCAAAATGGCTTGATAGCTATGTCAGTGAACTAAATATGAAAGAAGTACAAAATATGATTGACACACCAAGCAACAGAGCTTTCAAATTTGGAGATGGGAGAATTGTTCATTCTACCAAGCGAGTTAAGATACCACCAAAATTGGTCAGACTAAGTGTCACATTGAAACAGAGGTGGTCCCTACAGATATCCCCTTACTATTAAGCAAAGCTTCCCTCAAGAAGGCAGGGGCTGTACTAGACATAAAAAATGACGTTTAAACAACCAGTGACTCTTGAACTTACTACCTCAGGCCACTATTGTGTAAACATTTTAGACAAAGACATCACACAGAGTCCATGCAAAAATGAGACTCTGGTGGACACAGAGCACATGGAGATTCTGACAGTCACAGAGAACATGAACACAAAAGAAAAACACAAAGTATTGTTAAAGCTTCACAAACAGTTTGGACATGCTACAGTTGACAGACTTCAGAAGTTACTCAGCAGTTCAGGGAATAATGATGATGAGAGTATTTCCATTCTACAGCAGATAGTTAACAGTTGTGAGACATGTCAAAAATACAGTAAATCTAAGCCCAAAGCAGCTGTTGGTTTGCCACTAGCTTCCAAATACAATGAAACAGTGGCTGTAGATCTACATGAGTTAGCACCAAGTGTGTGGTACCTTCACATAATCGACCACTTCACACGCTTTAGTGCTGGAAGCATTGTGAATACAAAGAAACCCAGTGACATCGTCAATCATTCATTCCTGGGTAAGTGTGCATGGCCCGCCCCAGAAATTGTACAGTGACAATGGAGGAGAATTCAATAATAATGAAATAAGAGAAATGGCAGAGAAATTCAACATGGAAGTAAAGACAACTGCTGCATACAGTCCATGGAGCAATGGAATTCTGGAGAGACACAATCAAACACTCACAGAGATCATGCTGAAAGTGAAGCAAGACAATGGATGTGACTGGAACACAGGCCTAGATTGGGCTTTGATGGCAAAAAACGCAATGCACAATGTTCATGGTTACAGCCCATACCAACTAGTGTTCGGGCAGAACCCTAATCTTCCCTCTGTACTGGTTGACAAGCCACCAGCACTAGAAGGGGCCAGTGTGAGTGCATGGGTGGGACAGCACCTTTCAGCACTACATGCAGCGAGAAAAGCGTTCACTGAAGCAGAGTGCTCAGAAAGAATTCGCAGGGCTCTGCGTAAACAGCTACGACCCACCGATGAGAAGTACGAAACTGGGAACAAAGTGTACTACAAACGGGTTGACTGTCAAGAGTGGAAAGGACCGGGAGTAGTCATTGACCAAGATGGTGTGGTGATATTTGTGAGGCACGGAGGCATCATTGTCAGGGTGCATCACTCAAGATTGCGGAAAGTAAATGATCAACAAGATAGAGGGGCTGTTGCTGAGAATCATCCTAATGAAAAGGAGACCGTAACAGACACAAACCTACCAGATGTCACATCCAATGATATGGACACTGAAACTGACACAGGAAATGAAGCAGAGACCTTCACACATGCCACAGATAATACTGTTGAGGGTTCAAATGAGGAAAACATTCAACAACAGCCACATGTGTTAAGACAATATCGATGTTCCAATCTGAAAACTGGACAAACTGTTAAATACATGGACAGAGAAAGTGGTATTCCACATACAGCAACCGTCATTGGACGAGCAGGAAAAGCCAAAAGAAAACACCAGAACGGGTACAACTTGCAGTACTCTGAACCAGTTACACTTTCTGGTACAACAGGGTCAGCTGACCTGTCACTTATAGATAATCTCAGAATTGAACCAATGGAAAATCGAGAAAAACAGAATGACATTCAAAATGATGATGTACTTGAAACAAAGGACGTGTCATTTGACTCAGCTAAGCTAGATGAGCTCAGTAATTGGAGGACAAATTGAGTGTTTGAGGAAGTTGGACATTGGCCAAAGATGTGTCTCAACAAGGTGGGTGTGTACCCTTAAAGAATCCTTAACTGGAATAGTGCCTAAAGCACGTCTAGTGGCTAGAGGTTTTGAGGAGCTGGCTGCTAAACAACTCCCAAAAGACTCACCGACATGCACCTCAGAGTCACTCAGATTTGCTGCTGACAGTAATCTGCCAGAAAAAATTGAAACTTAATTCCATAGACATCAAATCTGCATTTTTGCAGGGAACAGAGCTGTCAAGGGACATTCACATCCGACCTCCGCCTGAAGCTAAATGCGAAGGAACACTGTGGAAACTAAAAAGGTGTGTGTATGGACTGGCAGATGCATCACTCTACTGGTACAACAAAGTCAAGGCAACAATGCTGAATACAGGTGGAAAACTGTCACAAGTGGATCCTGCAGTCTTCTATTGGCTTGATCAAGATTGCAATGTGACTGGAGTACTTGCCTGTCATGTTGATGACTTTATCTGGGGTGGCTCACAGACCTTTGCTACAACTGTGATTCCACACCTCAAAGCTGTTTTCCAGGTCGGCCGTGAGGAGCATGATCATTTATGTTGGCATAGAGTTTATTACAGTTGATGGGACAATACTGATGCAACAGGAGAGCTATATCAAGAATCTTCAACCCATCCACATGGATTCTTCAAGAGCCGTACAAAGGAATTCCCCTCTCTGTGGAATTGAAGCTGATCAATTGAGGTCAAAGATGGGACACATTTTATGGGTTGCTAGACAGAGTAGACCTGATGTAATGTTTGATGGTTGCAACTTGGCATCTAACACAAAACACGCCACTGTACAAACCATTCATGAGGCAAACAAAGTTGTTCGTAAACTGAAATCACAACAAGTGACTTTAAAGTTTCAGCATGTTGGAAAAGATGACTCTTTGAAACTAGTTGTCTTCAGTGATGCTTCGCTAGGGAACCTTACAGATGGAGGCACACAAGGTGGACATCTAATCGTGTTAATGGGTGAAGGAGGAAGATTCTCACCTGTCTGTTGGCAGTCAAAAAGGATCAGAAGGGTTGTCCGACGCACACTTGCTGGAGAAACACTTGCTCTTGCGGATGGAATTGACAATGCGATCTTTCTTGCAACTCTGTTCTCAGAGCTTACCACTGGTGAGACAAAACGGCACATTCTACCTGTAGTTTGTGTCACTGACAACTACTCATTAGTTGATGCTTTGAAGTCAACCAAGTCTGTCACAGAGAAAAGACTTCGTATTGAGATTAGCAGCATCAAGGAACTTAGTCAAGCACAGAGAATCCAGCTGATTCTGTGGTCGACCACAAAGGAACAGCTTGCTGACTGTCTGACTGAAAAAGGAGCATCCGGTCTTGTGCTCCTACAGGCTCTCCTCCTACAGGCTCTCCTCCTACAGGCTCTCCTCCTACAGGCTCTCCTCCTACAGGCTCTCCTCCTACAGGCTCTCCTCCTACAGGCTCTCCTCCTACAGGCTCTCAGTAATGGAAAGTGGCAGCTTGAGTAATTCAAATAAAAACTGTCACACAACCCATTTGTAATGGGGAACTTGAATAATTCTTGGACATTTAATTATGTTGTTGTTTAATTTGTCTTTAAAGAAAAGGGGGAGATTGTTAAGTTCATGTTTTAAGTATCCCTATATTTCTGTTATTACGGGGCTATCACTCAGTCAAGAGTGCGCCTGCGCCGGACGTCTGTTCGTTGATGGACCTAGCCGAGAGTGCAATGGCTACCTTGTAGTGTGTTCATACGGTATAGTAAACTTTGTTAAACTGGAACTTTGTTGTTGAGTCATTTCGAGTTAACAAAATGAGCCATTATCATCATCAGTTTTTGGCTTTGGTTTAGTTCTGTAATACCCTTATCTATCCACTGGATGTCAGTGCTCTTCTACATCAAAAGTCCCAAAGGCTATTTCCCATCTCTGTATCTCCCACTCCTGTGTATGACTCTGTCCTGTGGCCTCTATGAGAGGTGAAAGCTGTGTCTAAGCCCCTGTCTGCCATGCAGGAGGACTGTGACCTCCAGAATGTGTGGATGATGGGAGGCCTGAGTATCCTGACCTCTGTGCCCATCATGCCCCCCTGTGTCTGCCTGCTGTGTGCCAGTAAAGGACAACAAGAGGTAAAGGCTCACAACATGGCTCTGTTATTACAATGTCCCATTGGAGGAATGTCTTTGTTTTCAACACTGCTATTTGCTATAGGATGTTTTGACATATAGGATGTTTTTGTCAATGTATGGCCATGATGGATCTTTTGAATCCACATTGGAATGTCTTAAACCTGCAGACCGTTGTCTGTTCCTATTCTAGCAAATGCTGTACTGCCAGGTGTGCTGTGAGCCCTTCCACCGGTTTTGCCTTGAGCCAACGGAGCGTCCCTCTGAGGAGAACTGGTGCTGTCGCCGCTGCAAGTGCTGCCATATATGTGGCAGAAAAAACAAGCACTCCAAGGTATGGGTCCACACAAGGCCCCAGTCACTCCAGTCTCAACCGAGGACTGAACCACCTGGTCACTAGTTTAGGCTATATCCAGGGTCTATAGTTAACCCAGAGACTGAAGAGTAAGTGAGACACCCCACTCACTGTTTTTTTTATGCTTCAATGAACTAAGTAGACCAGATCTAGCTGATATTGCATTGATGCCTATGGGAGAGGGGCTTACTTTATTAGACCAGAACTGACATTTTGTTCAATAATTCACACTCAGGCCGTTAACAATCTTCATGCATTTACATTTACGTCATTTAGCAGACGCTCTTATCCAGAGCGACTTCCAAATTGGTGCATTCACCTTGTGATATCCAGTGGAACAACCACTTTACAATAGTACATCTATATCTATTTTTATTTTTTGGGGGGTAGGTTAGAAGGATTACTTTATCCTATCCCAGGTATTCCTTAAAGAGGTGGGGTTTCAGGTGTCTCCGGTAGGTGGTCATTGACTCCGCTGTCCTGGCGTTGTGAGGGAGCTTGTTCCACCATTGGGGTGCCAGAGCAGCGAACAGTTTTGACTGGGCTGAGCGGGAACTGTGCTTCCGCAGAGGTAGGGGGGCCAGCAGGCCAGAGGTGGATGAACGCAGTGCCCTTGTTTGGGTGTAGGGACTGATCAGAGCCTGAAGGTATGGAGGTGCCGTTCCCCTCACAGCTCCGTAGGCAAGCACCATGGTCTTGTAGCAGATGCGAGCTTCAACTGGAAGCCAGTGGAGAGAGCGGAGGAGCTGGGTGACGTGAGAGAACTTGGGAAGGTTGAACACCAGACGGGCTGCGGCGTTCTGGATGAGTTGTAGGGGTTTAATGGCACAGGCAGGGAGCCCCGCCAACAGCGAGTTGCCGTAATCCAGACGGGAGATGACAAGTGCCTGGATTAGGACCTGCGCTGCTTCCTGTGTAAGGCAGGGTCGTACTCTGCGAATGTTGTAGAGCATAAACCTACAAGATCGGGTCACCGCCTTGATGTTAGCGGAGAACGACAGGGTGTTGTCCAGGGTCACGCCAAGGCTCTTAGCACTCTGGGAGGAGGACACAAGGGAGTTGTCAACCGTGATGGTGAGATCATGGAACGGGCAGTCCTTCCCCGGGAGGAAGAGCAGCTCCGTCTTGCCGAGGTTCAGCTTGAGGTGGTGATCCGTCATCCACGCTGATATGTCTGCCAGACATGCAGAGATGCGATTCGCCACCTGGTTATCAGAAGGGGGAAAGGAGAAGATTAATTGTGTGTCGTCTGCGTAGCAATGATAGGAGAGACCATGTGAGGATATGACAGAGCCAAGTGACTTGGTGTATAGCGAGAATAGGAGAGGGCCTAGAGGGCACACATCCACCATCTTTGGTTTTCACTGATCAGGAAACAACTGTGACATCAGTGTTGCCACCAATCTATGTGTAACTGAAATACTGTATCTCTCTGGTGTTCCTCAGCCTCTGCTGGAGTGTGACAGATGCCAGAACTGTTATCACCCTTCATGCCTGGGGCCTAACTACCCCAAACCCAACAGGAGGAGGAAGGCCTGGGTGTGTATGACATGCATCAGGTGTAAAAGCTGTGGGGTTACACCAGGGAAGAGTTGGGACACCGAGTGGAACCACGATAAAGGACTCTGTCCAGACTGCACCAAGCTCCACGACCAAGGTAAGATGAAGTGAACGCTTTGGGGAAGTCGATCTGCAAACACAAATGTTCAAACATGGTAAAAGACAAGCTCATTTATTTGATTTCACTGTTCATATGGGAATGGCAGGATATTGACGATATCATTTTCTAAAGGCAACTACTGTCCGATCTGCTTCAAGTGCTATGAGGACAGTGACTACGACAGTCAGATGATGCAGTGTGCCACCTGTAACCACTGGGTCCATGCCAAGTGTGAGGACCTGACAGGTGAGTCTTCCAGTGTTACGCCCAACTTATTCTGCTGTGTAACAGGCTCCCATGCTCAGCAGTACCTTTCACAGGGATGCAAACTCGTCACTTTTCCCTGACATTTGCCTTTTGATCTTAGAATACAGAAGGTCATCCACGTGAGTCATGTAGATCTGACAAAAAGTGCGTAGATGTAGTGTATCACTCATTGAGTTATAACGTCGAGGCTCCAACAGATCTTCTCCCTGTGTGATCACTACCGACTGTACAGAATGCATCCCTACCCTCTGTGTCCTACAAATAGAATACCAGGGTTTAGATCGTGATGTCAGATATGTCATATCAGAACGAGTGCTTCATCCAATATCACGTGTGACAGCTGTGAGCAGCCAGCTGCGTCCCACTAACCAGCCGTTAGCCTGCTCAGCGGCCTCTCTCCATCTGTTCTTTCTGCACATCTCTATCACTTTTAAAATGCTAGTTAGCCATGATGGCGAGCTGGGGTGTGCAGACAGTGATGTGGTTTCTGTTACATTTGTTTAATAATTGGAGCTGCTCGCAGTGCAAGGGAAGTGGATACATGTTACTCTGTATTATGATACTTGGTCTGGTAGCACATCCTTAGTAAAGTGTTGGTATGGTGACAACCCCACTCTAAAAATAGGCACATTTTCTTGCAGTTTACGTAGCTTTTGTTGTGTGTTTATGTAGGAAGACTTTGTCACTTTTTTAGGCCCTCAACAGTTTGCATCCCTGCTTTCACAATAGAGAACATGCACTGAGTGTACAAAACGTTATAAACACCTGCTCTTTCCTTGACAGGCTGACCAGGTGAATCCAGTTGAGCGCTATGAGCCCTTATGGCTGTTACCTTCAATCAGTGTAGATGAAGGGGAGGAGAAAAGTCAAAGGATTTTTTTAAATCATTGAGACATGGATTGTGCATTTCTGCTATTCAGAGGGTGAATGGGCAAGACAAAATATTTAAGTGCCTTTGAATGGGTTTTAGTAGTAGGTACCAGGCACACCAGATTTGAGTGTGTCAAGAACTGCAAAGCTGCTGGGGTTTTCACAAGTTTCCTGTGTGTATTGTTAGGTTCTAATTCTCAGTCAAACTCGATGGATACTATGAAAGCTTAAACAAGTTTATTCTTCCCAGAGGGTCAATACAGCTGCATTCAGACAACTTGTTTCCACCAACACAAGTGTGTATGTGTGTGTGTGTGTGTGTGTGTGTATATACATTGCTCAAAAAAATAAAGGGAACACTTAAACAACACATCCTAGATCTGAATGAAATAAATAATCTTATTAAATACTTTTTTCTTTACATAGTTGAATGTGCTGACAACAAAATCAAACAAAAATAATCAATGGAAATCCAATTTATCAACCCATGGAGGTCTGGATATATATATACTCCTCCTTCTCTCCAACCCTTACATCTGCTATGGTTCGACAGGAAGACGAAGTGATGGGGGTAATAAACCGTTCCTTCTCCCTTAAGGTGACCTGACCTCAACCCCCTTGATGCCTAATCCAAAGCTCTCCACCCGTATCACCTATAGCAATCGTGATTGCCTCAACTCAGCATATTCCAAAGCCATCTGGCTCCTACAGATAACCATTAACTTCTGATATAAAAACCAGTCTCTATCACTCCTTAGATACTATAGTATTACTTCTGATCTATCATGTCTCTAGTATAACAATGTTCCAAGTTTAAGAATTCAGAACCCAGAATCTAACAGTCCCCTGTATCGAACATTTAACTCCATACTGTTACATACACTTGGAAATTACTTTTAAATGGACAAACAATAATAATAATAAAAAATAAAACATGATTAACATTCAGAGTTAGGCTTATGGCCTCTGTTCTATATGCACGCTCTTATTTCCATCTCTCATCACACAACAGAATGCCATAGCAGCTGAAGCTGTTGGCTTTCTCCACTTCAGCTTGAGCTGCTTTTCCACTTTCTACTTCTGGTTCTTAACCTCTCTAGGGTCGACGGGACGAAATCGTCCCACCTACTCAACAGCCAGTTGAATCCCGTGGCGCGTTATTCAAATACCTTAGAAATGCTATTACTTCAATTTCTCAAACATATGACTATTTTACACCATTTTAAAGACAAGACTCTCGTTAATCTAACCACACTGTCCGATTTCAAAAAGGCTTTACAACGAAAGCAAAACATTAGATTATGTCAGCAGAGTACCCAGCCAGAAATAATCAGACACCCATTTTTCAAGCTAGCATATAATGTCACATAAACCCAAACCACAGCTAAATGCAGCACTAACCTTTGATGATCTTCATCAGATGACAACCCTAGGACATTATGTTCTACAATACATGCATGTTTTGTTCATATTTATATCAAAAAACAGCTTTTTACATAAGCATGTGACGTTCAGAACAAGCATACCCCCCGCAAACTTCTGGTGAATTTACTAAATTACTCACGATAAACGTTCACAAAAAAAATAACAATTATTTTAAGAATTATAGATACAGAACTCCTCTATGCACTCGCTATGTCCGATTTTTAAAATAGCTTTTCGGTGAAAGCACATTTTGCAATATTCTCAGTAGATAGCCCGGCATCACATGGCTAGCTATTTAGACACCCACCAAGTTTAGCACTCACCAAAATCAGATTTACTATAAGAAAAATGTTATTACCTTTGCTGTCTTCGTCAGAATGCACTCCCAGGACTTCTACTTCAATAACAAATGTTGGTTTGGTTCAAAATAATCCATAGTTATGTTCAAATATCCTCTGTTTTGTTCGTGCGTTCAAGACACTATCCGAATGGTAAAGAAGGGTGACGCGCACGACGCATTTCGTGACAAAAAAATTCTAAATATTCCATTACCGTACTTCGAAGCATGTCAACCGCTGTTTAAAATCAATTTTTATGCGATTTTTCTCGTAAAAAAGCGATAATATTCTGACCGGGAAAGCGTGTTTAGGTTCAAAGGCGAAAGAAAATAAAACATGGGGTCGACTCGTGCACGCGCCTCAGCCCATTGTCCTCTGATAGAGCACTTGCCAAAAGCGCTAATGTTTTTCAGCCAGTGGCTGGAATTACATCATTCAGCTTATTCCCGCCTTCTGAGAGCCTATGGGAGCCGTAGGAAGTGTCACGTTACAGCAAATATCCTCAGTCTTCAATAAACAGAGTCAAGAAGCTCAAGGAATGGTCAGACAGGCCACTTCCTGTAAGGAATCTTCTCAGGTTTTTGCCTGCCATATGAGTTCTGTTATACTCACAGACACCATTCAAACACAGTTTTAGAAACTTTAGGGTGTTTTCTATCCAAAGCCAATAATTATATGCATATTCTAGTTTCTGGGCAGTAGTAATAACCAGATTAAATCGGGTACGTTTTTTATCCGGCCGTGTAAATACTGCCCCCTAACCCCAACAGGTTAAGAGAGTGATAGCACAAGACTTGGAAAGCCGAAAAGAAACACAAAACAACAGCATTAACAAGGTTTATTTATTTATTTTTATTTCACCTTTATTTAACCAGGTAGGCAAGATGAGAACAAGTTCTCATTTACAATTGCGACCTGGCCGAGATGATAAAGCAAAGCAGTTCGACACATACAACAACAGAGAGTTACACATGGAGTAAAACAAACATACAGTCAATAATACAGTAGAAAAATATGTCTATATACAATGTGAGCAAATGAGGTGAGATAAGGGAGGTAAAGGCAAAAAAGGCCATGGTGGCAAAGTAAATACAATATAGCAAGTAAAACACTGGAGTGGTAGATTTGTAGTGGAAGAAAGTAGAAATAGAAATAATGGGGTGCAAAGGAGCTAAATAAATAAATACAGTAGGGGGAAGTGGTAGTTGTTTGGGCTAAATTATAGATGGGCTATGTACAGGTGCAGTGATCTGTGAGCTGCTCTGACAGCTGGTGCTTAAAGCTAGTGAGGGAGATAAGTGTTTCCAGTTTCAGAGATTTTTGTAGTTCGTTCCAGTCATTGGCAGCGGAGAACTGAAAGGAGAGACGGCCAAAGGAGGAATTGGCTTTGGGGGTGACCAGAGAGATATATCTGCTGGAGCGCGTGCTACAGGTGGGTGCTGCTATGGTGAACAGTGAGCTGAGATAAGGGGGGACTGGAGATGACCTGGAGCCAGTGGGTTTGGCGACGAGTATGAAGCGAGGGCCAGCCAACGAGAGCGTACAGGTCGTAGTGGTGGGTAGTATATGGGGCTTTGGTGACAAAACGGATGGCACTGTGATAGACTGCATCCAGTTTATTGAGTAGGGTATTGGAGGCTATTTTGTAAATGACATCGCCGAAGTTGAGGATCGGTAGGATGGTCAGTTTTACGAGGGTATGTTTGGCAGCATGAGTGAAGGATGCTTTGTTGCGAAATAGGAAGCCAATTCTAGATTTAACTTTAGATTGAAGATGTTTGATGTGAGTCTGGAAGGAGAGCTTACAGTCTAACCAGACACCTAGGTATTTGTAGTTGTCCACATATTCTAAGTAAGAACCGTCCAGAGTAGTGATGCTGGATGGGCGGGCAGGTGCGGGCAGCGATTGGTTGAAGAGCATGCATTTAGTTTTACTTGTATTTAAGAGCAGTTGGAGGCTACGGAAGGAGAGTTGTGTATGGCATTGAAGCTCGTCTGGAGGGTTGTTAACAGTGTCCAAAGAAGGGCCAGAAGTATACGGAATGGTGTCGTCTGCGTAGAGGTGGATCAGAGACTCACCAGCAGCAAGTGCGACATCATTGATGTATACAGAGAAAAGAGTTGGCCCAAGGATTGAACCCTGTGGCACTCCCATAGAGACTACCAGAGGCCCGGACAACAGGCCCTCCGATTTGACAAGTTGAACTCTATCAGAGAAGTAGTTGGTGAACCAGGCGAGGCAATCATTTGAGAAACCGAGGCTATTGAGTCTGCCGATGAGAATGTGGTGATTGACGGAGTCGAAAGCCTTGGCCAGGTCAATGAATACGGCAGCACAGTATTGTTTCTTATCGATGGCGGTTACGATATAGTTTAGGACCTTGAGCGTGGCTGAGGTGCACCCATGACCAGCTCTGAAACCAGATTGCATAGCGGAGAAGGTGCGGTGGGATTTGAAATGGTCGGTAATTTGTTTGTTGACTTGGCTTTCGAAGACCTTAGAAAGGCAGGGTAGGATAGATATAGGTCTATAGCAGTTTGGGTCAAGAGTGTCCCCTCCTTTTGAAGAGGGGGATGACAGCAGCTGCTTTCCAATCTTTTGAAATCTCAGATGACACGAAAGAGAGGTTGAACAGGCTAGTAATAGGGGTTGCAACAATTTCGGCAGATCATTTTAGAAAGAAAGGGTCCAGATTGTCTAGCCCGGCTGATTTGTAGGTGTCCAGATTTTGCAGCTCTTTCAGAACATCAGCTGACTGGATTTGGGAGAAGGAGAAATGGGGAAGGCTTGGGCGAGTAGCTGTGGGGGGTGCAGTGCTATTGACTGCGGTAGGGGTAGCCAGGTGGAACGCATGGCCAGCCGTAGAAAAATGCTTATTGAAATTCTCAATTATAGTGGATTTATCGGCGGTGACAGAGTTTCCTATCCTCAGTGCAGCTGGGAGAAGGTGTTCTTATTCTCCATGGACTTTACAGTGTCCCAGAACTTTTTTGAGTTTGTGTTACAGGAAGCAAATTTTTGCTTGAAAAAGCTAGCCTTGGCTTTACTAACTGCCTGTGTATATTGGTTTCTAACTTCCCTGAGAAGTTGCATGTCACGGGGGCTGTTCGATGCTAATGCAGAACGCCACAGGATGTTTTTGTGTTGGTTAAGGGCAGTCAGGTCTGGAGAGAACCAAGGGCTATATCTGTTCCTGGTTCTAAATTTCTTGAATGGGGCGTGCTTATTTAAGATGGTGAGGAAGGCATTTTTAAAAAATGTGTTAAGCTATGCATAATTATACATGCATAAAAACCAGTCTGAGACCATGATAATTCCCACTCTCTCTTCACCTGACTCTATGCCTCTAGGATACTTTTCTGCTGGATTCCACAAAATTGAAAGCCCTAAAAAGCCGCCTCTAGCTTTCGCCCAGACTTCCCCTTTCCGGCCCCAGGTTCCAAGAGGTGTTCCCAAGCTGTGTCATTTTCACTTTGTTCCCCATCTCTTCCATTGCCACCTGATAGGCAAGTGCGTATCCCCAATCAACGCTGCATCCTCTTGAGGTAACTCAGCACTGTATAGACTTTTACATCAATGCCTCCAAAATGTTGTTTAGAGTACAATTACCCCACCATCTATCCTTTCATATGATGCATTAACCAATAAAGCAGCTAACCCAATCCAACTATGATGTTTAAAGTAGCTCCCTTACCCAACCCATCTACATTTCTACAGTGGAATCTAGTCTCTCTCTCTCCCTCTCTCTCTCTCTTTAGCTCTGCTTCCTCTGTCATGGCGTCTTCAAGCTCACCCATTATGCAGTTGGACCTCACTTCCTGTGAGAACTGTGAACCCACCGAGGAGAGACATGACGATCTTTACCGCTGCAGGTGCTGTAAGGAGTACTGTGCGTAGACCAGACCAACACTGTCGCAACACCCCCGCCTGGTGTATCTTGATGTACACTCAATCTCCAGAATTCAGCCCGTGCCCTCGGTTATCTCCTGCTCCTCATGTGCTGCTTTCACCTGAGGATATACACACTGCAACGCATTGGTCATTTCCTGACAACATAGACTCCCCCCAAGATCACTAATTTGTGGCATTTGAATAACAGCCCCCGGTACTCCCATCAGTCTCCCAGCTACCCAGTCATTTTGGCATGAGTCCTCATAAACTGATATCCCAACAATGCTACTAAAGTAACCCCTGCTACTACTAACATGGCCCATGACTATAGCCTCCTTCAATTACTGACCGTACAGCGACTGCCGTGAGAAGAACTATTGCATGTAATCTGTCAAGTGTTCGCCGGCTGTTAGAAATTGGGAAAGAGTTTAATGAGTTGGAAGAATGTTCAACCTAACAAAACTGAGTCACCTGTTTCCTGAAAGTTTACCTTTGTCTGAAATGCCACCACTATCTCTTCTACTCTCACCATGATCTGGGTATGTGTAATGTTTAACTGTAGTTTAACTTCATAATAGTCCCTATATTGTGCACAGTTAGCTGTCCTCCCTCTCCTATGAGCCTTCTCGTGGAACAATATACATAGAGGGGTATCATTCCCAGAGACTATCACCACAACCTTAATTTATGAGCCCCCACAGATCTCCACCCCAGTCACATTCCATCCTACTTAACAGCCCTATGTAATCATTCCGTCTCAAACACAGGCCTCATGTGTACCTTGCCTCCTGCTACAGATACATTTGCACATATATCATTCCATCTAACCCATAACACAATAGTAACAACTCCTAATGCACTCCTACAGTTATAGACATACTAAAACATTCTCAAATCAATTAGTCAATATACATCAGTCCCTCCTCTGGAACAATGATCACTCTTATGTTCCACGAAACCTAAAAACATATTGACTTGCAAAGGAAAGAGCGAAAAAGTACATGTTTAATAACTTCACACCACCCTTGATGCGACTAAAACTGGGGAAACAACCGTCCATCCGTTACGTTCTATACCCATGTGATGCTGGTCTCAATGCCATCCTTCATTTTCATCCTTGGGTGTTATCGCAAAATAGACTATGAGCCTTGTATGCAATTAATTGTACCGTATCATCCAGCAATCTCTATGTATCAATGCGATTTAACATTAAAATTCTGACAAAAGAGAACAAAAAAAACCTTCATGGTTGACTCAAGCTATCATCCAGTGAGTTCTCTAACAACCTCCATGTTAGAGGATACTTAGAGATTAGTTTTCTAGAGCCTCCCTAGGCCTTATACATTTTAGCAGTGCCCCCACCCCTCACCGTTTTAGAACCCCATTAGGCAACCTAGTACAGTAGCTTCTGAATTTATTAGCATCATCTATGGTCACACAAGATCAAAATGTCAAAACCAGACAGTGGTTACTTCTCTTTATCTAGTTTCGGTCTGACTCGCACCTAGCCTGCAAGCGCACTCTCGCAACAGCCAGGGCTTAACCGCAAAGACTAATATAGATAGCTTGTGCAACGTATAGTGGCAGAGTTTTTAGACACATAGCAACAGTATCTTCTTATTAGGCCTGCAGCAAAACATATGAATCTTAAGGTCCCCTTAATCAATAATGGGGAGGGTCTTTGGGACCGTCCGATTTTTCCACGTACACGAGTCTCTCACCTGTGCTGCTATCACCATCCTGTCTGGCCTATTCCTCCCACCAGCACCCCAGAAACATGAAGAGAAATGTGTATGTTATCTCTCTCCACGCTCACTCCACATGCGCGATCTCAGGACTCTAGTGCACTCCTGCTGCCGGTACCCAGGTTAATGGCTCGGACTCATATTGAAGTGTTAAGTCACTGTCACATTGAACGCCTTTGTCGCTCTTCCTTCAGCTGTTTTGGGAGAGTTTTGAGGTTCACACACAGTTTGTGTCCAAATGATTCATACCATGCATTAAGACACGATCTGACGTCACCTTCCATGATAACCTCAAAAAAGCACAGATCAGAACAACAGTTCAGTTAAATTCCTTCCTGTTTCACGAAATCCAGACAAGTGTTGTCTATATGACTATACTATATAAATTATTACATTCCCAATTTTCTTAACACCATCTCTATGACAAATGTCAAAGAGCATAGCATACTGTTACTGTTGAAACCATTTTCAACATTAGTTAGTACTCCCTTATTTTACTGGCGACCTCTCGGAAGAGTTACCCGATTAGGGAGTTGGCACCCTAATCCATCGGAGAATCCCACCAACAATCCAGCAGTCCCAATCTGGTGAAATCTGTATCGAAAAAACAAACAAAATCAGCAATTCACATATCAAAATCCATTTGGAGTAAATGTCATTTCTATATAACATATATTTTTAGTCTATATGCAGACTGAACAAAGTATATTTACCCAGAAACCAGGAACCTGAGGGAACTGGTTATTTTCCCTTCGAACCCATGATTCGCATCGTGATTCAAAAACATGTTAAATCAAGAATAACCAATCAACTTAGAATTAAAACTCTTGATAACTCCATAAGGAAATAATAGTATCTCATAAAGCAATGGTAAAGTAGAATATAAACGGGTGTTTCTCATTCATTTTATAGTTAAATCCCACCTGTTTCGATCATTTCTAATGAGATTGATCAGGCCTCGCCAGAAAGTCAGGATACAGGGCATTCGACACCATTAAATATTTTCCTCTCCCTTTACTTTTCCTGTCCTTCAGAAACCATTTCAAAACCTTACAAACAGTTTAAACCTTTCTATCCTTCTGCATACCCAATTTAAAACTGAAGTAAAAAGACCCCATCCAAAATAAATCCCACACTATCCACACCACTAACGCATATTCAGAACCGGTAAATTGTGTGTGTGTGGTAAACTGTAGGTCCAAAAAAAAACACATGAACAGGCCTTAGTTATCTGGGAACTCTGTTTATGGCCTAATTCCAATACTTTTATCCTTAATTTTTTTATGGGGAGGATTGGACGTTAGGCTTTATGGCGAAAGCATAAAGTTAGATTATGTTAGGACAGTTCCAACACAAGAAAAACCACAGCCATTTTCCTAGCAAGGACAGGTGTCACAAAAACCAGAAAACCAGCTAAAATTATGCTCTAACCTTTGTCGATCTTCATCAGATGACACTCCTAGGACATCATGTTACACAATACATGCATTTTTTGTTCGATCAAGTTGATATTTATATCCAAAAACAGCATTTTACATTGGCGCGTGATGTTCAGAAAATATTTTGCCTCCAATACTGCCGGTGAATCAGCACTACAATTTACAAAAATACTCATCATAAACGTTGATCAAATATTAAACTGTTATTCAAAGAATTATAGATGAACATCTCCTTTATGCAACCGCTGTGACAGATTTCAAAACAGCTTCACGGGGAAAGCACACTTTGCAATAATCTGAGCACTGCGCTCAGAAAAAGACATTAAGCAATACAGATACCCACCATTTTGGAGTCATCTAAAATCATAAATAGCATTAGAAATATTCACTTACCTTTGATGATCTTCATCAGAAGGCACTTCCAGGAATCCCAGGTCCACAATAAATGTTGTTTTGTTCGATAAATTATGGACTTTATGTCCAAATACCTCCTTGTTGTTTGCGCGTTCAGTAAGCTACTCCAAATGTAGGAAGCACGGCCAAAATTTCACGCCGAAAAGTCGAAAAAAAGTTATATTTACGTTCGTTCAAACATGTCAAACGTTGTATAGCATCAATCTTTAGGGCCTTTTTAACTTCAACTTCAATAATATTCCAACCGGACGATTCCAATGTCTTGAAAAACGTTTTGGAACACAGCTACCCCTTACGTGAATGCGCGCCAATGAACTCATGTGCTTTCCTGAGTCAACAAATTCCAACTTCCTTTGTTCGCTCTCTGTTCACCATAGACGCCTCAAACAACTTTCTAAAGACTGTTGACATCTAGTGGAAGCCTTAGGAAGTGCAAAATGAACCCTAAGTCACTGTGTGTTAGATAGGCAATGACTTGAATAGACTACAAGAACCAGATTTCCCACTTCCTGGTTGGATTTTTCTCAGGTTTTTGCCTGCCATATGAGTTCTGTTATACTCACATACATCATTCAAACAGTTTTAGAAACTTCAGAGTGTTTTCTATCCAACTAGTAATATGCATATTCTAGTTCCTGGGCCCGAGTAGTAGGCCGTTTAATTTGGGTACGTTTTTCATCCGGCCATGAAAATACTGCCCCTTGCCCAAAAGAGGTTAACTGCCGAATATCTCTAACTGCTCTCCCTAATAACATAGTCTCCAGGGACATTCCAACGAGAGATAATGAAACCCCCTCTTCTGGAAAAGAAAGTGTACATTTCGTTAGCATTCACAATGCTACATTTTAATCAGCAATTCAAAAGTATTAATTATAAACCAAACATGATCATGGTAAATCCACTCCAATCATTAAACATTTGTTTCAATCCACCCAAACATTTATGTATCTTTTATTTACCATGTACTACCCTTAAACACAGCGACTTTATCTCGCCACCGAGTCCACCATCACCACCGCGCCACAATCTTCATTAACTAAGAAAATTAAGTTAATTTTAGGTTTGGTAACCCCTATGCTAATTCCTCACTTCCCCTCCACCCTTTCGTCCGTTCTATTAATCTGTTTCATAATAAACCACAAATGTCTTATGAGATCCCCCCCCAAAAAATGTTTTGAGTTTGCAAGGAGTGTTTGGCCAGCTAATTTAAATTGTTACCTCTTAAGAATCCATTCCCCCGGCTTTTCGCCTAGATTATTCAACCCAAAATACTTTTTCTGTGGCAAATTTAGCCAATTTCTCATCACAAGGAATCTGATATTTGATCTTGGCATCTATTAAAAAGTTTGTTAAGATGTGATCTCATACGTTTTCCTTCACATATAAACTGTAATCTCTATGAACCACTATCAATCGAACCGAGGCTTTACACCAATATGTGACACTTCCTCTCCTGCTACTCTCAAAGGATTTGTTGTTGCTCTTTTGAAAAAGATGCAAACGCTTGTATAACGGCACTTCCTCTGAATGCAGCATGTTCTAGTATCACCTTACACTCATTCTTCCAATGTCTGATAGTCCCACATCTAAAACAGGGAGCTATCTCTTTACACTTTGATGTTTTTTCGCTACATTTCTTTGTCTTACCTTGGCCATTGAAACCACAATTATTTTTGTTAGCGTTCCTGTATTGGAGATTCAGGAGGAATTTTTCTCCATATTCCATCCAGTTTGCTTTATTTTTGTGAAAGATTACATTAGATCGTTCTTGAATAGGTTTCTCAAGTTCTTTTTGTTTTTCCTCTAACTTATTTTGTATCTCTGTAGTATAATTTTTATTGGTATCTGTACTATTAGTTCATGGATTTCCCTTGTTAGTCTTGTCTTTAGCCAGAAACTGCTTTTTTTTTTTATTATTGATGAATATTGAATTGAAACACCTCCTGAAGGTACATTTAAAGGTTTCCCAAACAAGTACAGCCATGGTGTTATGGAGTTGTCTCGGAATAGCTGTCCATCTATAAAGAGTTTGTCCACAATGAGAAAGGCACGCTTACCCTTTCCCCTCTGTTGCCTTTGTACCGGATACAGTCTCTTACGACGTACTTTTCTCTCCCTTGGAAATTGGTCATTGAGACCGAATTTGGTCCCTTTAAGGTCTCTTCCCCTGCTTTTGATCAGCTCCTTTTGTTGGTTGTGTTCAAATTTTGCGATGATCGGTCGGGGACCCTTGGTCTTGTCGCTCCAAGTCTGTGTACTCGGTGGAAAGCCACCTTGTTTACAGTCTCAAAAGGAAGTTTCAAGGCGCATTTCACAGGTTCCAAACCTACCATCAAAGCCAAAGTGCTAATTCTATCAATGCACTCCCGTACCCAGTCTTTTTGCAGCTGAGTACCTCTACTAATTTAGAGTTTTTTGGTTTGTTTTTTGTTGTTGATAGAATGCTGACATCAACACGCTGGTATATTGAGCTTTTGATTTGGTTTTTATGTCATTGTGCCAAGTCATAATTTCCTCCCAGAATTCTTTGTTTGATTTGAATTCTCCATCAGCAGGGAAATGTTGCCCAATTCTATCCAGTTTGCTGAATATCTTCCATATTCGAGCCAAATTAGTAGAATGCTTGTGCACTTCTTTCAGTACCTACATGGCTTTATTAAAATCCTCTAGCTCCGCTCTACAGGGAAAATCGGGGCCGTCTGTTGCGATATCAATAGTTATTATTCCTAAACATCTCCCGACGATGTTCAGGGTATTTTAGATTTCTTCACTCCCATCTATAATACACACCTCCTATTAACTATTTTCCAAGGTAGCGCTACCCACTTCCCCGGATAATAGTTATTGTATTTGTGCCTATTAATTGGTCACGGCACTTAATACCTTGTATTAGAACTTATACTATAGTGTCTGCAAATTTCATTACTGGAGAATACGGATGACTTAATGGTTTATTCCAGTATTGTGCATCAAATATCACTATTATTGATAACACACATTACCAAACTTATTCACACTTGTCTTCCTATTTCCACACAATCTGTCATGGTTCCCCACCCCAACAGGGCATAAAACCAACCTCTCTTTATATTCCACAGGAACAATATCCTGCTCTGGACTTACTCTATTAGCATATACCACAAAGCTATGACCGGTCGTAACACAATGGGACTACTGAATAAGCTCAGGCTTTCTAGGTCCGTATCCTATAATAGGCTCACCCTACGACTGTCATCTCCCCAAGATGTCAGAATTAGTGATAACAGGTATAGGAACTGTGCCTACCTTATTTCTGTTGCCGGCTCATGTTTCACTGATTCGGAATCTTTAGTTTGACAGCAAATCGTGGTGAACCCTGCTCGCAGCGCCAACTGTTAGGTTCTAATTCTGAGTCAAAAGTCCAACAGATACTATGTAAGCTTAACCAAGTTTATTCTTCCCAGAGGGTCAATACAGCTGCATTGACAAAACATGTTTCCTCCAACACAAGTATGTGTATACAGATGCACTCCTCCTTCTCTCTGACCCTTGCATATTTTATTGTTCGACATGAAGACGAAGTGATGGGGTAATAAAAAGTTCCTTCTCCCTTAAGGTGACCTGACCACAACCCCCTTGATGCCTAATCCAAAACTCTCCACCCGTATCACCTACAGCAATCATGTGATTGCTTCCCCTCTACTCAGCACGTTCCAAAGCCATCTGGCTCCTACAGATAACCAGTAACTTCTGATATAAAAACCAGTCTCTATCACTCCTTAGATACTATAGTATTACTTCTGATGTATCATGTCTCTAGTATAACAATGTTAGACGTTTAAGAAGTCAAAACCAAGAATCTAACAGTATCAAGAATGATCCACCACCCAAAGAATATCCAGCCAACTTGACACAACTGTGGGAAGCATTGGAGTCAACATGGGCCAACATCCCTGTGGAAAGCTTTAAACACCATGTAGAGTCCATGCCCCAACGAATTGAGGCTGTTCTGAGGGCGGCGGGGGGGGGGTAGTATATTAGTGGTGCACAGTATACCAAAATGTTATAATATCAACATTTTAAGAATACCATAGTACCGTTCCATATGATACCAAGGACTTTTTCAGCCCTACTGATCTTAAGAACCTGCTGGTGCCAGTTTTGATCTAAAGAACCTGCTGGCGCAAGTCAGTTTTGTTAATAAACTCAGCAAAAAAAGAAACGTCCCTTTTTCAGGACCCTGTCTTACAAAGATAATTTGTAAAAATCCAAATAACTTCACAGATCTTCATTGTAAAGGGTTTAAACACTGTTTCCCATGCTTGTTCAATGAACCAAACACAATTAATGAACATGCACCTGTGGAACAGTCGTTAAGACACTAACAGCTTACAGACAGTAGGCAATTAAGGTCACAGTTATGAAAACTTAGTCAGTAGAAAGGCCTCTTTAGTGTCCTATGAAAAACACCAATAGAAAGATGCCCAGGGTCCCTGCTCATCTGCGTGAACTTGCCTTAGGCACGCTGCACGGAGGCATGAGGACTGCAGATGTGGCCAGGGCAATAAATTGCAATGTCCGTACTGTGAGACGCCTAAGACAGTTCTACAGGGAGACAGGATGGACAGCTGACCGTCCTCGCAGTGGCAGACCACATGTAACAACACCTGCACAGGATTGGTACATCCGAACATCACAACTGGGGGACAGGTACAGGATGGCAACAACAACTGCCCAAGTTACACCAGGAACGCACAATCCCTCCATCAGTGCTCAGACTGTCCGCAATAGGCTGAGAGAGGCTGGACTGAGGGCTTGGAGGCCTGTTGTAAGGCAGGTCCTCACCAGATATCTCCGGCAACAATCTTGCCTATGGGCACAGACCCACCGTCGCTGGACCAGACAGGCCTGGCAAAAAGTGCTCTTCACTGACGAGTCGTGGTTTTGTCTCACCAGGGGATAATGGTCGGATTCGCGTTTATCGTCGAAGGAATGAGATTTACACCGAGGCCTGTACTCTGGAGCGGGATTGATTTGGAGGTGGAAGGTCCGTCATGGTCTGGGGCAGGGTGTCACAGCATCACCGGACTGAGCTTGTTGTCATTGCAGGCAAGCAATCGCAACGCTGCGCGTTACAGGGAAGACATCCTCCTCCCTCGTGTGGTACCCTTCCTGCATGCTCATCCTGACATGACCCTCCAGCATGACAATGCCATACTGCTCGTTCTGTGCGTGATTTCCTGCAAGACAGGAATGCCAGTGTTCTGCCATGGCCAGCGAAGAGCCCAGATCTCAATCCCATTGAGCACGTCTGGGACCTGTCTTGCAGGTGCCTTGGTGGAAGAGTGGGGTAACCTCTCACAGCAAGAACTGGCAAATCTGGTGCAGTCCATGAGGAGGAGATGCACTGCAGTACTTAAGGCAGCTGGTGGCCACACCAGATACTGACTTACTTTTGATTTTGACCCACCCTTTGTTCAGGGACACATTATTCCATTTCTGTTAGTCACATGTCTGTGGAACTTGTTCAATTTGTCTCAGCTGTTGAATCTTATGTTCATACAAATATTTACACATGTTAAGTTTGCTGAAAATAAATGCAGTTGACAGTGAGAGGACGTTTCTTTTTTTGCTGAGTTTAAATGAATTTGCATATCACGTGTGGCAGCTGTAGTCAGCCATCCTCATCCCCTACCAGTCCTCACCTGCTTCTCTCGGTCCGCTCTTCACGCGCTTCTATTCCTCCGTCAGTTTGAAAATATATAATTTATTTGTGATGGCAAGTGGGGATGCAGACCCTTAGTCTTCTGTTAGGTTTGTACTTTTGTTACGTTGGAGCAGCACGCAAAGCGAGCAATATTGATACATTATATAATTTCATCGCCTGTTATAACCAAGAGCACATATCAGTCTGAGTTCACTGTCATGCAGCCTCTTAGTGTCGGAGAGGGAAAATGGACAAGCATGCTTGCAGCTTCACATCAAAGAAAATGGCTTGTCTCTAGCCTAAGTGGTTACAAAAATATGACCCATATTACCAGAGATGCCTTTTTTATTTGTATCTGGATTCTCGCATTTTATATATCACAAACCATGACACGGGCCGTTTGGAAAAACCCAGTGTTGCTAATTATTGATTTGACATCAACTAACGTTGTTCAGTCATGTTACCTAGCTAGCTAACAACCTGGTAGGTTTTGGCAAATTTGATTGGTACACAAAGAAAGGAAATGGGTCTCCTACTCATGAGATGTGCTTCATATAGGCCTAATGAAAACCGAAACTATATCAAAAATCTTTATTTCTGGTGCTCCTTAAATTCTGTTTGGTGCCTAATGTTTTTTAAGTTGGTCTCAGTGTGTGTGTTTGTGGGAGAGAGTGATGTTTATGAGAGTGAGGGAGATTGTGTGTGTGTCAACTGAAGAGTAAAGGTTTCATGCAGTGTCTTCTCCTTACTGACACAATGACATGCAGATCATTATGCATGTATATCACAGGAGGTTGGTGGCACCTTAATTTGGGAAGACAGGCTTGTGGTAATGGCTGGAGCGGAATGAGTGGAATGGTATCGAACACATGGTTTCTATGTGTTTGATGCCATTCCATTTGTGATGTTCCAGCCATTATTATGAGCCGTCCTCCCTTCAGCATCCTCCACTGATGTATATTCCTTCCTCCCATTCCTCCAGCCATATCACAGGTAGAGCTTTGCAAATATGAGCAAATCAGCCATTCTATGCAGTATTCTATTAGTTCAATTTGTTGTGTTGAGTAGAAGTGTGAATTTCAGTGAGATGTTTTTGGAGAACGTTTAGGAAAGCTTCCAGGGGATGCTAGGCCACTGAATCTCGGTATTGTGATACTTCGCCTGGTATCGTATCGTTTATATAATGTTGGAATTGTGACACGCCTACAGTGTATATTGAGACACAAGTCAGTGCATCAGGTGCAATGTCCCCAGTAGCATTAAAGAGCATTCAACAAATGAGTCATCACAGTAGGCACAGGAGTTTCCAATAGAGAACTAGTATGAAAGGTCGAATGAATTACGTGGGTGATTCTCAAAATAGTTATTTAATGTAATGCCCTGATGTAATTTTCTGCCTAAAGGAGTCGTGAAAATGCACGGCTAGAGTTCTGCTTCCTTGCTTTGTCCTTTTGCTGTCAGGGTTACCCAGAAACACATATAATAACAAAGTTTTCCATCTTGTGTTTTGTAGTGGGGTTTTTTTCTCCAGTTATGAAGAAGTTGACCTTTTCTCTCAGGAACATGTTTCTCACATTTTTTGTTTGTCTAGTTTCAGTTTGTTTTCCTTGGAATTGGCGCCATATGAGAGTGGCATGTGGGTGCCGATAGGATGCATGGGGAGTGAGTAGCTCTGTTTAGAACGCATGGGGAGTGAGGAGCTCTTTATTTTTTAATGTAAAAAAAAAAATTACCGACAAAACTGTTACATGTAGAAGCCAGACAACAGTTTAAATTAAGCCCATAAAATCGATAGATCAATATATCCTCAAGTACCTGGGAGAGAGTGAGTGGTAATCTGTGAATAACAGCGAGCCAATCAGTTGGTAAAGCGACGCGGCGACACAACCATGGCTTCCCTCAGAGGAAAAGACAAGGAACAACTTAGAGATTCAAATGAGAGTAATGAACGTCTAAAGGATATTCAGGAAAGTGTAGCTAAAAGGCTCTTGATACTCACCAAAACAAACAGTTACAATCTGTGGTGAAAAAAGTAGATTTGCTCGAAAGGAAGTAGTCTATTGTGTCAGACACGTACCAACAAGGCATGTGTATGAGCGAACAAGACGACAAAATTTGCCTTTTGGAAACAAAGCTGCTAACTTTGGAAGAGTAATTGAAAATACTGTAGAACGAGACGAAACATGAGATTATTGTCTTTATCGGAAGACGAGGAAAAAGAAACCCTTTCCAGCTCATTGGTGTCAAAGTCGAGTTGCAAGTCGTCATATTTGTGACTCGAGTCCAAGTCATGTGACTCGAGTCCACACCTCTGCTAAATACCCTTGCATGGTAATCTTCAAATTGTGGAACTATCAGACTAAAGTCAACATTCTGAATGCACAGGGGTGTAAAGAGATTAAAATCCACGGCCAATCCATTAGATTCATCCAGGACCTGTCTTCTAGGCTGCGAAAAAAAAACACTACGAGTTCATTCTGATCAGACCGTCACTGGAGAAAAGTGACATCAAAACTCATCTACAATTCCTGGCAATGCTGTGAGTATGGAAGGGAAAGCAAAGAATGGAATTCACAAGTGCAGATGAGGCCCTGGACAAGCTGGAAGAATCCCATCCAGTTGAAGGAGAGACCCCTTGTCTGAGGAAAGGATGAAGCGGGAGAAGGCGATAAACACTAGGCTACATACAAGGATGTCTAGGACCAGCACATCGTAAATTGAGACATTATTATTCCCCCCTCCCCCCAATACAATCTATACACTACCTTCCCCAAGTAATTATTCTTCTATATGAAGTAACGATTGAAGTAACCGATGCCAAAGGGCTACATGAACATTGAAAAGACAATTCAAAAGGGGAAACACCGCTTGACTTTATACATTTTGTTGTTACAAAGTGGGATTACAATGGATTTATTTGTCGTCTACTCAAAATACTCTTTCAAAGTAGAAGAGAGATTCTAACTTTTTTTTAATTATAAAAAAGAATAACATCTTGATAATAAACTTATCTTGATTAAGTATTCAACCCCCTTAGTCAATACATGTTATCACCTTTTGGCAGTGATTACATCTGTGAGTCTTTCTGAGTAAATCTCTAAGAGCTTTTGCCCACCTGGATTGTACAGTATTTGCACATTATTCTTTAAATTCTTCAAGCTCTGTCAAGTTCGTTGTTGATCACTGCTAGACAGCCATTCAAGTCTTGCATAGATTTAAGTCAAAGCTAACTAGGTCACTCAAACATTCAACGTCTTGGTAAGCAACTCCAGTGTATATTTTGCCTTGTGTTTTAGATTATTGTCCTGCTGAAAGATTAATTTGTCTCCCAGTATCTGTTGGAATGCAGACCTGAACCAGGTTTTCATCTAGGGTTTTGCCTGTGCTTAGCCCTATTCCATTTATTTGCATCTTTAAAAAAACTCCCTAGTCCTTGCCGATGACAAGCATACCCATAACATGATGCAGCCACCACCATGCTTGAAAATATGAAAAGTGGTACTCCATGATGTGTTGTTGGATTTGCCCCAAACATAATGCTTTGTATTCAGCAATGGTAGAACAAGTACTCAATTGTTATACTTGAGATAAAGTAAAGATACCTTAAAAGAAAATGACTCAAGTGAAAGTCACCCAGTAATATACTAATTGAGTAATAGTCTAAAAGTATTTGGTTTTAAATATATTTACGTATCGAAAGTAAAAGTTTAAATCATTGCAAATTCCTTATATTAAGCAAACCAGACAGCACAATTTTTTAAAACATTTTTGAAATGTATTTACGGATAGCCAGGGGCACACTCTCCCCCTCAGATATAAATTACAAACGAAGGATTTGTGTTTAGTGAGTCCGTCAGAGACCGTAGGGATGACCAGGAATGTTCTCTTGATAACTGCGTGAGTTGGATCATTTTTGTATTTTTGGGTGTCAGGGAAAAAGTATGGAGTAAAAAGTACATCTTTAGGAATGTAGTGAAGTAAAAGTTGTCAAAAATGTAAATAGTGAAGTACAGATACTGAGAAAAAAAACTACTTAAGTAGGACTTTAAAGTATTTTTTACATAAGTACTTTACACCACTGGTATTCAAGACAAAGTTACTTTTTTTGTCAAATTCTTTGCAGTTTTACTTTAGTGCCTTACTGCAAACAGGATGCATGTTTTGGAGTATTTTTAGTATATTCAGGCTTCCTACTTTTCACTCTGTCAATTAGGTTAATATTGTGGAAGAACTACAATGTTGATCCATCCTCAGGAGAAAACTATCACAGCCATTAAACCCTTTAACTGTTTTTAAAAAGTCACGATTGGCATCATGGTGACATTCCTGAGCGGTTTCCTTCCTCTCTGGAAACTTTGTAGTGACTTGGTGTATTGATACACCATCCAAACTGTAATTTATAACTTCACCATCCTCAAAGGGATATTCAATTACTGCTTTTTTTAAACTCATCTAGCAATAGGTGACCTTCTTTGCGAGGCATTGGAAAACCTCCCTGGTCTTTGTGGTTGATTCTGTGTTTGAAATTCACTGCTCAACTGAGGGACCTTACAGATCATTTGTGTTTGTGGTACAGAGATTAGAGATTGTTTCTATGTCAAACGGCTTTTGTTATTTTAGTATTTTATGATGTGTATATAAAGTGTAATATTTGGAATCAAACTCAATTTAATACATTTCAACTCTCTGGCATGGTACTGGTTTATTTGTATTTTTTTAAGCCCATGACTATGTGTGAGGTGTATACTTTTGTTTAAAAGTAAACTGGGGGAAAAAAATGTAAACCTGAGTTACAGTTCATATAAGGAAATCGGTCAATTGAAATAAATGAGGCCCAAATCTATGGATTTCACATGACTGAGGATACATATATGCATCTGTTGGTCACTGATGCCTTAAATAAAATGATAGGGGCGTGGATCAGAAAACCAGTCAGTGTCTGGTGTGACCACCATTTGCCTCATGCAGTGCGACACATCTCCTTCGTGTAGAGTTCTGTCTGTTGATTGTGGATTGTTGTCCCACACTTCAATGTCTGTGCGAACCTGCTAGATCTTGGCGGAACTGGAACGCGCTGACGTACACGTCAATCCAGAGCATTCCAAACATATTTAATGGGTGACATGTCTGGTGAGTATGCAGGCCATGGAAGAACTGATTGAGGCATCACTACAGACCCGGGTTCAATCCCAGGCCTAGGGGAGGGTTTGGCCGAGCGGGATGTCCTTGTCCCATCACGCTCTAGCGACTCCTTGTGGCGGGCCAGGCGCATGCACGCTGACTTCGGTCGCCAGTTGTACGGCGTTTCCTCTGACACATTGATGCAGCTGGCTTCCGGGTTAAGCGAGCATTGTGTCAAGAAGCAGTGCGGCTTGGCACGGTCGTGTGTCGGAGGATGTATGATTCTCGACCTTCACCTCTCCCGAGACCGTACGAGAGTTGCTGTAACTACCAATTTGGATATCACGAAAAGGGGGAGGGAAAAAAGGGTTAAAAAGTATAAATAAATAAAATATTACCAAGAAACGCT
The DNA here is from genome assembly GCF_965601325.2 of Salmo salar. NCBI lineage: Eukaryota > Metazoa > Chordata > Actinopteri > Salmoniformes > Salmonidae > Salmo > Salmo salar. The sequence continues at coordinate 26,248,974 of NC_138292.1, forward strand.
GTGTGACACTGATTTAGCCCACTGCAGTAAAAGGTTGAGCAAATGTTTACTCCTGAACCTATTTAGGCTTGCCATAACAATGGGGTTGAATACTTATTGACTCAAGACATTTGAGCTTTACATTTTTAATTGGCAAAAATGTAAAAAAACACAATTCCCCTTTGACATTATGGGGTATTGTGTGTAGGCCAGTGACACATTTAATCAATTTTAAATTCAGGTTGTGTAACAACAAAATGTGGAGAAAGTCCAGGGGTGTAAATATTTTCTGAAGGCACTGTATCTCTATTAAGGCTGACCCCATTAAGTGGACTGGTCGATTTGTTTGGTCGATGGGCTATTGGTCGACTGAGCTTTCTTTAGTCGAACAGTCCCAAATGTATGTATTTCTTCATGGTGCACAAGCCGGCTATCTAATTCGCGCCTATCTCAGTGGACTGCTCCATTGCCGAGGCCATGAGGATGGCACAGCCCATAACTCCAAAACGTGCTACTGAAATTGTAAATGGTTACATTATGTAACAAAATAATGGTGCAACGCTAATAAATATTATTTTATAACAAACGCGCTTTCTCCCGCGATGGATAGTGGTTCTGAAATGTAAACTGCAGTGCGCCGTTGAATTGGTGACTTTTCCCCCTATATGTTGCTATGTGCATAATAGCAAAGTTAACCACCATGTTGGTGTTGAGAACAATGCGGTGGAGGCAGCAGCTGAATGAGGAGATGAGGAAACAGGTCTTGCCTTAATTGTCTTAAGAAAATTGAGGGGAAACACCAACTTAATTAATGAATAGCCTAACTGTTAAACATGCCTGGTTTTATAAATTATCCATATACAGTACCAGTCAAGTTTTAGAACACCTACTCATTCAAGGTTATTTTATTTTTCCTATTTTCTAGATTGTAGAATAAAAGTGAAGATGTCAAAACTATAAAATAACACATGGAATCATGTGGTAAACAAACAAATGAAAATATATTTGAGATTCTTCAAAGTAGCCACCCTTTGCCTTGATGACAGCTTTGCTCACTCTTGGCACTTTCGAGTTTCTTTTTCACATCCATTTTGCTGTCAGGTGTTCGGAGTTTGTTAAAACCAGTTTATTGATGTGATTATGATAGGCTATAGGCCAGGTCCTATTGGTCATATGCATACATGTTTCACATAAAGAGAGCAAGGGTCTAGGGAATGTTTTTCCTTAACAAATGTAGGTATTTCGGTGACAGAACTTTTCAGTTTAGAAACGAGTAAGAAACGAAATCGCTGTTATGTTGCAGCTTTGGCACAGACAGCGCGATAAACACTTGCTGTGGTGTCTGTTTGCTGCACCAGGGAGGAGAGACTTGCTGTCATTTGTTATAAATGTTTTTACTCCGCGTGGCCAATGGGCTCCCTCCCTCATGAGTAATTTGTCTTAATTATTTCATCAAACATTGCGCTTAAAGCATCAGACACTCTCAGTGCATATAGTTGATTTTATTAAAATGCATAGTGTGTCTATATTTGGAAAAAATTTGTTTTACAATTTTGATTGGTCTAAAGAACAGACAACCACTATCTGGGACAGCCCAAATCTGAGTTTATCACATGCTGTTATCTCCCATGCTTTTGATGTAGTGCGAAGGAATGGTTCTGATGGTTGTCCGTCTCTCTCCCTCCTACCTTCCAGGTGACCTGTATGAGATTTTGTCCAGCCTGCCAGAGAGTGTGGCTTATTCCTGCAGGCCCTGCAGCCAGTCCCAGCCCAGCGCCTGGAGGGAGCTGCTCCACATGGAGCTGAGGGCTGGGGTAGAGAAGGTGCTGGCCTGCCTGCTCACCTCCACTCTCACCCAGCACCTCATTGCCTGCTCACAGGTGGGAGATACCAGGCCATACAATTCTTACCACAGGATGCTAAATGAGACCGGATGCGCAGGCTGAAAATAGCAGCAGGCTTTTTAACACCTATCATGACTTGTAGTCAAGTTTTGATTTGGCTTTTCTGAATAAATAATTTCAAAGAACGAGTGCAACGACTCTCTCCTCTCTTTTTAAAAGTTTATTAGCTGATATTAGATGTACATTTACAGACTGAGATCTGCTAGGACTATTTGCCTGTTCTTCTTGAACTGTTGCACATAAGTGCTTGTGTTGTTTCTCTGTAAAATACTAAATTAGTCCCTATTCCCCTCCTGTAGTGTGTGACCCAGGTTGACCCTGACAGTGGAGCGGAGGGCCAGCCAGCCTGTGACCTCCGTGCTGTGGGCAAGAAGTTTGACAAAGGCCTCTACACCACCCTGGTCAGTGTCTGTCTATATAGCATCTGAATTGGCAGGACAGGATCTCTTCTACATTGAAACTCTGATTTGAAGGAACATTTTCAAAGGAAGATGAATGAGTAGTGTCAGCTAAATAACTGTGTTTGTATATTTCTATGTCTGTTGATGTTGTAGAAATCGTTCCATGAAGATGTGGTGCAAGTAGTGCGGAGGCGTCTGGATCATGAGGAGTCTCTCCCGGAGGATGAAAGGCCCACAGCCTTGGCCCGCTCCTACTACTTGAAGGTAATGCTGATTACTCTGACAGCAACACTCTGGGAGGAAAACTCTTTACATAGGCAATTGTACAGTACAAATCAGAAGTATTTACTTGACCATGTAGCTACAAGCACAGTACTTTGAGTATGACAGAAAACAGTTGGTTGAACTACAAGTCTTCTGCAATGTTATCACGTTTTTCCTGTACTTTAGTTACATAAACACAACCTTTTTGTTAAAAGCACACACACAATAGTAAACGGATATACAAATGTTCTCACTACTACACTTGGCTGCACTTTGAACACAGCTGTTTACGCTCATCTTGCTCGAAACATTCTCAACTTATTTTTGAAGTATTGTGTATAGACTGTACGCACTAGTTTAAATGTTTCATAAAGTTCAATATCAGAAGTTAGACAACAGACAGTTGAATACCCTCATCCTAACGCAATACATGGTCTGTACTCAGTCAGTGATATCCGTCGTCAGTATATTTCTTGTGGTGTCTGCTGTTCCAAATGGTTGTCTAGTCAGCAGAACAGTATGTGATTGGGAATGAGTTATGGGGCTCTGTAGGGCTGTGGTTCTGGTCATGACTCCCCTGGTGGTCATAGTTTCACTTGGTTCAAACTAAAGTCATAGAAGATGGTTGAATCCAAGAACATTTGGAATGTTTATTGCAAAGAAAAAAGCACTACATGTTGTAAAATGGCCAACAGAGGAGTGTAGATTCACCCTCTCCTCACTGTTCTCTCTGCAGCTTCTGGAGGAGGTCTTCAACTGGTTCAACAGTCAGGACCCCAAAGTGTGGGACCCCCGATCCAAAGACCTGCCTATGTGAGTAGCAATCTGCTCCTTAAATCTCCTAGTCCAGGGTATCTCAACTGGTGGCCCACGGGGATTTTATTTCCCACGCATAATAGAGAAATATGGGGTTTTGTACCAATGTAAGCAGGTTTTGAAATGATTGTTTTAGTGAAATGATATCTTTTTGGGCTTCTTGCAATCATTTTGCAGTCTACAAATTATGTGTAATTATGTTCCAGCCCCCTGACCATCTGTTCAAGAGAAAATCGACCCGCATCTGAATCTAGTTGATGATCCCTGTCCTAGTCTGTTAAACCTGGTTTTTGTTATGCTTGTGAACTCGGCGAACGATTTACCAAGGCTCTTAGAAGGTTATCTGTCTGGGAGTTATTTCTCAGACATTGGGATTTGGGGATTTAACACTTAGGTTGAAGAATTTGCCATGTCATCAGATATTGACTCATATGATTTATATGAAATTCCAGTTTAACGTTGGGTTGTGACATATTGCTTCACTACTTCCCTGCAGGGATTTATGTATTTTCCCATGAAGTAGCATAACCTTACATTCAGTGGCGCAACTGTTTTATGGTTTGCCACACATTTGTATGACTCCCCTGGTGTTCACATCCTGATGGGGAAATGAGACGTTGATTTGAATTGTACTGTGAACAATTACCTTAAAGTGGGGGAACAGTCATTCAAATCCAATGTGACAGGAAGTTACAGAAGTTAGTCTTATTTTCTTCTTCCGTATGTTAAAGCCAGGACAAGTCCCCCTCCTCTTCCACACATTCCCAGTTCACATCTTTCCTTCCCTGCGATGGAAGACACAGAGTAGTGACTTCATTTAGCTCATTGTATGGTGATGCACAGAGTGGTAAAGGAAGAGTGGCTCAGGACCTGCCCTGTCTGTCACCTTATCTTCTGGGGGAAAGATTGATTAATAAACATGAATTGTTTCTTAATGTAAATGAGTGTAATCATAATTAGCTAGATGTGAGCCACTGTCTCAGTTGTATGCTCAAAGTCAAATCCTAACTTGAGTAACTGTGTGCATGTAACTCAGATGTTTGCCTAAACCATCACAATTTGAGTTTCGTGCAGGTGTCTAATAGAGAACTTGACTTCCTCTTCTTTCATCTCCTCACCCCTCCATTTCTCCATCCATTCTCTTTCCCATTGCAGTGGGATGCTGTCCCATGCGGTTCAGCCCCCCACCACTGAGCATGTGTACGCCCAGTGGCGTGAGAGGGAGGAGCTAAGGTCCAGGGCCCCTCTCGGGACCCTGCAGACGGAGAACGTACCACGCCTGGAGGTGAAACAAGAAGAGGTGCCTCACCCCACCACCCCACTGATCACAGAGCCAACCAGGGGCCTCCACTTCAGAAAAAACAGGGCTTTCAGGCTTAATAAACTCAAAGGTACTTTACACAACTGAGGGGAGGAAAAACAATGAGAAATAAAATATTGAATCAACCAATTTCCTAAGGGAATTGTTTTGGTTTGATGTCTGGCGTTTGTCCCTCAGGGAAAAGGGGAAGAGCCGGACGGCAATCCATGTCTGAGGGACGGCCATTCAAGTCTGAGGGACGGCTGTCCAAGGCTGACCTAGACACAGGGTGGTCCAAGGACGACGGGAGGCAATGCTCACTGTGCCAAAAGTATGGAGATGCTAAGTCCAATGTGAGTAAGACTGAAACTAGGTTTCAGAACACTTCTGAGCAGCATGGTGGAAAGAAACACAAACCGCACTCTGACTTCAGAGCACTAAGCCTTCATACCCTTTTTCAACATAACAGCCTTTCACTCACAGGAAATTAAGTCAACCAAATCCACAGAGTAGGTAACCCAGCAGTTCTGTATTTCTAACCTCCTCCGTGTGTTCCTCAGGAGGCGGGCAGGCTGCTGTACCTGGGCCAGAACGAATGGGCTCACATCAACTGCTCCATGTGGTCCGCCGAGGTGTTCGAGGAGGACAATGGCTCTCTGATGCACGTGCACAGTGCCGTCGCAAGGGGGCGCTTCATGGTGAGGCTTCACTTTATTTTTGCAGTGACATTCTTGTTTTTCCGGCAGCTGTAGTTTGTGTATCTTTGTCCAACGTCCATCATCTCTCTCAAACTCATTATCCACCCCTATTCTCTCCTCCTGGACTGATCTAACCTGTCTCTCTTGTTTCCGCAGCGCTGTGAGCGCTGTAACCATACAGGTGCCACAGTGGGCTGCTGTTTGACCTCCTGCCAGAGCAACTACCACTTCATGTGTGCCCGCTCCCGCAACTGTGTATTCCAGGATGACAAGAAGGTCTACTGCTACAAACACAGAGACCTCATCAGTGGCAAGGTAAAGTCCTGGGACTACTCAGCAGTGGGACTGTTGTTTTTTTTAAACATGTGAATCAGTTTCCTCACGCATGTGTACATTGTTCTTGTTCCATTGCAGATCATCACCGGCCAAGGGTTTGAGGTGAATCGGAGGATGTACGTGGACTTTGATGGGATCAGTCTTCGCAGGAAGTTCTTGACCGGACTGGAGCCAGAAAACATCAATTTGATGATTGGTATATTTTCTCGACACATTACATTGTTATTTTTAGCTCACTTGAGTATAAGTATCACAGGACTGGTCATGGGTTTTTCCTAATCTAATCATTGTTATTTTCTGAATTCAGGCTCTTTGCAGATTGAAAAGCTAGGTATGCTGACTGAGCTGTCTGCAAAGCAAGGAAAACTCTTCCCAGTGGGTTACCGGTAAGTAGCAGAAATTCATAATTAATAATGAATCAGAAATTGGCATGTTTAGACTTTTTTTATGACTTCCTTCCTTTCAACTCCTCCTCTCCGCAGGTGTTCTCGCTGGTACTGGAGCACGGTGAACCCACTGCGGCGTTGCAAATACACGTGTACGATCCGTGAGGTCCGACCGCCGGTCCCTGAGAAACCTGCTGAAGAGATGCCTGACAAGGGAGAGAATAGCACTATAGCACACAGCCCCTGCGCCCAGTCAGGTGAGAGTCCTGGTAACACAATACTGCATCAAACCCTCACTACTACACTGAACAAAAATATAAGCGCAACATGTAAAGTGTTGGTGCCATGTTTCATGAGCTGAAATAAAATATCATAGCAATTTCTATACATACAAAAGCTTATTTAGCTAACATTTTGTGAACAATTTTGTTTACTAGTAATGTATAATCCATTCACCTGACATGTGTGGCATATCAAGAAGCTGATTAAACAGCATGATCATTACACAGGTGCACCTTGTGCTGGGAACAATAAAAGGCCACTCTAAAATGTGAGTTTGGAGCGTGCAATTTGCATTCTCACTGCAGGAATGTCCACCAGACATGTTGCCAGAAAATTGAATGTTCAGTTCTCTACTATATGCTGCCTCCAAAGTTGTTTTAGAGAATTTGGCAGTATGCCCAACCGACCTCACAACTGCAGATCACGTTGTATGGCCACGTGTGGGTGAGCGGTTTGTTGACGTTGTGAACCGAGTGCCCCATCGTGGCGTGAGGGTATGGGCAGGCATAAGCTACGGACATCGAACACAATTGCATTTCATTGATGGCAATTTGAATGTACAGAGATACTGTGACACGATCCTGAGGCCCATTGTCGTGCCATTCATCTGCCGCCATCACCTCATGTTTCAGAATGATAATGCACGGCCCCATGTCGCAAGGATCTGTACACAATTCCTGGAAGCTGAAAATATCCCAGTTCTTCCATGGCCTTCATACTCACCAGACATGTCACTCCTTGAGCATGTTTGGGAAGCTCTGGATCGACGTGTGCAACCGTGTGTTCCAGTTCCTGCCTCTATCCAGCAACTTCATGCAGACGTTGAAGTGGAGAGGACCACATTCCACAAGCCACAATCAACAACTTGATGAACTCTATGCGAAGGAGATGTTGCGCTTCATGAGGCAAAAATAGTGCTCACACCCGATACTTTTCTGATCCACGCCCCTATCTTTTTTTTTTTAAGGTATCTGTGACCAAAATATGCATATCTGTATTCCCAGTCATGTGAAATCCATAGATTAGGGCCTAATGAATTTATTTAAATAGCCAGATTTCCTTATGAACTGTCATTCAATGAAATCTTTGATATGGTTGAATGTTGCGTTTCTATTTTTGTTCAGTATAAATATTAGTGTGAATATGTGACTGTTGGCTTTCTTACACTGCAACGTGAATATTAGCAAGACTTAGATGTGGCATAGGAAACAGAGTTGTTGTTGTTGCTTCACCTCTAGAATCTGATGCCCAAGAGGTTGACGTGGCACATTCCCGACCCACTACTCCCAGCTTCTCAGCTCCACTCCCTAAACCTGACCAAGGGGCAAGGCCCAAAATCAGGAGACCAGCTGGAGGACTGTTCCGGCCTCTGCCCTCCCCAGGTAACTGTTCCGTGGTTGGCTGATGTTGTTTATAAAAAACAATTGTCAGGTTTTGAGTGATTTCTAGATATTACACAGAAAGCATTAATTGTTTGTGTGCCGTTCAGTTGTCTCACTGCTATCTGATCTATTTTCCTCTGCAGGAGCTACCAAGTCCAAACCCCACCACATCCTGACCATCAGTGACCTGGAGGAGACACGCAGGCCCCGTCGCCACAGCCCCCACTCCCAAACCCGCAGGGACATGTCCTCCCCACCCCTGGGCTGTCCAACTGGATCTGGACTAATCACCCTCCGCACTGGGGGCTCCATGCATCCCAAGGCCTCCGTACCCACCTCTCCGCTGTTTCCCCTCGGTGCTACTGATATCCTGCTGACCTCTCCCTCTGCCCGCCCTGTCGGAGGTCGAAGTGCTTCCTCTGCTCGATGCCCCGGGAACATGACTCACTCTACTTCAGGACTCTTTCCCCAGCCACCGTGGGAAGACAGTGTGGGCAGCTTCCCTTCCCCTTGCCTGTCACTCTCCCCAACCGTCCAGCACTCCAATAGACCCAGGCTGTCTTTTGACCTGAACCAGGCAGACTCAGTTGAGGTACCACACAACTTCCTGGCCTCCCCAGAACCGGAGGATAACCCTGTATCTAACAGCACCTCACCACTTAGGGGCTCTTTCATACCATTCCACAGGGACTCTGACGTGGCCATTGTCTCCGAGTTGAAGACTGAGCTTGAGATTGAGGAGACACTAGTGAATGAGGGAGTGGCCATGAACTGTGGCGCCCAGATAGACGTGGAGGGCGACGACAACCAAGAGGATTTCTGGGAGCCCGAGGTTCGCAAGAGAAAGACTCGTACAGCCCTGACCCGCTCAGCTGCATCCACCAGGCAAGACTGGGGGAACACTTCTTCTGATGAGGACATGGAGCACTATTTTGACTTCTCGCACACTGTGATCAGTCGCACAGGCTCCAGGGACCCACCCCAGGCTCCTGCCTCTCCCTCTTCAAGATCTATCCCTCAGCTGGACGGTGTGGACGATGGGACTGAGAGTGATGCCAGCGTGACAACCACAGATGGGGCTCAGAAACTGAAGAGCGCCAGTCAAGTTCAGAACCCAGCTCAAACACATGTTCCGCCTGAAGTAAAAATGACAACAAATGGTCTAAGTGCAGACTCTGGAAGCCCTGTCCCAGATCAGTCACCCCTTAGCAACCCTCCCGAGTCTACAACCAGAGTTGAACTCCCTGCTACAAAACCTCCCCCAGCGTATAGACCCCATGATCCATCCAAAGCCTTTAATGCCACACAACTAGCTAGGACTGAATTGGACAGTGTGACCCTTGCACCAACTGAGATCTCACCAGAAGCTCGAAGACCAGATGCAGTGGACCCATCCACAACATACAGCCCTGCTGATGTGAATACTACTCCCCTGCAGTTATACACATTCCCAACTCCTCTAGAGAAACAGAACTCAGTCCCCTCCTTAGAAGCCCAGGAACCAGTGCTGATTGCACCCCTTCAAGGAACTCTGCCGGACGTTGTCCATACTAAGGTGCCTGATACGGTCTACCCAGAGGATTTATTTCAAGGTTCCATTCTAGACTTTGTCCCTGGGGCTCCACTTGTTCTTGAAAGGTGTGATCCTCCCTCCCCCAGCACCTGTTTCACTGAGCTGGTCCCTGTCCAGGTTGATGCCCCCATGGAAACCCATCAGCCTCAAGACCCAAAAGACCTCTTCTTGGATTCTAACAGTGGCCACTTTGTTTCGCCCACAGATGGATCTGCCATTTACATGAACCACTTGACAGAGAGTTCACGAGATCCATCGTTGAGCAGTAGTCAGGGCACCCTGTTGGAGCTTCTTCAACCCTCTTCTCTTATCTCCTCAGACTTCCCTAACCCCTGCGTAGCCCGGATGAACCCTTTACAAATGAGTCCCTCTGTGCAGTTCTCTTTGCCTGGCTTTAACCCTTCAAGGCCACCTCTCACTAGCATCTCGCTACAACCCCTGACATCCTCCCAAGGGCCAACAGTCTTGCCGCCCATGGAGACCTTTTGTACCAAATTATCAGCACCTATTCCAGACAGTGCCCTTCCACATTTGTCCTCTCAAATTGATCCCATTTTATCTGCAACATCAAGTGTCAGTCTCCCATCTTATGGATCAGTCTCTCTGCCTATATTCTCCACACAATCCCAGGCCATGGTCTCCACAGCAATTACCATTGTATCCTCCTCTCCCTCCATATGCTCTCTCTCCGATGCTCTATCCACCCAGTGTCACCCCATGCTCTCTTCGCTTCAGCCCTCCTCTGCCCCTGTGATGATTAACGGATACAGCTCCACGTCTCTGCAGAAGGAAGCTGCCATGGGACACACCATCTCCATCAACTTCTCCACCCCCAGGCCGCCACTGGAGCCCCAACAGACGCTGTTACCTCAGGGACTACCTGGCCACGCTATCCTTACTGTGAAGGAAGTGGGTGGTCCTAACGTGGACCCTACACCTCACGTTCTGCTGGTCAACCGCCTGGGCCAGATCTTTGTGAAGAACCCAGAGAGCAACACCTTCCAGCTGCCCAGTCAGAGCTCTCCCTCCTATAACTGTGTCACTCAGATTGCCAGCCTCCTTCAGAGCAATGCCCTGTCTGCCACCTTGGCAGCAGCTGGTACAATGTCCACTCCAGTTACAGGGACTGCCATGCCAACCCATGTCCCTAGGATGGCCACGCCTGTGGTTCAGAACCCAGCTACCATCACTCAACTGCTCACTCATAACAGCAATGGGACAGTGGCAGCAACTGCGGTAAAGAAACCCAGGAAGAACACAAGCGTATCTGCAGAAGGAGCTATACCAGGGATGAAGAAAACCAGAAAGAAGAAAGAACCTTCCACAAATTCTAGGAGAAAGAAGTCTGACAAAGCTGCAGACCTGTTTGAGTTTGCTGGTCAGGACGGGAGTTCCTCCATGACCAAGACTGAGAGTGCACAAGCCATCATCAACCAAGCCATGGCCAGTAACTACACTCCAAACCGGACCGGTCCACGCATATTGAGTCCCTCCACATTCCGTAACAACCCTTCCCTGAAATCTGTGGTCCTGCCCCCAGGACTACTCTTCGAACCCGAGCCCGCAGCCACCACACTGTCTGTTTCAACACCCCGCCCTCCTCGCGCCCATGTCCGTATGAAGAGGGTGTCCTCCCTTTCAGATCGCATTGGTGCCACAAAGAAGTCCAAGACAGACTTCCTAGAGCCAGAGCCCCCTAGTGCTAAGGAGGACCTGTTGGTACCTAAAGACAGCTTTGCTGCTGTCTCCAGCAGGGCTGGGGGAGTTCGCATTAAAACCCCAACGGTGAAAGGTGTGCTGGACCTGGACAAGCTAAAGGAGGAGCACTTGAGTGACTCTGAAAGCACCAGGTTAGTCTTTTAGAACTTATCAGGGAAGTGATCTAATGAAGTGAGTAATGAGACAAAATGTACAAATATTATTTTCAATGAATAATACAAGAATAGTCATGCCTTTATGTTTAATGGCCGCTGAGTCTCTTGTAAAATTCATTTTTTATTAAAAGTGGTTAACTTGCTACATCTGCAACAATGCTTAAGGTCAGAATCATATTGAAATATTTTTTTTTTTCACAGTTGGCTCGTGTTTCCAGTGTGGGCCTCTTCTCTTTAGTGTCGATAAGATCATGTCTGGCTATTTTTAACCTTATTCTTAACTCTTCCTCTGACTATTAGTAACCTACAGTATGATATGACAAATGGAACAAGGCGTTTTACTCCTGAAATAGAACTGTTGATGTCAGTAACGATAAAGAGCAGGTCATGCATAGAAACCTTTTTTGGAATCATAACTGAGATTGTCATAACTGTCACCACTCATTTACCAATCTACAATACAGCTCCTAGTTTGCACTATGCTCTCCAATTGTCATCGCTGCATTTCTGCCTGAAAGTGTGTATCTGATACAGAGAGTGATATACAGCCTGTATCCAGTCGATTTCAGTGTTTCTCTTGTTGTATTCCTCACAGGCCAGGGCCTTGGGACCGCCTGTCTATACCTCGATTTGGGGGGGACATGGGTAAACAGAACTGTGACGCAGTGGGCCGCAGTGCCCTGACTGACTGGAATAAATACTCAGGTACTTATGTGTAATGGTGCCGTATGAACAGTATGTCTGTATGATGATGATGACTGATGATACTTCTTATACCTGTACAATGTAAACAAGTCTGCCTGATTTGAAAATACCCTGTGGTATTTCCATCCTGTCAGGTGCTCTATCATGCTCAGATGATGAGCTGCTGCCATCAGACGAGGATGATGAGTGCCCTCCCAGCCGAGACCAGCCCCACCTCCGCTTCGAGATCAAAAGCGATGACGGCTTCAGTGTGGAGGCAGACAGCATAGAGGGTGAGGTTTCAGGGAGGAAAGGGCAAATGAATAGACTGCATGTGTCTTATCTGTGGAGTGTTCGTTTAGAAAGAATTACATTTCCCAATACTCAAGGCAATGATTTCTGCACAAATACCCACTATTTCTACATATGACTAAACATAAGATTATGAAAAACACTTGTTCTCGCACTTGGCTAGAATTAACTTGTGTAATAGGCTAATTTCCATATGTATTACATTTGTGTGTTATGCTGTGTTACTCACGTCTTACTCTTCTCTCTCTCTTTCTCTGCCCCCTCCTTTCCCTCCTCAGTGGCCTGGAGGGCAGTGATAGACTGTGTCCAGGAGGCGCGGGCAGGGGCCAGGCTTAGGCAGCTGTCCTTCTCTGGGATGACAGGTACCCATATGCTGGGCCTGCTCCACGACACGGTGGTCTTCCTGGTGGAGCAGCTCCAGGGGGCCCGTCGCTGCCATAGCCACGCCTTCCGCTTCTTTAAACAGATCAGCCAAGAGGAGGACCTGCCTGTCAACCCCTCTGGATGTGCCCGCTCTGAGGTCTACCTCAGGTCAGTGTCCCTGTTTTCTGTTCACTTCTGGGGCCCTGGAAGTTAAATATAGAAATTATATGGGAAGTCATTATTTTGGAGTGTAATTTGTAAATTGAGTCTGAGTTGTCTTACAGATTGATCTTGTAAACATTTCACCAATACTTCCTAGGTATCATGAGTAGGTTTGCAAAGGGTCGGAAACATTGCGGGAAATTTCCGGAAATTTTCCATGGGAATTTTGCTTAAATTCATAAAAAAACTTTGCTTATAACAGTGAACCTTTTTTGTGGGATACATATAAGGCAATTCTAGGTTTTGTGACATATTTTGGTTAAACTATCCCCAATTCAATGGAATTGCAACCCTCTGTATGCACAGTGCATTCTACCATCACGTGCAGTCCACTGTTCCATCACATGTACAGCTGATTCTCAAGATCTTGCACACTAATGAGATGCTATTGTGCACACACTACTACACTGTCTGAGCCAAGGACAACATGCTTTCTGGTAAGTTTTGATTACAATACTGGGTGGGGTGAATATATTTTATGACATACATGGTTTTTTGTTAACTAGTAAATAAACTCAGCAATAAAAGAAACGTCCTCTCACTGTCAACTGCGTTTATTTTCAGCAAACTTAACCTCTCTAGGGTATGTGGGACGAACCTACTCAACAGCCAGTGGAATCCCGTGGCGCGATATTCAAATACCTTAGAAATGCTATTACTTCAATTTCTCAAACATATTACTATTTTACACCATTTTAAAGACAAGACTCTCGTTATTCTAACCACACTGTCCGATTTCAAAAAGGCTTTACAACGAAAGCAAAACATTACATTATGTCAGCAGAGTACCCAGCCAGAAATAATCAGACACCCATTTTTCAAGCTAGCATATAATGTCACATAAACCCAAACCACAGCTAAATGCAGCACTAACCTTTGATGATCTTCATCAGATGACACTCCTAGGACATTATGTTATACAATACATGCATGTTTTGTTAAATCAAGTTCATATTTATATCAAAAACCAGCTTTTTACATTAGCATGTGACGTTCAGAACTAGCATACCCACCGCAAACTTCCGGTGAATTTACTAAATTACTCACGATAAACGTTCACAAAAAACATAACAATTATTTTAAGAATTATAGATACAGAACTCCTTTATGCAATCGCTATGTCCGATTTTAAAATAGCTTTTCGGCAAAAGCACATTTTGCAATATTCTGAGTAGATAGCTCGCCAGCACGGGCTAGCTATTTTGACACCCACCAAGTTTGGCACTCACCAAACTCAGATTTACTATAAGAAAAATTGGATTACCTTTGCTGTTCTTCGTCAGAATGCACTCCCAGGACTTCTACTTCAATAACAAATGTTGGTTTGGTTCCAAATAATCCATAGTTATGCTCAAATATCCTCTGTTTTGTTCGTGCATTCAAGACACTATCCGAAGGGTAACGAAGGGTGACGCGCCGGCGCGTATCGTGACCAAAAATTTCTAAATATTCCATAACCGTACTTCGAAGCATGTCAAACGCTGTTTAAAATCAATTTTTATGTCATTTTTCTCGTAAAAAAGCGATAATATTCCCACCGGGAAACCCTGTTTTCGTTCAAAGACTAAAAATCTAAAATGGACTCTTCACGTGCACGCGCGCACCAGTCTCATTGTTCTCAGATCGACCACTTACCAAATGTGCTACTGTTTTTCAGCCATGGCCTGCAAAGTCATCATTCAACGTTCTGCCGCCTTCTGAGAGCCTATGGGAGCCGTAGGAAGTGTCACGTTACAGCAGAGATCCTCAGTTTTCAATAAAGAGAGTGTAGAAGACCAAGAAATGGTCAGAGAGGGCACTTCCTGTTTGGAATCTTCTCAGGTTTTTGCCTGCCATATGAGTTCTGTTATACTCAGACACCATTGAAACAGTTTTAGAAACTTTAGGGTGTTTTCTATCCAAATCAAACAATTATATGCATATTCTAGTTTCTGGGCAGTAGTAATAACCAGATTAAATCGGGTACGTTTTTTTTATCCGGCCGTGCAAATACTGCCCCCTACCCTAGAGAGGTTAACGTGTAAATATTTGTATAAACATAACAAGATTCAACAACAGACTAACAGAAATGGATTAATGTGTCCCTGAACAAAGGGGGGTTCAAAATCAAAAGTAACAGTCAGTATCTGGTGTGGCCACCAGCTGCATTAAGTACTGCAGTGCATCTCCTCATGGACTGCACCAGATTTGCCTGTTCTTGCTGTGAGATGTTACCCCACTCTTCCACCAAGGCACCTGCAAGACATTTCTGGGGGGAATGGCCCAAGCCCTCACCCTGCGATCCAACAGGTCCCAGACGTGCTCAATGGGATTGAGATCTGGGCTCTTCGCTGGCCATGGCAGAACACTGACATTCCTGTCTTGCAGGAAATCACGCACAGAACGAGCAGTATGGCTGGTGGCATTGTCATGCTGGAGGGTCATGTCAGGATGAGCCTGCAGGAAGGGTACCACATGAGGGAGGAGGATGTCTTCCCTGTAATGCGCAGCGTTGTGATTGCCTGCAATGACAGCAAGCTCAGTCCGATAATGCTGTGACACCCTGCCCCAGACCATGACGGACCCTCCACCTCCAAAGCGATCCCGCTCCAGAGTACAGGCCTCGGTGTAACGCTCATTTCTTCTACAATAAACGCGAATCCGACCATCACCCCTAGTGAGACAAAACCGCGACTCGTCAGTGAAGAGCACTTTTTGCCAGTCCTGTCTGGCCCAGCGCCGGTGGGTTTGTGCCCATAGGCGACATTGTTTCTGGTGAAGACATGCCTTACAACAGGCCTACAAGCCCTCAGTCCAGCCTTACTCAGCCTATTGCGGACAGTCTGAGCACTGATGGAAGGATTGTGCCTTCCTGGTGTAACTCTGGCAGTTGTTGTTGCCATCCTGTACCTGTCCCGCAGGTGTGATGTTCGGATGTACCAATCCTGTGCAGGTGTTGTTACATGTGGTCTGCCACTGCGAGGATGATCAGCTGTCCATCCTGTCTCCCTGTAGAACTGTCTTAGGCGTCTCACAGTACGGACATTGCAATGTATTGACCTGGCCACATCTGCAGTCCTCATGCCTCCGTGTAGCGTGCCTAAGGCACGTTCACGCAGATGAGCAGGGACCCTGGGCATCTTTCTATTGGTGTTTTTCATAGGACACTAAAGAGGCCTTTCTACTGACTAAGTTTTCATAACTGTGACCTTAATTGCCTACCGTCTGTAAGCTGTTAGTGTCTTAACGACTCTTCCACAGGTGCATGTTCATTAATTGTTTTTGGTTCATTGAACAAGCATGGGAAACAGTGTTTAAACCCTTTACAATGAAGATCTGTGAAGTTATTTGGATTTTTATGAATGATCTTTGAAAGACAGTGTCCTGAAAAGGGGATGTTTCTTTTTTAGCTGAGTTTAGTAGCCTACAGCAAAGTCTGTTTAAATAATTTCTAACTTGTTAACAGTTTCTGCTAGTTATACTTTGCTACCATGTGGGTTTTAGCTTGCTTGAGCCTGCTAACTGAGTGTTAGTTCACCTGTTTCTATACATGTTTCATTTTAAAACATTTATCTTACAAAGGAGTTGTTTAATCTAACTGCTTAACTATTTAACTGTACATGGAATTGAATTTCTTTTTTTTTTTACTGTTTTTTTTTCTAGTCTTTACAGGAAAATGCCACGTGCAATATCTGACGTGTGGATACATTTCACTGCAGCTAATGTAGAAGGAAAAACGGTGTACAGTTGCAAATACTGTGCCAAATCATATGTGAGGAATGCAACAAAGATGAAAAATCATCTGGCCAAGTGCATAAAGTTCCCTCTGTGCTCACAACAAGCAACCTTTGACAAAAGTCCCTCTACTTCTATTCGAGGTGAAAATGATGAGACACCCTATCGATAGCAACAGCTCATGGTCCACCTGGAATCAGAAGTTTTTTTCACTCAGTGGATTAACGTAGTCAGAGAAATGCTGATGAATGTCTTGTTCGAGCTGTGTATGCAACTGATTCACCTCTGATGCTCACAGGCGATGTGTATTGGAAGAGATTTCTGAATGTTCTTTGCCCAGCATACACCCCTCCAAACAGACATGCTTTATCTACTCATTTGCTGGATGCGGAGTTCAAGTGAAGGTCAAGCAAATCATAGAGAAAGCAGACTGTATTGCAATCATCTCTGATGGGTGGTTGAATGTTCGTGGGCAAGGAATAATCAACCTCTTACATCTAGACGTTCCGCTAGCGGAACACCTGCTCCAATGATAGGCGTGGCGCGAATTACAAATTCCTCAAAAATACAAAAACTTCAATTTTTCAAACATATGACTAATTTACAGCATTTTAAAGACAAGAATCTCCTTTATCTAACCACACTGTCCGATTTCAAAAAGGCTTTACAGCGAAAGCAAAACATTAGATTATGTCAGCAGAGTACCCAGCGAGAAATAATCAGACACCCATTTTTCAAGCTAGCATATAATGTCACAAAAAACAAAACCACAGCTAAATGCAGCACTAACCTTTGATCTTCATCAGATGACAACCCTAGGACATTATGTTATACAATACATGCATGTTTTGTTCAATCAAGTTCATATTTATATCAAAAACCAGCTTTTTACATTAGCATGTGACGTTCAGAACTAGCATTCCCACCGAACACTTCCGGTGAATTTACTAAATTACTCACGATAAACGTTCACAAAAAACATTTATTTTAAGAATTATAGATACAGAACTCCTTTGTGCAATCGAGGTGTCCGATTTTAAAATAGCTTTTTGGTGAAAGCACATTTTGCAATATTCTGAGTACATAGCCCGGCATCACAGGGCTAGCTATTTAGACACCCAGCAAGTTTAGCCTTCACCAAACTCCGATTTACTACTAGAAAAGTTTGATTACCTTTGGTGTTCTTCGTCAGAATGCACTCCCAGGACTGCTACTTCAATAACAAATGTTGGTTTGGTTCAAAATAATCCATTGTTATATCCAAATAGCGGCGTTTTGTTCGTGCGTTCAAGACACTATCCAAGGGTGACGAAGGGTCACGCGCACGACACATTTCGTGACAAAACATTTCTAAATATTCCATTACCGTATTTCGAAGCATGTCAACCGCTGTTTAAAATCAATTTTTATGCAATTTTTCTCGTAAAAAAGCGATAATATTCCGACCGGGAGTGGTGGTTTTCGTTCAAAGATAAAACATGGAGTCAACTCGTGCACGAGCCTGAGTCTCACAGTACTGTGACCAGCCACTATCCAAACGCGCTAATGTTTTTCAGCCAGAGCCTGCAAAGCCACGATTCAGCTTTTTGCCGCCTTCTGAGAGACCATGGGAGCCGTAGGAAGTGTCACGTAACAGCAGAGATCCCCTGTATTGGATAGAGCTAATCAAGAAGGCCAAGAAATTGTCAGACAGGGCACTTCCTGCATGGAATCTTCTCAGGTTTTGGCCTGCCAAATGAGTTCTGTTATACTCAGACACCATTCAAACAGTTTTAGAAACTTTGGAGTGTTTTCTATCCAAAGCTAATAATTATATGCATATTCTAGTTTCTGGGCAGGAGTAATAATCAGATTAAATCGGGTACGTTTTTTATCCGGCCGTGAAAATACTGCCCCCTAACCATAACAGGTTAACTACATCTCCACCCCTCAACCAGTATTCTACAAGAGCACAGACACATGGGACAACAGACACACTGGTCTCAACATTGCATATGAGCTGAAGGCAGTCATCAATGACCTTGGACCACAGAAGGTATTTGCACCTGTGACAGACAATGCTGCAAACATGAAGGCTGCTTGGTCTAAAGTGGAGGAGTCTTACCCTCACATCACACCCATAGGCTGTGCTGCTCATGCTTTGAATCTGCTCCTCAATGACATCATGGCACTGAAAACAATGGATACACTCTACAAGAGAGCCAAGGAAATGGTTAGGTATGTGAAGGGTCATCAAGTTATAGCAGCAATCTACCTCAACAAGCAAAGTGAGAAGAATAAGAGCACCACATCGAAGCTGCCCAGCAACACCCGTTGGGATGGTGGTGTTGTCATATTTGACAGTCTCCTGGAGGGGAAGGAGTCTCTCCAAGAAATGGCCATATGGACAGCCCCATCAAGAGGATCCTCCTGGATGATGTATGCAAAAAAACATCAAACAAGTTCTCATTTACATCTGCGACCTGGCCAAGATAAAGCAAAGCAGTGCGACACAAACAACACAGAGTTACACATGGGATAAACAAACCTACTGTCAACACAATAGAAACATCTATATACAGTGTGTGCAAATGTAGTAAGATTAGTGAGGTAAAGCAATAAATGGGTCAAAGTGGTGAAATAAAGAAGGCTGCACAGTATTGTCTTTTATCGATGACGGTTACATCGTTTAGGACCTTGAGCATTGTTGAGGTGCATCCATGATCAGCTCGGAAACCAGATTGCATAGCGGAGAAGGTACGGTGGGATTCAAAATGGTCGGTGATCTATTTGTTAACTTGGCTTTCGAAGACTTTAGAAAGGCAGGGTAGGATAGATATAGGCCTGTAACTGTTTGTATTTAGTTCTACAGTGTCTCCCCCTTTGAAGAGGGGGATGACCGCGGCAGCTTTCAACTTTAGGGATCTCAGACGATACGAAAGAGAGGTGTAATAGGGGTTGCAACAATTGCGGCGGATAATTTTAGAAGGAGAGGGTCCAGATTGTATAGCCCAGCTGATCTGTAGGGGTCCAAATCTTGCATCGCTTTCAGAACATCAGCTATCTGAATTTGGGTTAAGGAGAAATGGGGGAGGCTTGGGCAAGTTGCTGTGGGGGGTGCAGAGCTGTTGACCGGGGTAGGAGTTGGCAGGTGGAAAGCATGGCCAGCCGTAGAAAAATGCTTATTGAAATTCTAGATTAACGTAGATTTATTGGTGGTGACAGTGTTTCCTAGCCTCAGTGCAGCTGGGAGGAGGTGCTCTTATTCTCCATGGACTTTAGTGTCCCAGAACTTTTTGGAGTTTGTGTTACAGGATGCAAATTTCTGTTTGAAAAAGCTAGCCTTTGCTTTCCTTAACTGCCTGTGTATATTGGTTCCTAACTTCCTTGAAAAGTTGCGTATCACAAGGGCTATTTGATGCTAATGCAGCACGCCACAGGATGTTTTTGTGCTGGTCAAGGGCATTCAAGTCTGGAGTGAAGCAAGGGCTATATCTGTTCTTAGTTTTTTTAAAAATTAATGGGGCATGCTTATTTAAGATGGTGAGGAAAGCACTTTTAAAGAATAACCAGGCATCGTCTATTGACGGAATGAGGTCAATATCCTTCCAGGATACCCGGGCCAGGTCGATTAGAAAGGCCTGCTTGTTGAAGTGTTTTAGGGAGCGTTTGACAGTGGTGAGGGGTGGTCGTCTGACCGTGGACCCATTACGGACGCTGGCAATGAGGCAGTGATTGTTGAGATCCTGGTTGAAGACAGCAGAGGTGTATTTAGAGGGCAGGTTGTTCAGGATGATATATATGAGGGTGCCCGTGTTTACAGATTTAGGGTTGTACCTGGTAGGTGCCTTGATCATTTGTGTGAGATTGACGGCATCTACCTTAGATTGTAGGACGGCCGGTATGTTAAGCATATCCCAGTTTAGGTCACCTAACATTACGAACTCTGAAGATAAATGGGGGGCAATTCATTCACATGATGTCCAGGGCACAGCTGGGGGCTGAGGGGGGTCTTTAACAAGTGGCAACAGTGAGACTTATTTCTAGAAAGGTGGATTTTTAAAAGTAGAAGCTCGAACTGTTTGGGCACAGACCTAGATAGCATGACAGAACTCTGCAGACAGTGGATTGCAACTCCACTCCCTTTGGCAGTTCTATCTTGGCGGAAAATGTTGTAGTTGGGGATGGAAATTTCAGAATTTTTGGTGGCCTTCCTAAGCCAGGATTCAGACATGGCTAGGACATCAGGATGGTATTAATATTAATTTGCATATACACTACTGTTCAAAGTTTTGTGGTCACTTTGAAATGTCCTTGTTTTTGAAAGAAAAGCAAAAACAATTGGTCCATTAAAATAACATCAAATTGATCAGAAATACATTGTTAATGTTGTAAATGACTGTTGAATAGAAAGAGTGGGAGGCCCCAGTGCACAACTGAGCAAGAGGTCCTCTGCCTAGAAGGCCAGCATCCCGGAGTCGCCTCTTTACTGCTGACGTTGAGACTGGTGTTTTTCGGGTACCATTTATTGAAGCTGCCATTTGAGGACTTGTGAGGCGTCTGTTTCTCAAACTAGAGACACTAATGTACTTGTCCTCTTGCTCAGTTGTGCACCGGGGCCTCCCACTCCTCTTTCTTTTCTGGTTAGAGCCAGTTTGCGCTGTTCTGTGAAGGGAGTAGTACACAGCATTGTACCAGATCTTCAGTTTCTTGGCAATTTCTCGCATGGAATAGCCATCATTTCTCAGAACAAGAATAGATTGACGAGTGTCAGAAGGAAGTTCTTTGTTTCTGGCCATTTTGAGCCTGTAATCGAACCCACAAATGCTGACGCTCCAGATACTCAGCTAGTCCAAAGGCCAGTTGTATTGCTTCTTTAATCAGAACAACAGTTCTCAGCTGTGCTAACATAATTAATTGCAAAAGGGTTTTCTAATGATCAATTAGTCTTTTAAAATGATAAACTTGGATTAGCTAACACAACGTGCCATTGGAACACAGGAGTGATGGTTGCTGATAATGGGCCTCTTACGCCTATGTAGATATTCCATAAAAGATCAGCCATTTCCACCTACAATAGTCATTTACAACATATTAACAATGTCTACACTGTATTTCTAATCAATTTGATGTTATTTTAATGGACAAAAGCACATTTTTTCTTTAAAAAGCAAGGACATTTCTAAGTGACCCCAAACTTTTGAACGGTAGTGTATTTCCGTTAATAATCATATATTCCCGTTAATTCCCATGGAAAGTTTCCACTTCTGAATATTCCCCAAAATGTGCAACCCTAATCATTAGTCATAGTTTGGAAGAAGTTTAATAAATACAAATGTATTCATTTGGAAATTTCTGAGACTTGGTAAATCACCACAAGTGTAATGGTGGGAACCGGCATTATTTTGTCCTGACCTTGCAGTTGGTCAACCCATACCACTGTCTAGCAAATGTCTAGTGAATCTGGGTTTTCCCGTCTGTAGGTGGTTTTCAACTTCAGTGAAAGCTAGTCTCTCTGTGTGGAGTATTGGTGAAATGTCTGTTTTGAATGTAGACAGCTGTCAGGTTTGTCGGAACAAAGGATGTCTGTGGTTGTTGTGTTTCGATGTGAGTCATCTCCAACTCCACAGTCGGAGTAAGCTGGAAATAAGACCTGTATGATGTCCACATCCCAAATTCTACACCAGTGCTGGGCAAAAAATAACTATGATAAAGAAAGTCTGCATACTGTAAAATGTAACATAACGCCTTGTTCCTGTCTTCTCTTACAGGAAGTCCACCTTCGACATGTTCAACTTCCTGGCTTCCCAGCACCGCCAGCTCCCTGACATCAACCCCTACGATGAGGAGGAGGATGAAGTCCCACTCAAATCCACAAGGTCAGATTACAGAATGCTGGCCATCGCAAAGGAAGCTAGCTAAATGCTAACATCTTAAAAAAGGAAACTTTGGCTTAAATACTGCAGTAGCTAGTCCATGAAAGATCTTGTCTAGCGGAACATTCTTAGAACTTGTTGTACATGGCTGCAAATGTTGTTCCTTTGAAAAACAACTTTCACATCAACAAATGATCCATTTATAAGTTGGTAGACATATCAATGTATTCGTTCGGTCTGATGAGTAACAAAGGAGCCAGCTGTACAACTACAGGTTTACACAATCGTTTTCAAAGCTGTGACTAATTCACTATTGAAATGTTGTCCATTCCTGTATTTGTAACTCCCCTAAAGTGATCTTTGTGGTTGGACTAAACCATTCCGTCATTTCTGCAACTATTTCCCCCAAACAAGAAATGTTACAAATGTGTTCTACCCTCTTGTGTCTTAGAGTCTCTAGTGACTCTTTTCCAAGAGTTCAACGTGAAAGGTCAGAAGCTCATCTTCTCTGCTTATGCCTTTTCTCCTAGACGTGCCACTAGCTTGGAGCTCCCCATGGCCATGCGCTTTAGACATCTGGAGAGGACATCTAAGGAGGCTGTAGGCGTGTACAGGTCAGCACACATCTAGTCCTGGTCAAAGCCAATACTATGGACAGAGCCTGTGGCTATGATCATGATTCTGGGCTAAAGAGCTCATGCGTTTCTCAGTGGGGTGCAAACTGACCCCACAATAGGTCATTTGCAGTCTGTCTGGACAGGAAGCAGTCACTGTGGTTCTCTACAGCAGGTATTCCCAAACTGGGGTACGGGGGTACGCCAAATAAAAATGTGGTTCCCTTTTCTGCCCCACATTTTCAAACAGTCCATTTATATTTTTCAACGGGGCTATACATTTGGGTAAGGTTTTTTTGTCGCCTGAGTAGCCTCGTTTCACTGCCAAAAATAAAATGAAACCATCTAGTGTTCTGTAAAATAACACAATGTCAAATACAGGTAGCCTAGTGAAATGATTAACATCCAATCACATTAACCGTTACTTTCTCACGGGAATTCCACTAACGGTCCGTATGTAGCCAAACGTAGCTGCTGCTCATGTTGTTATCTGTACTGGTGGTGCAAAAGCCATGACAGGGAGACACAGTGGAGTGATAACACTCGTGCGAGCAGTTGCTCATTGCAGCGTCCACCGAGAGGCTCTTGCTGCCAAGGGAATGCCTGACAGCTTGAAGACGTTTTGGACACTACCGTGAAAACGGTGAACTTTGTTAAAGCAAGGCCCCTGAACTCTCGTGTATTTTCTGCACTATGCAATGATATGGGCAGCGACCAAGTAACACTTTTACAACATGCAGAAGTGCGCTGGTTATCAAGGGGGAAAGTATTGACACGAGCTTAATGTTTTCTTTACTGACCATAATTTTCACTTGTCTGACCGCTTGCATGATGACGAGTTTCGCACACGACTGGCCTATCTGGGAAATGTTTTTTCTCGCCTGAATCTAGGATTACAGGGACTCTCTGTGACTATATTCAATGTGCTGGACAAAATTGAGGCTATGATAAAGAAGTTGGAGCTCTTCTCTGTCTGCATTAACAAGGACAACACAAAGGTCTTTCCATCATTGTATGATTTTTTTTTTTGTGTGCGAATGAACTCAAGCTTATGGACAATGTCAAATGTGATATAGCGAAGCACCTGAGTGAGTTGGGTGTGCAATTACGAAGGTACTTTCCCGAAACGGATGACACAAATAACTGGATTTGTTATCCCTTTCATGCCCTGCCTCCAGTCTACTTACTGATATCTGAACAAGAGAAATCGAAATTGCAACAAGCGGTTCTGTGTAAATTGAATTTAATCAGAAGCCACTGCCAGATTTCTGGATTGGGCTGCGCTCAGAGTATCCTTCCTTGGCAAACCACGCTGTTAAGACACTGATGCCCTTTGCAACCACGTACCTATGTGAGAGTGGATTCTCGGCCCTCACTAGCATGAACTAAATACAGGCAGAGACTGGAAAATGATTTAAGACTGAGACTCTCCAATACAACCCAACATTGCAGAGTTATGTGCATCCTTTCAAGCACACCCTTCTCATTAACCTGTGGTGAGGTATTCACCATTTTTGATGAACAAATAAGGTTTTATATGCAAGATGGTTAAATAAAGAGAAATTATTGATTATTATTATTATTTGTGCCATGGTCCTATAAGAGCTCTTTGTCACTTACCACGAGCCGCGTTGTGACAAAAGCTCACACTGATTCTTATGTTTAAAAAATGTATCGTGTGTGTGTGTGTGTGTGTGTGTGTGGCAGGCTTACAATGATTGCAAAAAACAACATCTGAGAGTGCTCTGACCCTGATGCTAGCGAGGGTATGCAGCTGGAGGTTGAATGTTTGGAGGGGTACGGGACTATAGAAAGTTTGAGAACCACTGCTCTACAGCTATCACAGCAAACTAGGGACTGAGGCATGGTTTATATTTCCTGCTTCTCCCTTTCCTGCTATTCTGTTATTCTGCTGCAAAATGAGTAACATGAATTTCCATTGACTCAGGATCAAATAATAAAAATAATGTGATCCATTGCATCCTTTTAATAGCCAAGGAGATTAGCTATGGAAACTGTTGTTCATACTTGAACCTCTTCTGACATCTCTCTGGTGTAGGTCTGCTATCCACGGCCGAGGTCTGTTCTGCAAGAGGAACATCGATGCTCAGGAGATGGTCATCGAGTATGCCGGCATCGTCATTCGCTCAGTGCTCACAGACAAGCGAGAGAAGTATTACGATGGCAAGGTGAGATCAATCAGTCCAGAGTGTGTTTGAGACGACATAAGCCCTATGGTTTGTCCCAACGATCTTAGTTGGACTTTTTTTAAGTCCACTAATTGTGGGCTTGAATGAATAAATGTTATTGATACCAACATAGTTTAAGAAACACATATTAAGCCCCCTGTCTCTTTTCCCTCCTTCCTCCACAGGGTATCGGCTGCTACATGTTCCGTATCGATGACTTTGACGTGGTGGACGCCACCATGCATGGCAATGCGGCGCGCTTCATCAACCACTCGTGCGAGCCCAACTGCTACTCGCGCGTCATCAACGTGGAGGGTCAGAAGCACATCGTCATCTTCGCCCTGCGCAAGATCTACCGGGGCGAGGAGCTCACCTACGACTACAAGTTCCCCATCGAAGACCCAGCAAGCAAGCTCAACTGCAACTGCGGGGCCCGGAAATGCAGACGCTTCCTCAACTAGGGGCAGGAGGAGGATGTGGTACTGCCACAATCTCTGCAGGGGGAACAAGGCACTAGGGGAGGGGGTGAGAGCAGAGGCAACAGGGGAAGAGGTTAAAAGCCTTAAATTAAGGTTTTACTGGGTTGGGAGGAGAAAATACAGGAGAAGATGAGCCACTACGAAGAGACTGGGAGAGGAACCAGGGCCAGGAGATGGGGACCAAGAGGGAAGAGGAGCACCACACAGGGACATGCATCCATAAGCTCACATTGGCTCCTAACCGATATGCACTTGCCAGAGGTTGGGCAAGTTCGCCACAGGAGAGCGCGGAAGTAGCTACCGCTATAGCGTGTTTTTTTTTCTTGAGAACAGGAAACTGAACGCTGCAGACAACTTGTGGTTATGCTGGTTCTTTGTTGCATGAAGGTATTTTCCTTGACGCCATAACGTCAAGCACTTTCTGTTGAAATAATGGTGGACCAGAAAAGCTAGACTTGGAGAGATTCCTCATCTTTTTTTGTCGGGGGGGGGGGGGGGGGGGCAAGAGGAGAGTTTTAATTTCGACACCCATAATCATGTTGGTTCCATCCTCTCTAGTCGATCCCTTAGCTATATCTCTATCTTTACTTGATCCTTTAATCATTGTTTTATTTATTTGAAATTATATTTCAGTGCTCATCATGCGTCAGGTTGTACATATTTGCTTTCCGTTGACTGTTAAGAGAACCATGGTGCTAGATATGATGGGCCGTAGGCATTTTGGCTCCTAGGTCAGAGACCCTGCTAATAATACCTATTTTTCTATCCATTCTCCACTCCCCTCTCACACAGACCGGGGAAGGGACCTCCATTATGTTCAGTTAAACGGTTAGATAACGGTTAGTGTCACCCTTAAAGAGTTTGCTGCAGCTAAATCATATCTTTAAGAACTTTCCCTTCAACATTTTTGTATGTAGCAAACACTACCCAATCCAAGAGTGACGAGTTTAGCTGGAAACCTCAGTGCGTCTTTTTTTATTTTAAAATATATTTTGTTACTATCATGACAAATGCTGATTACCTTTTTGCAATAATATTAGGCCTACTTCTTTGCTACAGTTGCACATCTTTAGTGAACTAACAAAATCCAGACTCCATATTTCTCAACATTCAGTGGAGTTAACAAAGTACTGACTTCTCTCTGACATTCTCTGCAATCCACAAAGGGTGGAACACTGTCCATGTTACACCACTAAGAGATGTGTTATAAACTCTCTATATATATACCCGACTGTGTGGACTGACAGCACCCCTGTGCACTGGAGATCTCAAGCATAGCATTAGGCTAGTACTGTATGTTGCTCAGTAGGATGGCTTTAAGAGAGAATCAAATCTTGGTGTAAAACCCAGATAGGGAGAGAATGCACTCAGCACATTAACGTTTGCTGTCATACAACGCTGTCAGTCAGTTCAGTCAGACATATTAGGACATCAAATGTACACACGGTTGTTCACATCTTTACAATAAGAGATTGCTTGAGCTCTAGAATAGTTGTATTTATTCATGTTTCTGTTCAGATTTTGGACTGGTGAAACTAGCTGTGCTTTGTATAAATGGTGGTCTAGTGGAAAATCTTCCTCCCCTCGTTTCCTCTTTTTGTTTACTTTGTTACTTCTTTCTCTTATTTGAACCTTGATGTTTGAGGACAGTTGTGTATTACATTTCAGCCTTTACACAAGACATTGTTCTAAAGCACGTATTTTTGAATTGTTTTTGATTGTATTTCTTTGTTCTGGTAGAATTTTCATGGAGAAAGTACAGCAGGCCTTAGTATCGGCAGGGCTTATAACAGGAGGATATCAAGCATGCGAGTCCACGCTGTTCTTCCCATCTGCGTGCTACAGAGAACCTTTCAAGCTAGAGATAATAATCTAAAGGAAATGAGCACTGTCCTTTTGGAAATTATTACCCAGTAAGGAAAAGCTTAGGCCACCAGCCTGCGCGACCAATCGGTGAGATGGAGCCTGTATTCCCATGTGTCAATCATTTAACACCCTTAGTTTGCCAATAACAGGATGAATCTGTTTTTCAGGGTTACGGCTATCCTTAACCATGCTTCCTTTTCCGCTTAAAACCAGATGTGGGAACACCGCTCAGAGCAGAAAGTTTCTCTATGCCCACTCCACTCCCCAACCTCTTGCCAGGATTCTACCTCAGTTGTTCTGACAGAAAGAATACTAATGCAAAAAAGAGGATGATGACAATATAATAAGAGTAACTTGGTTTTAATGTCCTGCAGAGCTGGCATGTGTGTTCGATGAAACATGCAAAGCACTAGTTGGAAACCTGAAGTTACCATGACGATCTCTCCCAGAAATGGTTCAGAAAGCTGTATGTTCTATATGGTAGGGTTATTTTAAAGTATAACAAAGTGTTAAAGACGTGAACTTGTCTTTGTTACCTTGTACAAATAAACCCTGAGTTTGTAAATAATTGTATACATATTTCTAAACCCATTTAATTTTTCTATGCACTTTTTTTATTTATAATGTTATTTGCTTAATAAAGATGTTAAGATGTTTGAACAAATTGGACTTGATCATTTGAAAATTGAATTAAACGCTAATATGACATTTATATAACATGCAATGTATAAATACAGCAATATCATTGGTTGGTGATATTACGTTTGACATAAGATGATAATGATTGTGAGGGCCAGATTGGGAACTTAACACTTGTTCTGAGCACCTGAGATTTACTATGCCATCTGAAACACATCAAACCAGTTTCCTTGATCTTCTGATTTTGTGTGAGGATAATGTTCTATATACTGATCTTTACAGGAAACCTATTGATCGTAACAGTTTGAGGGCTGATAGCATTCACCCGCTTCCCATGAAATACAGTTTGCCCTACACCCAATTCTGTCGAATCAAAAACAATCAGATTGACAGAAATATGGCTGAGATGCAAAGAAAATTCAAGGAGAGGGGGTACAAAAATCCAAAACCATTTCTTACACAGGGACACTCAATCTTAAATGAATAATTGTTTATTTGTCAGCGTGCTGGAGAGGTTCCAACCAACTCAATGCACTATAGTACATGTCTGTCAGAAAAACTCTGCCGGGGCAGTCCCAACCGTTGTCTTATATACGGCTATACACAGACTAGTTATATTTGCATGATTTGGCATAATTCATTACTGTTTTGTTTCATAACATGACAGACCAACAACTCACGAGGCTTCTTTCTCTAAGCTGATACCTTGAAACTGAGATCTTTCGTTTGTTCTCAAAACACGGTCTGGGCCTACTGCCAAATTGCAGCTACTCATAGGTGTGATTTGTACAGTCAGCCACTTGCATGGCTGACTGTACAACACAGAAATAGGTGTATAGAACACAGAAATGAGATAAGAATGGCAGAAACATTAAAATGTCCTTTATCTCTTTCAAGGACAGTCTCACAAAAAGAAGCATTCTTGCATCCTCACTACCCCTCATTTAAAGTGCGCTGAACAAATTAAGGGAATCGTTCACAAACATTACCACATTCTACAATCCGATGACAGTATCGGTAATGTGTTTTCTGACCCTCCCTTGGTGGTATTTTCACGGGGCAGAAATCTCTGATCAGTTGGTAAACTGATTTACCACCCCAAAATACTCCTGCACAATGTCTATTTGCACCTCTACTGGATGGAAACTACAAGTGTAACAGCTGCGCTCAATACAATGTCACTTACAAATGTAGATCCTTTAAACACCCCCAAACAGGGAAACAGATCCCAATCAAAGGTGTTATCACATGCTCTACTAAGGCAGTTATTTATCATAGAACTTGTCCTTGTGGTAAAAATGAACACTCGATTTCGTCCCTACGTTATATCGGCATCAAACACGTCACCCTCCCTAGGAGAGGGGATGACCTCGACAATTTGTTAAAACGAGAGGCTGCCTGGATCTTTAATTTAAAGACCCTTGCTCCCCTCGGTCTCAACGTAGACTTTGATCTGAAGCCATTACTGTGATCTTGCTATTCATTATAAATGTTTGTAGGCCTATGTAGCAAAATGTTATCTATGATTGTATGCTATCCATTCATGTTTTTTGTATGTTCTATTTATATCTGAAAATGAACCAATGATATCAAGCCACACCCGGTCATGATTACAGACACCTGTGTGTGTCCTTTGACACAATATAAACTAGTCACCCCACAGTGTTTGTCATTATAACCTGATGAAGACAGCTTGTCTGTCAAAACGTTGGTTATTAGGTTAGTATATTCTTGCATCGGAGCTCCTAGAGTGTGCAGCTCTTCTTTTTCAGGACACCGGGGTTAACGTCCCTGCTTTAAGTGATAAGTGCCATGTTATCGCAGTTAATTATCTTACTTGATCCCTAATGCAAAAGAACAGTGTTCCCAATCACTGCCTTGGGGCTTTGGGGTCCCCAAGAAAAGCATGCCTCCTTCTGGCCCTCCTGTTATCTCAGTGCCTTGGCAGGGGGTAGAGACTTGCGGTTGTATCTGGATGGAGCCATCTCTTCCAGACCCAACACAGAACACACCCAGACTAGAACACCTTAAGCAAGCTGAGCTTGGTGAGCACCGCCACTGCGTCGTTCCGGTCCATCTCTCTCAGCAACCTGGCCAGGTGTCCTACAGTCCACTCTGGGTGCTTGGTGGTGACCCCCTCCAGCACGGCCCTCAAGGGGCTCTTGCTCTCCCTCAGGGAGTAGGTGTAGGTAATCCAGGTGGCGGGGAATGAGCAGCGAGATGCTAGGTGGCTGGTGTTCTTCACCCCACCAGGCCTCTCCGGGTCCAGCAGGATCACAAGCTCCTCTAGAACATCCAGGTTGTCCAGAACCGTCTGCAGTGGTGCAGACTGGAGGTCAGGACCTGGTGAGACGAGGGGAAATATCACTAAAGGTGAGTGACGTGTCTGTAATGCTGACTTGTGTCAATCCAGAGCCAAATGCGTAAATCAAGTATTAATGGGTCGTTCCACGAAATGAGTCCCTTTTCGGTAGTGTAACTGTGTGGTGAAAAGCCTGATTTCACCTCATTTTAACATTGTCATGAAGAGCATATGGTCAACTTAATCAAAAACACGATTTCCCATCTCAAGAGGTTAAATAAAATAATGACTATATTAAGTGCCAAATAAAGTAACAGGGTTGACTAACATGGTTGATGATTTTTGACAGGGTGAATGGAAGCTTGTGTGCAACCGGGAGGGGCAAATGAATGTAAATTGTTGGGTAACAGGCTTGACGTGTTCTGCTTGACCCACTCAGTTTTCCACCACAAAACACCAGAAAATTGACAGTAGAACCAGCTCACCTGCTTTTACACTATGATTTGACTATTAGATGTTCAATGTTTCTTTTGAAACAATTATTTAAAAAGGAACAGTTAAACGTCTTTTCAGTCTTCATTGAATTATCCGTGTGGTCTACATTAAAGGGCACTTCATTTAATATAACAGGCTTTTAAAATTAAATATGGGGCACAATTTCTACTTAAAATATAAAAGATACACAAAAGGGACCCATTTCGTTGAACCAGCCAAATGTCATTGGAGATTTGTGCTGAAATTCAAGTTGCGCGCTAAAGCCTTTTTGCAACTTATGGAAGAGTAGTGATGTAGAGGTACTAGTAATACCAATGAATAACAGACTGGTAGTAGGTCTTAGTAATAGCACTTGATAACTCACTCAAAATGTCCTCTAGGCTCCTGGTCTCTGACTGTAGCAGAGCAACATCTTCATTGACAGCTGCTGTTGTCTTACTGCTCCGTGACCGTTGGTGGGTATTTTCCTTATCTGTGTCAAACCACAACCCTTCAAACATAGGACAGGAAATAAGTGCTTTTTACACAGAGTAAGGTAAGTGGAAGAGTTAAAGCGGTTTTAAGCAAACGTGTCAAACCAGTTGGTCTGCGTTAATTAAGCATGACAGTTTGACATGTTTTAATCTCCCTAGTGCTCATCACCCTGCTCACCTCTGAAGCAAAAAGCTCTTGATCTTCTCCTTCTCTTCTTAATATAGATGAATAAGAGAAATGCAAGTGCAGAGAAAACCAAGATGACAGTAAGCACTATCCCTGAAAGAACACAGGAGTGTGACAATGAGCAGTTAGACATGTTCAGCAGTATCCTAACAAAGCAGTTTAGTCATCTTTTTGAATGGTGAAGGACTGGTATTATCAAACTCAGTACCTTTTAAATGACTTCTGAAATGGCTCATATTTGGGGCTTGGGTTGGAACTTACATGCAGTTGCAGAATAATCATGTAATCCTGGATCAATGTGTATGGCTGTGGTGGGACTTGATGTTGACACTTGGACCCTTATGGTTGTTGACCGTTGGACCTGTTGAGTCTGAAATTGATGTGAAGTCAACATTAACTCTGTTATTCCTGATTGAATAACTTTGGTTTGTTTGCTCAGTGCCCTATTGGGAAGACATTGACCAAAATCGAAAACATTTGTGAATAAATAGCCTCACTGTGACACTGTTATTGATGTAATTTAGGTCTATAGAAGAATAACAGCCATGATAAATTTGAGTGGTCTTCACAAAACTACCACATAAATGCTCTTAATTAAATAGCATCATCAGCTTCATCATCATAGATGAAACTCACCATGGTACTCAGGGCTCCTTTCCAACAGCCTGTCTGGTCCCTAGACATAGGGTTTACAGTGTTACTCAAACAGAGCACCCAGTTTCAGCACCAGATAGGAAAAGAAAGGATGGCCATTTGTTTTATATCAAGATTTGAAGCTATCCCAGAGAGAATTTGCGCTCACCTCGCTACGCAGCATTGCGTGTCTGTCGTTGTGTTGCATTCCGACAGCTTTTGATAATTTGGAGCGCAGCGAAGACAGGGATGGCATTTCACGAAGCTCCCGTTATTGAAGCTCTGGGCGGCACACGGTCGATACGGTGCTTCCGATCTTCCCCCATCATCATGCCTGCCACAGTTTGGACTAAATTCGTACCCTGAACGAAAATAAGATTTGTTTGTAGACCACAAGTGCGCGCTGTGCATGGAAAAAAACATAACGTAGCAACGTCGAAACTTGATTTAAAATAAAGACAATCGTTGCAGCATGTCGAGCTTACCTGGTCGAATCGGATGCTGTGAATGTTTATGACACGGCACACATGTTTTACTCAACTTATCCCAAAATGTATCCAAGTCATCAGAGCAATTCTCAGAATAGTGGCCCATTTCGTTGTAGAATAGAGTAGGCTACAGTGCTGTTTGCTAGTAAAATAAAACTTGTCGAAAGCAGGGTATCATCAAGCTGCCCACTCAAGAAAAACTAACCAGTGCCTGCAACCTGGTTCAGGTTATGAGTCAACCTACCAGGTTAGTTACAAACAGCACAGGAATTAAATCATCAACGTGTATTGATCACATCTTTACTAATACTGCAGAAATTTGCTTTAAAGCAGTATCCAAATCCATAGGATGTAGTGATCACAATATAATAGCCATATCTAGGAATACCAAAGGCTGGGCCTAATATAGTGTATGAGGTCATACAAGAAGTTGTGTAGTGATTCATATGTTGATGATGTAAAGAATATTTGCTGGTTTATGGTGTGTAATGAGGAGCAACCAGACGCTGCACTTGATACATTTATGAAATTGCTTGTTTCTAATAAGCACGCACCCATTAAGAAAATGACTGTAAAAACTGTCAAATCTCCTTGGATTGATGAGGAATTGAGAAATTGTATAATTGAGATGGATGAGGCAAAAGGTATGGCAAATAATTCTGGCAGCCCAAGTGATTGGCAAACACTACAAATTTACAAAATAATGTGACTAAACTAAATACAAATAAACTATGCTATGCTATGGTGCTATAAGCACCATAGATAAAAGCTGAACGAAACCCAAAGTGCAAAATAATAAAGTACTCAGGAAAATGTACTAGTGATTCCTCTCAGGAAAACAAGAAACATATACAAAGACAAACGACAGGGGGAATATATATATATATATTCCCCCTGTTGCTCACATGTAGTGGAGTACACCAAGATGTGGTCTATATATATATATAGATATAGTGGGGATTGGAACCAGGTGTGTGTAATGATGACAAGACAAGTCCGGGGTAAATGAGTGAAGGGCGTTTGCCAGCAGCAGGTTCGGCAGCAGCTAGAAAGCAGGCGACGCCGAACACCTGAGCTGGACAGAAGGGGGCACCAAAGTGAACGCTGGTGTGACAGTAACACACCCCCCCCAGGAGCTGCTCCAGCGGGGCGCCGCCGACCTTGGGGACGACCCCGGAGACGTGGTGCGGGTCGGTTGGGACAACGCCTGTGGAAGTCCCAAATGAGAGAACGGTCCAGTACGTCCCACGTGACAAAGTCCACGGAAAGATGGGACCAGGGTCATGGGGAACCCGGCAGCAGGTGGATTTTGCCATAGGGGAGGTGTCTCGGTGTCTTGCTCGGGTAAGGAGGTGGTGCACGAAGAGACGTATACCCGGACATCCTGGGCCAAGGTGGGTCACCAAAACTTGGTGGAGAGACAGTCGATAGTACGGGCTATACCCGGGTATCCCGACACAGGTGCTGTGTGTGCCAAGGCGAGGAGATGGTCCCGCACATCAGAGGTGACGTAGATATACGCCCCTCGGGACAGTGGGCAGGTGAGGACTCCTGTCGCAGGGCTCTATGGATGTCCGCGTCCACATTCCACACGACAGGAGCCACAATGTGGGACATGGGAATAATGGGTGTCGGCCTTGACATTCTTAGATCCTGGCGGGTTCAGCCTCTTCGCTGCTCGAATATACTCTAGGTTCCAGTGGTCCGTCCAAAAAAGGAATCGGTGTTGAGCACCCGCCAGCCAGTGCTGCTATGTTTTCAGCGCCTTCTTGACAACCAACAACTCACGATCCCCCACATCGTGGTTCCACTCCGCGGGAGACAGCTTCCGTGAGTAGAAGGCACACGGATGGAGTTAAGGCAGCGATCCAGTGCATTGGGAGAGAACAGCCTCTACTCCAACCTCGGAGACGTCCACCTCCACGACAAAGGGCAGAGACGGGTCAGGATGAGCCAGAACAGGTGCATTCGTAAAACGTTCCTTGAGCGCACGGGAAGCTTTGTTGGCCTCCTCAGTCCAGAGCAGCTGCCGAGGACCTCCCTTCAGGAGGGAGGTGAGAGGGGCCACCACTGTGTTGAAACCCCTAATGAAGTGCCTGAAATAGTTGGAAAAACCTAGGAAGCGCTGCACCGCCTTTATGTTGGATGGAACAGGCTACGACCATACTGCACTGACTCTATGCTCCATCTCCACTCCCGCGGTGCATATCCGATAGCCCAGGAAGGAGACCGCTTGTTGAAAGAACATTCACTTCTCCGCCTTTGGCGTACAGGTGATGCCCTATCAGCCTCTCCAAAACAGAGTTGACATGAGAGACATGTTGCTCACATGTAGTGGAGTACACCAAGATGTGGTCTATGTACACCACTACACAGCAAACCAACATGTTAATCGTTAATGAAGGATTTAAACACAGAGGGTGCATTTGTCAGGCCGTAGGGCATTACCCTGTATTCATAGTGCCTGGTGCTGAAGGCGGTCTTCCATTCGTCCCCCTCTTTGATGCGCACCAGGTTGTAGGCACTGCGTAAATCCAATTTGGTAAAGTGTTGAACACCGTGCATCTGTTTGATCACAGGGGGTATGAGAGGCAAGGGATAACTGAATTTAACTGTTGCCTTATTCAGTGTCCAGTAATCAATACAGGGGAGGAAACCTCCGTCCTTCTTCATGAAAAAGAAGCTGAAGGAGGCCGGAGAGGTGGACGGACGGAGGAATCCTTGGGCCAGTGCCTCCTGGACGTAGTCCTCCATGGCTTCGGTTTCTGCATGCGAGAGAGGGTAGATGTGCCCCCGTGGGAGGGTAGAACCAGGCAGTAGGTTGATAATGCAGTCCCATGGGCGATGAGGGGGCAGGCACGAGTCTTTTGAAAAAGCCAAATGTAGGTTCCGGTATTCCTCCGGGATAGGAACGTGGGTGGCCTGGTCTGGAATTTCCATGGAGGTGGCACAGATAGACACAGAGAGACACCTCTCCTGACACTCCTGTGAACAACCCAACAGCCTCCTCTCTGTTCATGATATCCTGGGTTTATGCAACTGTAACCAGGGGAAAACCTAAAACTACATGGTGTACAGGAGAGTCTAAAATGAGGAAAGTGTTCATGGTGGTTGTGAGGGAAATTGGGACGGTTGTCTAAGGCATGGACTAGGATAGGGGGTTGTAAGGGGACTAGAGGAATGCGTAATTGTAAGGCCACTGACCGGGCTAGAAAATTGCCTGCAGCACCTGAGTCCACTAGGGCAGGACTCAGTGGAGGACTAGGGTAGTCCAGGAAGGTGACAGGAAGGAGGA
Source organism: Salmo salar (assembly GCF_965601325.2). NCBI lineage: Eukaryota > Metazoa > Chordata > Actinopteri > Salmoniformes > Salmonidae > Salmo > Salmo salar. The sequence goes on from NC_138292.1 coordinate 26,284,979, forward strand.
CAGGCTGGGTGAACAGAGAGGAGCAAGGCACATCCACGCCTACCTGGGAAGGTGCAGGAGCGCTCCTCGGCCTGTCGCTTCCTCGCCTGGTTTTCCTTTTGGGACAGGTGTTCCAGGGGTGGTCTGACTCCCCACAGTAGGAGCAGAGACCCTGTTGACTGCGGCGTTGACGTTCCTCTGTGGGAAGGAGTGTCGTGCCCACCTCCATGGGCTCAGTCTCACTGTAGGTTCCTGGGAGAGAACCGAATCCCTGGGATGGGTGACGACGGTCCTCATCGCGACAGGCCAGCTCAGTCTGGACTTCCACCTGTAGCCCGCTGCGGAAAACCGTCAACAGGGCCTGGTCGTTCCAGCCACTGTCCGGAAATCCAGAGCATACTCAGACACTGTCCTGGACCCCTGGCATAGACAGAGGAGACGCTCACCTCCCTCTTGGCCCTCTGTTGGGTGGTCAAAGACGACGTGGAAGAGTCAGAAGAGTAATGATGACAACTTCTGGAGGACGTCCTCCAACCTAGCAGAGCTCTTGCAGCATGAACTGACACGTTGTCCACCCAATCAAAGGAGAATGAATCTAGTACTGAAACCATAAGCTACAGCTAGATAGCACTACAATGTATAAAATGTGGTTAGTTGACTCAAACGAAAAAGACAATAGTTGAACAGTTTAAAAAAAAAAAAATTTTCCTAAATTAAGGACAAGCAAGAGAGCGCGATACAGAGCTAGCTATAGTTGTTGTATTTTTTTAAACTTTTACTTTCACTTAACTAGCAAATGCAGCTAACTAGTTTAGCCTACTCAAACACCCAGCTCAAACAGATAGCGATGCTATGTTAGCTAGCTGGCTATGGCTATCCAACACTGGAAGTCAAGGTAAGCTTCTGGTTTTATTAATGTATTGTCACCGGGGCCCGCAGGTGTAACTGCTAAACTGTTTGTTGTACACTGGTAGCTATGTTGACTATGACATTAATATGGTGACAATGATGTAGGCTGTGTGTAGCGGTTATGATATGAAGGTTTGGCTTGGAAAGGTTTTTTCACCTGGTCACAGAAAGCTGATGTGTTGTGCACTGAAGTCCATAAGCGAAGGGGAAAAAGGTGAGAGGAGGAGAGCGCATAGATGCGAGAAGGAATTATACAACAATCAAAGGGATCATGCTGTTTGTATGTGGCTGCTATGAAAGTGAACTGTATTTGCATGTGATCAGGGGTGTATTCATTCCACTGATTCTGTTGAAACGTTACTTAAATGGAAAAACAGAACAAAACGGGGATAAACATACCTGAATTTGTCCAATTTTAAACTCTAATTTGCAACTGTTGGACTAATGAATACAGCTTTGATCAGCTAGATCAGCTAGCGGTAGTGAATGTGTCAATGTCTGTCACCTTGATTACTGAAATTTCTCTTAACCTGTGCACCTACTGTAAGTTGTAAACTTCCATTCATAGGCTAAGTTGTGTCAACCTCATTATGGGTATAGAGAACATTTTAGTATCTTGCACTAGCCTAAAACTATCGATGTTACATTGAGTGGGGTGAATGGAATATGAATAACAGTCATCAAATATGCTGTAATAGAAATAGGGCCATGTTCACTGACCGCAATTGTTTAAAAGTTGTGTAATGACAAATGTGTGTATTGGGTTCGCATGAATCCCAGGGATGTCTTGCTCATCCTGTGACCAACCAGACGAAAGGATAGTATAAGCAAGCACGTCTGCCGTGACAGACAGATAGACTCACTTACTGATGGTTGACACCTGGACTGTAGGGATGGAGTGCAGGCTGACCTGGCTACCTTTACTTTGATTTCGGATTGTCAAAATTTCACGAGGCAAGTCATATATACAGTTGAAGTTGGAAGTTTACATACAGTTAGGTTGCAGTCATTAACACTTGTTTTTCAACAACTGCACAAATCTCTTGTTAACAAACTATAGTTTTGGCAAGTCGGTTAGGACATCTACTTTGTGCATGACATAAGTAATTTTTCCAACAATTGTTTACAGACAGATTATTTCACTTTCACTTCACAGCTTGGGAAATTCCAGAAAATGACATCATGGGTTTAGAAGCTTCTGATAGGCTAATTGACATCATTTGAGTCAATTGGAGGTGTAGCTGTGGATCTATTTCAAGGCCTACCTTCAAACTCAGTGCCTCTTTGCTTGAAATCATGGGGAAATCAAAAGAAATCAGCCAAGACCTCAGAAAAAAATAGTAGACCAAGTCTGGTTCATCCTTGGGAGCAATTTCCAAACGCCTGAAAGTACCACGTTAATCTGTACAAACAATAGTACGCAAGTATAAACACCATGGGACCATGCAGCCAGCCATCATACCTGCTCTCTCCTAGAGATGAACGTACTTTGGTGCGAAAAGTGCAAATCAATCCCAGAACAACAGCAAAGGACATTGTGAAGATGCTGGAGGAAACAGGTACAAAAGTATCTATATCCACAGTAAAACGAGTCCTATATCGACGTAACCTGAAAGGCCGCTCAGCAAGGAAGAAACCACTGCTCCAAAACCATCATAAAAAAGCCAGACTACGGTTTGCAACTGCACATGGGGACAAAGATTGTACTTTTTGGAGAAATGTTCTCGGGTCTGATGAAACAAAAATAGATCTGTTTGGCCATAATGACCATCGTTATGTTTGGAGGAAAAAGGGGGAGGCTTGCAAGCCAAAGAACACCATCCCAACCGTGAAGCACGGGGTGGGAGCATCATGTTGTGGGGGTGCTTTGCTGCAGGAGGTACTGGCGCACTTCACAAAATAGATGGCATCATGAGGGGGGAAATTATGTGGATATATTGAAGCAACATCTCAAAACATCAGTCAGGAAGTTAAAGCTTGGTTACAAATGGGTCTTCGAAATGGACAATGACCCCAAGCATACTTCCAAAGTTGTGGCAAAATGGCTTAAGGACAACAAAGTCAAGGTATTGGAGTGGCCATCACAAAGCCCTGACCTCAATCCCATAGAAAATGTGTGGGCAGAACTGAAAAAGCATGTGCGAACAAGGAGGCCTACCATCCTGACTCAGTTACACCAGCTCTGTCAGGAGGAATGGGCCAAAATTCACCCAACTTATTGTGGGAAGCTTGTGGAAGGCTACCCGAAACGTTTGGCCCAAGTTAAACAATTTAAAGGCAATGCTACCAAATACTAATTGAGTGTATGTAAATTGTTGACCCACTGGGAATGTGATGAAAGAAATAAAAGCTGAAATAAATCATTTTCTATACTATTATTGACATTTCCCATTCATAAAATAAAGGGGTGATCCTAACTGACCTAAAACAGGGACTTTTTACTAGGATTAAATGTTAGGAATTGTGAAAAACTGAGTTTAAATGTATTTGGCTAAGGTGTATGTAAACTTCCGACTTCCAACTGTATGACCATGCCTCTGACTCTGCCAACAAGGTTTTGTTTGCTCGAGTCACAAAATAGTTATGGAAGTGTACAGTTTCTCCTCTCTCTGGTCATCATGAGTGAACCAGTAATCTGTAAACAGCTTTTAATGAGCTCAGACTGCCTGGTTAAATGACCACCCACTGGGCATACTGGTTGTTTCAATTCAATTACGTTCACCCAACATGGAATAGACGGCAGTGCCCAGTGAGCTATAACCAGCTGCTCTGTAGATTCAGATCAACTTTATTATCCCATCAGGGAAAAATTAATTTGTTAATGTACTTAAAACAGAAACTACACAATTGAATTCATTCAAAATGCTATAGCTACACATTTAAAGTGAAAGTCCAACATACTGTATACTCGAGGGACCAACAATTAATGGCTGTTGGAATAAGAGTACACATATCTATCTGTTTTCATTTTCATTTGAAGAAGTCTTTCCCCTTGTCCGGCTGCTGCTGTGACTGAATTGAGTGAAAGGGATGAGTACTGTCCTGTAAAATGCTTTGAAGTTTTATGAGGATGAGATTTGTGTACAGGTTGGCTGATTCTTGATCTATACCAATTATCCTTCCCGCCACCTTAATCAAGCGCTGAAGCTTGACTTGGTCTTGCACTCGCATGTTACCGAAAATGCATATCAGACCAATGGACAGCACACTCTGCAGGATAGATTTATAGAACATTTGCAAGATATGGCGGTCAACATTAAAATGGTTCAGTTTGCGTAAAATGTGGGCTGCATCAGAGGCTTGACAATCGTGTGCAGTATCTGTGAAAGTACGCAACCTTGAGGGGCTCCCTTATTCACCATTCTAGATGTAGAGATGGCAGAGTTAAACTTCACTTGTTGAGTATGGTTCACAAGGAAACTAATTATCCACTTGATCAGTAGAGAGTTGACACCTAAATTCACCAGCTTATCCACCAGTAGGTGGGGTTGGATGGAGTTAAACATTCCACTAAAGTCAATTAATACAATTTTCACTAGGCTATTTGCCTTTCCTAAATGTTCGTAGATATTGTTCAACATGACCAGTAACACATCAACACCCCTGGAAGCACGGTAGGCAAAATGGTTTGAGTCTAATTGGGAGGAGAGACCAGAATTTGTTTTTTCATAATTTTTTCAATACATTTCATATTTACAGAGTTTAGGGCTACAGGGCGTAAATCGTTATTTTCTTTTGGCCTGTTGTTTTTAGCTACTGGGACAGTCAGTGATTTCTTCCATAAGTCTGGAACTATCCCACTGTTCAGTGACAGCTGGAACAGTTTCTGGAATGGTAATGCAAGCTGGTCTGCGCATGCCTTAAGTGCCTTGCTGGTGACGCCGTCTGGACCATATGATTTTCGTGGGTTGACACGTTGAAAGTATTGCTTGACGTCATTCACAGAGATCTGTATATCAACAACTGGTATGCTGTCTATACTGTCCAAGGCCACTTTCTGCTGCGACGCAAAATCACACATCAAACCTACAACAGAAACTGTTCAAATCATTTGAAAAAGCAATGTCATTTTCAACAGTCCTACATTGTCTGTTTGGTTTGAAGCCTGTGATGGTTTTCCTACTGTCCTTGTCTTTAAAGGTTTTCTCATTTGTCTTTGTATGCCGTCTTGCACTTCATGATTTTGCTTTTGCATTGCCTCTAAATATTTTTCCTTTCGTCTTTACTGCCACCTGATTTAAACACTTGTTTTTTTCTGGTTGAGGAGCTATTTTAATTCCTGAGTTACCCATGGTTTATTATTGGGGAAGATGTTGATTTTCCTTTTGGGAATAACGAGATCCTCACACAAACGGAGGTAATCCAAGACGGTATCAGCTGCCTCTTCCAGGTCATCGGCGCTGTCCATCAGTCCCGCCCAGTCAGTCCTGGAGGGCTTCAGGAGTCCAGGTTTTAATTTCCACCTTTTTAGCCTTCTCTCGCTTTGTAGATTGGGATGAGCTGAACCATATTATGATCCGAACCCCCAAGATTGGGTGGTGCTTTGGAAAAATATGCACCTGAGATCTTACCATAACAAAGATCCTGACATGCTTCATTTTGGGTAGGACATGTAATGATACCTGGGATCTCATCACCTGCTGGTTATTTCAAGACCAAGTACTCAAAGGTTCCTGTGTTCTATAGTATATCAACAACCCCTGAGGTGCGTTATTGCTATTATAAACTGGTTACCAACGTAATTAGAGCATTCAAAATAAATGTTTTGTCATACTCATGGTATACGGTCTGATATACCATGGCTGTCAGCCAATCAGCATTCAGGGCTCGAACCAACCACTTTAGAATTGTTGTTGACATGCTCTTGTGTTTATTTAGGTATTGAATGACTGGGAGTCACTCCCCTGCCATCAACCTTGTTCCCATATCTGGCACCTCACCTATAGTATGTTGACAAGGGCTAAAGAGGTCCCTAGTGCTGAGGCCAGGGGTTCCACAGGGACCATACAGGAGGGTCCACGGGGCTGGCAATCATCCATCACTAACCAGCCCAAAGCCACCATGATGGTCCAGACCAGAGCTCAAGGGGAGACCGTTCACGATCAGACTCACGTCATCAACGTGAGGGAATCAATGTTTACGTGGATGTTTATTAAATATTGATGAATGTTCTTATAACATGATTTGTTAATATTTTCTTATATATTTTCTGAAAAAGTAATTCCAAGATTTGTTTGCGCTAAAAGGAAAACAGAAAAGATAACAGGGATTTTATTTTATTACATTTTCTATATTGCAGTTTTCCAGATGAAAAAGGCATCCCCTGAGAAGGTGTGGAAAGTTTTAAAGTGTAAGTTCAGCAGAGCAGCATGAGACACAAAAAGGGAAACTAAATGTGAGCAAGAAAATAAACATTTATGGCCAGGATCTTGAAAAAGTGGCTTATGAATTGTGGCAGCCCAGCAGAGTCAGAGGTGAAACTCACAATAAAATAAGACAGCAGGAGACTGATGTGGTGCTCAAAACAAAGTAGTTCTTCAATAAAGGTTGGAGAGAACGGGAAGGGGAGAAATCCAACTGAAAGGCATCTCAGGTAACGGGTGGGGAACCTCGGACCGCCTGGGTTAATGAACAAAAGAGAGGGAGAGAGCGATGAGCCCGGGATTTCATTCCTTGCTCTCAACTTGCTCCGGGTGGCATGCTGCCGGGAATAGGTCCTCTTCTCCGGTTCTTCTGAGGACTCTGCCTGTCTGCCCGACCACCCGAATGACTGCACTTCTACTTATACTAATTTGGGGTAATGAGGGACAGGTGGGACCAATTCCAGGTGCCAATTGGTTGCAGAACCTGGACTGGGTAATATTGGTGTTGAATTTGGTACCTGTGAGGCTTCCACTTTTTTTGTGAAGTGAATTCTTGTTTTTCCAGCTGCTGTAGTTTGTGTATCTGTCCAATGACCATCTCTCTCAAACTCATTATCCACCCCTATTCTCTCCTCCTGGACTGATCTAACCTGTCTCTCTTGTTTCCGCAGCGCTGTGAGCGCTGTAACCATACAGGTGCCACAGTGGGCTGCTGTTTGACCTCCTGCCAGAGCAACTACCACTTCATGTGTGCCCGCTCCCGCAACTGTGTATTCCAGGATGACAAGAAGGTCTACTGCTACAAACACAGAGACCTCATCAGTGGCAAGGTAAATTCCTGGGACTACTCAGTAGTGGGACTGTTGTTTTTTGAAACATGTGAATCAGTTTCCTCACGCATGTGTACATTTGTTCTTGTTCATTGCAGATCATCACTGGCCAAGGGTTTGAGGTGACTCGGAGAATGTACGTGGACTTTGATGGGATCAGTCTTCGCAGGAAGTTCTTGACCGGACTGGAGCCAGAAAACATCAATTTGATGATTGGTATATTTTCTCGACACATTACATTGTTATTTTTAGCTCACTTGAGTACAGGAATCACAGTACAGTGGACACAGGACTGGTCATGGGTTTTTCTCATTTAATCATTGTTATTTTCTGAATTCAGGCTCTTTGCAGATTGAAAAGCTAGGTATTCTGACTGAGCTGTCTGCAAAGCAAGCGAAAACTCTTCCCAGTGGGTTACCAGTAAGTAGCAGGAATTCATAATTAATAATGAATCAGAAATTGGCATGTTACGACTTGGTTTTGTATGACTTCCTTTCTTTCAACTCCTCCCCTTTCCGCAGGTGTTCTCGCTGGTACTGGAGCACGGTGAACCCAGTGCGGCATTGCAAATACACGTGTACGATCCGTGAGGTCCGACCGCCGGTCCCTGAGAAACCTGCTGAAGAGATGCCTGACAAGGGAGAGAATAGCACACAGCCCCTGCGCCCAGTCAGGTGAGAGTCCTGGTAACACAATACTGCATCAAACCCTCACTACTACACTGAACAAAAATATAAGCTCAACATGTAAAGATCATAGCAATTTTCCATACGCTCAAAAGCATATTTTGGAAAAATGTTGTGCCCAAATTTGTTTACATCCCTATTAGTGATCATTTCTCCTTTGCCTAGATAATCGATTCACCTGACAGTTGTGGCATATCAAGAAGCTGATTAAACAGCATAATCATTACACAGGTGCACCTTGTGCTGGGGACAATAAAATGTCACTCTAAAATGTGCAGTTTTATCACACAACACAATACCACAGGTGTCTCTGTTACGCCCCTGAAAAAGGGGAGAAATAATCACGAGAGTGATACGGTATTATTTCCTCAGTGAGAACTTTTACTGTAATCATTTTACCAAAGTAACACATTTTACAAAACAACAGATCTACAGGAAAGAGCTAGTGTTGTAGGGTACAAGGCTTACTCAAGTCACAACAGTATACTCTGTAATTCACTGAAACATACACTCATTTCAATATAACTGTCAAGCACAACGTTTTAACTCAGTAAACCATAACTTAATTTATCAACAGTCAATAAAGTGTTTGAAAAACCCTTACACAAATAACACCGCAAAATATCTTATTAGCAACGCACATGTTCATTCACGATCGACATAAAATGGCAGCTACTCTCAGTACGAAGCTAGCTTTAGCTGCAACCAAGCAGGGCTCATATTACTCTGCAAACTTAACTCTAACTTCCTCAAGATGTTACTAAGACACACCTTAAACACTCTTGACATTTTAGCGAATTATTACATTTAAATGACTCTGTTTTCATCAATAACGTACCTGAAAAAGGGGAGAAATAATCACGGAGTGATACGGTATTATTTCCTCAGTGAGAACTTTTACTGTAATGGGAGAGGCGCTGGAAGATGGCGGCGAGTGTATACGAGATTTCAGCTTGCTCCGAGTAACCTTAACTTTTATCCCTCTCAAACTTACTTAAATGTAACGGAACTTGGCTTATAGTAAACACAATAGAGAACAACACTTAGTTGACCGATAATTTGATTCATAACTTTGAGAAATGGAAGGAAAAAATGTGCGAAAGAGCAAAGGGAGGAGAAGGCAGTTGCTAGCTGAGCACTCATACGTTGGAGAAAAACCGCCACCTGACTCCTCAGGAGAAGAGATGGAGGATTCTGGACATTCGGTTGATTCTGAAAATGCAGTCAATAGTCCTGCACCCAAAAAGACACATAAAGAATTATCTTTGCGCGAACTACAGATCAACATAATCGATGCTGTAAACGAAAGAGCCGACGGTCTGGAGAAAATGATACGCGAAAACACATCAAAAATAGTTGACCTCGAGACCTCTCTGAATCATGCATACAAGAGTATCGAAGAGCTTAAACTTGCAAACACTGCTACGTCTGAGAAATGCATTGCTCAGGAGAAGACCATCGCAGACATGCAAGAGCGCTTATCGGAAGCAGAGCGATACCGGAGAAGGTGGGGGCTACGGCTTTACGGTGTCCCCGAGGACCAGGATGAGAATGTGAAGCGCTTAGTAAGAGACATCTGTAACCGTGTGGCACCGGACTTCCCCGATGGATATATGGATATGGCTGTGGATATCGCTCATCGTATTGGGAAGAAACAAGATGCCATCGTCAGCCGATCGATCATCATCCAGTTTGCTTTTCGCACAGCGAGAGATGCAGTTTGGAAGAAAGCAAAGGAAAGCGCCTTTGTGAAAGAAAGAAAACTTAGATTCGGTGAGGACTTGACTGCAGCAGCAAAGGCAAAATTGTGGCCTCTCGTACAACAGGCCCGAAATCAAGGAAACGGTGGATACTACAGGGGAATCAGAGCTTTTTTCGCCAACGGTAAAGAAATACGACCGGGGTGATTTGATTTGTTCTGTCGGTAGGTTTACAAGGTAGTTCCTTCCCCACTGCAAACTGAACGTTCTACTTTTGAAACATGGTGTTACTATTTTACAAGTTAAGAATTCTGTTAATACATATATGAAGCAACTTTTTATAGAGAGGGTAAAGTTGAGATTGCATAGGATTTTTCTTTCTATTCTATAGATATGGACTTGAAGTTTATGTCAATCAATGCCAGGGGGATAGTAACATATTGAAGAGAAAAGCTTTTTTTTTGTTTTGTAAGGACTGCAACGCAGATCTTGTATTCGTTCAAGAAACACATTCATGCAAAGAGGACTATAATTATTGGAAAAATCAGTGGGGCAGTGACATTTTTTTGGCCCACGGGACAAATTATTCAGCTGGGGTTGCAATTTTAGCACACAATTTCAAAGGGAAATTTTTGTTTACTCAAATGGACTCCAATGGACATTGGCTAGTAGCGGTCATCAACCACATGGACAGATTATTTGTGTTGTGTAATGTATATGGATACTGTTCTAGTCCTCCAAATAACTTACTTCTAGAGGAAATTGAAGACATTCTTAAAAATCTTCTGAGAAAATATCCATCCAGTCAGATAATAGTTGGTGGAGATTTCAATATGGTTTATTCTAATGAGACTGATAGATTGCCTCATAGGCCTAACATTGGTGTGAACAAGTTGGTGAATTTCTGCCAAAGCCTGGACTTAATTGACATATGGAGAGTAAAAAACCCTGGAGAGATACAATACACATGGAGTAATAGAGATCGTTTCTTACAATCAAGAATTGATTTGTGGGTGATAACCTCTAGTCTTGTGCCCAACACTGTAGAGGTGAAAATACTGCCTGCAGTCCTGACGGATCATAAAGTCATATGGTTGACTGTAAGAATATGCAGTAATGATGGTAAGAAATACTCTGGTGGTTACTGGAAACTAAATAACTCATTGTTATTGCATGATGATTTAAAAAATGTGATTAAGAATCTAATTTCTGTTTACTGGAGTTTAGCTACATCTAATGCAGAATATGGGAAATATTGGGAACTGCTGAAATTTAAAATCCGCTCAGCCTGTATTACTTATGGAAAACGGCTTGCTTTAAGAAGGAGATGTGAGGTAGCTGAACTTTCTAAGACAATTGCCGATATCACAGATATTGAGCATCTTGATCTTAATGAGAAAGCTAAATTGAATGATTTACAGAATCAACTAGATACATTGTATGAGGAAAAGGCTAGAGGAGCTTTCATAAGATCTAGAAAACAATGGCTTGAAAAAGGAGAAAAGAACAGTAGATACTTTTTTAATTTGGAGAAGAGGAGAGGGGAACTCAACACACTTCGGAAACTTAAAATTAATGGGGTTACCACTGAGGATAGAGAGTTGATATCAGAATTTACCACTACATTTTATGAGAATCTTTACTCCTTAGATAACAATTTGAGTGACTCTAAGGATCTCCTTGATTCTATAGAGAATGTTAATTCGATTAGTGAAGAACTCAATCAGTCTTGTTGCCAAGATTTATCCATTATGGACATCCAGTACGGGGTTGCTCAGTTAAAAAAGAACAAATCTCCAGGTTGTGATGGATTAACCTCTGAATTTTACAAAACCTTCTTTGAAGAAATAGCACCTTTTTTACTTGAAACCTTTAAGGAGGCTATAAAGAAGGGAGAACTACCTGCCTCTCTGAAGCAAGGGGTTATTACTCTTATACCTAAACCACACAAGGATCTCCTAAGTATTGATAATTGGCGTCCAATCACACTCCTAAATAACGACTACAAAATTATAGCCTTAATCTTTGCAAAAAGGTTAAAGTCTTGCTTAAATGATCTGATTGATGAATGTCAATCAGGGTTTATGAAAGGGCGCCATATATCTAATAATCTGAGGCTGATATTAGACTTGGTTGAGTATCGTGATCTATTAGATGACTTCCCTGTTATCCTATTTCTGGATTTTTAGAAAGCATTTGATACAGTAAGTCACAATTTTATCTTTGATTGTCTTAAGCATTTGAAATTTGGTCGTTTCTTTGTTGATGCTATTAGAACTCTGTATAGTGGTGGCAATAGCTGTATCAAACTCTGTCATGGAACATCCTCAAGATTTAACATTTACAAAGGAATACGACAAGGTTGTCCAATTTCACCTTTTTTATTTTTGTTAGTTTCTCAAATGTTATGCTCATTAGTTCATAAAAGTCCATTTGAAGGCATTACATTCCAGTCCAGAGAGATCAAGATATCCCAACTGGCGGATGACACCTCACTTTTTTTGAAAAATGTATCTCAAGCTAGATTAGCATTGGATATCGTGAAGCAGTTCTCCAAAATCTCAGGCTTGACTTTAAATCTTTCCAAATGTGAGTTGTTTGTTTTGAAAGGGGCTGTCAACCCAGCAGATTGTAACATCTCTGAAAAAGATACTGTAACCTACCTCGGTGTAAAGATCACCAAAAATCTTAAGGCTATGAATGATCTTAATTTGAACCCTGTAACTGAATCTGTAAAAAAAAAATTATCCTCATGGTTAGGGAGGGATTTAAGTCTTCAAGGAAGGGTGCTTTTATCCAAAGCTGAGGGCCTATCTCGTGCATCCTATCTTTTTTCATCTATTGACATTCCCAAATCCACTTGCTGTACCTTAGATAGGCTTTTGTACAACTTCATATGGAAAAACAAGCCACATAAGATAAAAAGAGATGTTATCACCAACAGGGTTTGTGATGGCGGTCTAAATGTCTTAGATTTCACTCTCTTCAATCAGATATCAAAGGTCAACTGGATTAAAAGGTACATAAAAAATCCTCATAGTTTCTGGAATATTATACCTCATTTTGTTTTTCAGAAGTTTGGAGGGCTTAATTTTTTACTACAATGTCCATATATTGTGGGTAAAATTCCTGTGAAACTGGCGGTTTTTCACAAGCAGGCTTTAATGTGCTGGGCTTTGTTGTATAAACACAACTTTTCACCTCATAAATGTTTTATTTGGAACAATGGGTCAATATTACATAGAAATAAGATGTTATTTAACCATAAATGGTTCTCGAAAAACATTGTTCTTGTCAGCCAATTGGTTAATAACAGTGGGAATCTATTTACACGGAGAGAATTTATGGAAAGATACAACTTTGAGGTTTCAAGCAAGGAATATGACACTGTTATTAAAGCTATACCTAATGGGATAAAAACTTTACTTCAGAATAATACATATTTTGGAATATCTCCGATTGTAAGCGATATTCAGTTGAATGGCATTGGTCTACTAGATACGAAATTCAACAATCGTTTAATAAGGGATATTTTCTACAGGAAGTCTATTCCCTCTGCGATATTTTGTTGGGCTTCATCGTTTGATGTAAACTGGCGCCGTGCTTGGCTCACTCCACACAGATTTATGGTGACCAATAAAATGAAGGAGATCTCCTTTAAGATAATCCATAGATGCTATCCGTGTAATAGCTTAATTTCTAAATATATATTTGACGTTACCAGTGAATGCAGTTTTTGTGAACTAGAAACTGAATCTATTGAACACTTATTCTGTAATTGTTTATATAGTGAAGTGTTTTGGACTGATGTAAAACTATATCTTAGCCGCAAATTGCATACAACCATTGATATTACTAAGTTTGACATATTATTTTACTACACTGATTCCACAATTGAACATGAGTATGTCATAAATCTCTTTATTTTATTAGGAAAATCTTTCATCCACAAATCCAAATTTATGAAGAAAAAGCCCCTTTTCTTAATTTTTTTATCTGATTTGGAACAGTACGTAGAATCTTTAAAACGTATACAAAACAAAATGTCAAAAAAATGTATTCGATATATGTCTGTATTTGATTTGATATAATAGTTTTTTTTATTTTTCTCTAATTTCTTTGGATTCCCTCTGGCTGTTATGTTATGTTTATGTTTTGCATGTTACTGTTTTTTACAACAAATTAAATAAAGATTTGTGCAAACTTAAAAGAAGGGAAAAAAAATAAAAAAAATTACAAATAAAAAATAAAGTACAACATTTTTTTTTTTAAATATTAAACTTTTACTGTAATGAGGAAAAGACCGCGATTTCGACGCGAACTTGGGTGGAGACCAGAGCAATCGATCTCAGGCTCATAGATTAAAGAGCATTTAGTAGATCACAGATTAACACTTTTCCCCTTCAATTAGGCACCACAAAATAAAGTAATCAATATAACGTTTACACATTCCATTTACAATTCTTACCTTTTGTACGCTTGATGGATTTTAACTTTAACACAATTATGAATGTTATCAATCTCTATCAACTAATACAGAATGCATTATCTTTTTAACCTTAGATGTTTTAAGATCCTCACATACTATGAACTTACTAATACTTTTTAATGTATAACAGGCTATGAGTATTTCCTTTAACCTGTCACATCTCAAGTTTTGAGGGAGCATACAATTGGCATGCTGACTGCAGGAATGTCCGCTAGAGCTTATGTGGGCAAGCATAAGCTACAGATATCGAACACAAATGCATTTTCTTGATGGCAATTTGAATGCACAGAGATACGATGACGCTATCTTGAGGCCCATTGTCATGCCATTCATCCACCTCCATCACCTCATGTTTCAGAATGGTATTCTGGTATTCTGATCCACGCCCCTATATTTTTTTTAAGGTATCTGTGACCAAAATATGCAGATCTGTATTCCCAGTAATGTGAAATCCATAGATTAGGGCCTAATGAATTTATTTAAATCTTTGATATTGTTGAACGTTGCGTTTTCTATTTTTGTTCAGTATAACATATTAGTGTGACTGTTGACTTTCTTACACTGCAAAGTGGATATTGGCAAGACTTAGCTGTGGCATAGGAAACAGAGTTGTTGTTGCTTCACCTCTAGAATCTGATGCCCAAGAGGTTGATGTGGCACATTCCTGACCCACTACTCCCAGCTTCTCAGCTCCACTCCCTAAACCTAAGGCCCAAAATCAGGAGACGAACTGGGGGTCTGTTCCGGGGACTGCCATCTGTTCCGTGGTTGGCTGATGTTGATTTCTAAAACATATTTGGGTTTAAAAAAATAAACTTTATTAAGACTCTTAATTGTCAGGTTTTGAGTGATTTATAGATATTACCCATAAAGCATTGATTGTTTGTCTGTTCAGTTGCCTTACTGCCATCTGTTTTTCCTCCACAGGAGCTACCGAGTCCAAACCCCACCACATCCTGACCATCAGTGACCTGGAGGAGACACGCAGGCCCCGTCGCCACAGCCCCCACTCCCAAACCCGCAGGGACATGTCCTCCCCACCCCTGGGCTGTCCAACTGGATCTGGACTAATCACCCTCCGCACTGGGGGCTCCATGCATCCCAAGGCCTCCGTACCCACCTCTCCGCTGTTTCCCCTCGGTGCTACTGATATCCTGCTGACCTCTCCCTCTGCCCGCCCTGTCGGAGGTCGAAGTGCTTCCTCTGCTCGATGCCCCGGGAACATGACTCACTCTACTTCAGGACTCTTTCCCCAGCCACCGTGGGAAGACAGTGTGGGCAGCTTCCCTTCCCCTTGCCTGTCCCTCTCCCCAACCGTCCAGCACTCTCCTAAACCCAGGCTGTCTTTTGACCTGAACCAGTCAGACTCAGTTGAGGTACCACACAACTTCCTGGCCTCCCCAGAACCGGAGGATAACCCTGTATCTAACAGCACCTCACCACTTAGGGGCTCTTTCATACCATTCCACAAGGATTCTGATGTGGCTATGGGCTCCGAGTTGAAGACGGAGCTTGAGATTGAGGAGACGCTAGTGAACGAAGGGAGTGGCCATGAACTGTGGCGCCCAGATAGACGTGGAGGGCGACGACAATCAAGAGGAGTTCTGGGAGCCAGAGGTTTGCAAGGGGAAGACACGTTCAGCCCTGAACCGCTCAGCTGAGTCCGCCAGGCAAGACTGGGGGAACACTTCCTCCGATGAAGACATGGAGCACTATTTTGACTCTACGAGTGCTGTGGTCAGTCGCACAGGCTCCAGGGACCCACCCCAGGCTCCTGCCTCTCCCTCCTCAAGATCTAGCCCTCAGCTGGACGGCATAGACAATGGGATGGAGAGTGATGCAAGCATGACAACCATGGACGGGGCTCAGAAACTGAAGAGCGCCAGTCAAGTCCAGAACCCAGCTCAAACGCAAGATGCTCCGACTGATGTAGAAATGACAACAAATGGCCTAAGTGCAGACTCTGGAAGCCCTGTCCCAGATCAGTCACCCCTTAGCAACCCTCCCGAGTCTACAACCAGAATTGTCCTCCCTGCTACCAAACCTCCCCCACTGTATACACTACCGTTCAAAAGTTTTTGAACACCTACTCATTCAAGGGTATTTCTTTATTTTTACTATTTTCTACATTGTAGAATAATAGTGACGACATCAAAACTATGAAATAACACATATGGTATCATGTAGTAACCAAAAAAGTGTTGGTTACAAATCAAAATATATTTTGATAGCCACCCTTGGCCTTGATGACAGCTTTGCACACTCTTTTCGTTCTCTCAACCAGCTTCATGAGATAGTCACTTGGAATGCATTTCAATTAACAGGTGTGCCCTAAAGGTTAATTTATTGACTTTCTTCCTTAATAAGTTTGAGCCAATCAGTTGTGTTGTGACAAGGTAAGGCAGGTATACAGAATATAATCCTATTTGGTAAAAGACCAAGTCCATATTATGGCAAGAACAGGTCATATAAGCTAAGAGAAAAGACAGTCAATCATTACTTTAAGACATGAAGGTCAGTCAATACAGAACTTTGAACATTTCTTCAAGTGCATTCGCAAAAACCATCAAGTGCTATGATGAAACTGGCTCTCATGAGGACCGCCACAGGAATGGAAGACCCAGAGATACCTCTGCTGCAGAAGATAAGTTCATTACCAGCCTCAGAAATTGCATCTCAAATAAATGCTTCACATACTTCAAGTAACAGACACATCTCACCGTCGACTGTTCAGAGGAGACGGTGAATCAGGCCTTCATGGTCGAATTCCTGCAAATAAACCACTACTAAAGGACACCAATAATAAGAAGAGACATGCTTGGGCCAAGAAACACGAGCAATGGACATTAGACCGGTGGACATTTGTTCTTAGGTCTGGAGTCCAAATTGGATATTTATGGTTCCAACCGTCGTGTCTTTGTGAGACGCGTGTGGGTGAATGGATGATCTCCACATGTGTATTTCCCACTGTAAAGCATGGAGGAGGTGGGACTGCTTTGCTGGTGGTGTGGGGGTGCTATTATGGTGACAGTCTGTGATTTATTTAGAATTCAAGGCACACTTAACCAGTATGGCTAGCACAGCATTCTGCAGCGATGTGCCATCCCATCTGGTTTGCGCTTAGTGGGATTATCATTTGTTTTTCAACAGGACAATGACCCAACACACCTCCAGGCTGTTTAAGGGCTATTTTACCAAGAAGGAGTGTGATGGAGTGCTGCATCAGATGACCTGGCCTCCACAATCTCCCGACCTCAACCAAATTGAGATGGTTTGGGATGAGTCGAACCGCAGATTGAAGGAAAAGCAGCCAACAAGTGTTCAGCATATATGGGAACTCCTTCAAGATTGTTGGAAAAGTATTCCACCTGAAGCTGGTTGAGAGAGTGCCAAGAGTGTGCACAGCTGTCATCAAGGCAAAGGGTGGCTATTTGAAGAATCTCAAATATAAAATATGTTTTGATTTGTTTAACACTTTTTTTGGTTACTACATGAACCATATGTGTTATTTCATAGTTTTGATTTCTTCACTATTATTCTACAATGTAGAAAATAGTAAAAATAAATAAAAACCCTTGAATGAGTAGGTGTACTAAAACTTTTGACCGGTAGTGTATACCCCAGGATCCATCCAAGCCTTCAATTCCACACAACTAGCTGGGACTGAATTGGACAGTGTGACCCTTGCACCAACTGAGATCTCACCAGAAGCTCGAAGACCAGATGCAGTGGACCCATCCACAACATACAGCCCTGCTGATGTGAATACTACTCCCCTGCAGTTATACACATTCCCAACTCCTCTAGAGCAACAGAACTCAGTCCCCTCCTTAGAAGCCCAGGAACCAGTGCTGATTGCACCCCTTCAAGGAACTCTGCCGGATGTTGTCCATACTAAGGTGCCTGATACGGTCTACCCAGAGGATTTATTTCAAGGTTCCATTCTAGACTTTGTCCCTGGGGCTCCACTTGTTCTTGAAAGGTGTGATCCTCCCTCCCCCAGCACCTGTTTCACTGAGCTGGTCCCTGTCCAGGTTGATGCCCCCATGGAAACCCATCAGCCTCAAGACCCAAAAGATTCTAACAGTGGCCACTTTGTATCGCCCACAGATGGATCTGCCATTTACATGAACCACTTGACAGAGTTCACGAGATCCATCGTTGAGCAGTAGTCAGGGCACCCTGTTGGAGCTTCTTCAACCCTCTTCTCTTATCTCCTCAGACTTCCCTAACCCCAGCGTAGCCCGGATGAACCCTTTACAAATGAGTCCCTCTGTGCAGTTCTCTTTGCCTGGCTTTAACCCTTCAAGGCCACCTCTCACTTGCATCTCGCTACAACCCCTGACATCCTCCCAAGGATCAACAGTCTTGCCACTCATGGAGACCTTTTGTACCAAATTATCAGCACCTATTCCAGACAGTGCCCTTCCACATTTGTCCTTAAATGTTTCTTCTGAAATTGATCCCATTTTGTTTGCAACATAAAGCGCCAGTCTCCTATCTTCCCTGAAATCTGTGGTCCTGCCCCCAGGACTACTCATTGAGCCCACAGCCACCACACCACCTGTTTCAACACCCCGCCGTCCTTGCACCCATGTCCGTATGAAGAGGGTGTCCTCCCTTTCAGATTGCATTGGTGCCACAAAGAAGTCTAAGACAGACTTCCTAGAGCCAGAGTCCCTTATTGCTAAGGAGGACCTGTCGGTACCCAAAGACAGCTTTGCTGCTGTCTCCAGCAGGGCTGGGGGTAGGGCTGGGCGATATGATATATGATATATCGTGTGACGATAGAAAAACGTATCGTTTCATACTATGCACTATCGTTTATTTCATTGTGTCGCAAATCACTCTCTTTACCGCAATATTTGGACGTCGTTCTGTCCATATGGCAAAGAATCATGAAGATGGAAGAAGATAACAGCTGCCGTTATAACTTACATCTGCAAAGACATGGCCCCAATTTACACGGTCGAGAAATGGGGGTTTCGTGAGTTGGTGCTAACACTCGACCCAAGGTTCCAAATTCAAATACCTTTTTATTTGTTGAGTATAATACAAAATGTAATAAGAAATAGGCCTTTACATGTGGTCATTTTATGTAAACTATTTATTCATTGAATTTACAGAAAATGTGTGTATTTTGCCATATCGTCCAGCCCTAGTCAGGGGTGTTTGCATTAAAACCTCAATGGTGAAAAATGTGTTGGACCTGGACAAGCTAAAGGAGGAGCACTTGAGTGACTCTGAAAGCACCAGGTTAGTCTTTTAGAACTTATCAGGGAAGTGATCTAATGAAGTGAGTAATGAGACAAAATGTACAAATATTATTTTCAATGAATAATACAAGAATAGTCATGCCTTTATGTTTAATGGCCAGTGAGTTTCCTGTAGAGTTCCATTTTGATTTAAAAGTGATTAACTTGCTACATCTGCAACAAGGCTCAAGGTCAGAATCAAATTGAAATATTTATTCTTTCACAATTGGCACGTTGCTCGTGTTTCCAGTGTGGGCCTCTTCTCTTTAGTGTCGATAAGATCATGTCTGGCTATTTTTAACCTTATTCTTAACTCTTCCTCTGACTACTAGTAACCTACAGTATGATATGACAAATGGAACAAGGCGTTTTACTCCTGAAATAGAACTGTTGATGTCAGTAACGATAAAGAGCAGGTCATGCATAGAAACCTTTTTTGGAATCATAACTGAGATTGTCATAACTGTCACCACTCATTTACCAATCTACAATACAGCTCCTAGTTTGCACTATGCTCTCCAATTGTCATCGCTGCATTTCTGCCTGAAAGTGTGTATCTGATACAGCGAGTGATATACAGCCTGTATCCAGTCGATTTCAGTGTTTCTCTTGTTGTATTCCTCACAGGCCAGGGCCTTGGGACTGCCTGTCTATACCTCGATTTGGGGGGGACATGGGTAAACAGAACTGTGACGCAGTGGGCCGCAGTGCCCTGACTGACTGGAATAAATACTCAGGTACTTATGTGTAATGGTGCCGTATGAACAGTATGTCTGTATGATGATGATGACTGATGATACTTCTTATACCTGTACTCTGTAAACAAGTCTGCCTGATTTGAAAATACCTTGTGGTATTTCCATCCTGTCAGGTGCTCTATCATGCTCAGATGATGAGCTGCTGCCATCAGACGAGGATGATGAGTGCCCTCCCAGCCGAGACCAGCCCCACCTCCGCTTCGAAAAGCAATGACGGTTTCAGTGTGGAGGCAGACAGCATAGAGGGTGAGGTTTCAGGGAGGAAAGGGCAAATGAATAGACTGCATGTGTCTGTTATTTGTAGAGTGTTCGTTTAGAAATAATTACATTAGCCAATACTCAAGGCAATGATTTCTGCACAAATACCCACTATTTCTACATATGACTTAACATAAGATGATGAAATATACTTGTTCTCGTACTTGGCTAGAATGAACTTGTATAGTAAACCATCTAGCACAAAATGTAGGCTAATTCCCATATGAATTACAATTTTGTGTTATCCTGTGTTACTCACACCTTACTCTCTCTCTCTCCATTCTTCTTCCCCCTCCTTTCCCTCAGTGGCCTGGAGGGCACTGATAGACTGTCCAGGGGGCGCTGGCGGGGGCCAGGCTGAGGTAGCTGTCCTTCTCTGGAATGACAGGTGTCCGTATGCTGGGCCTGCTCCACGACACGGTGGTCTTCCTGCTGGAGCAGCTCCAGGGGGCCCGTCGCTGCCATAGCCACGCCTTCCGCTTCTTTAAACAGATCAGCCAAGAGGAGGACCTGCCTGTCAACCCCTCTGCCCTGGAAGTTAAATATAGAAATTACAAGGGAAGTCATTATTTTGGAATGTAAATCAGAAATTGAGTCCAAGTTGTCTTACATATTCATCTTACATATCTTGTTAACATTTTAACCAACACTTCCTAGGTATCATGAGTCGTAGTTTGGAAGAAGTTTAATAAATAGAAATGTATTCATTTGGAAATTTCTGAGAATTGGCGAATCACCACAAGTGTAATTGTGGGAACAGGTATTACTTTGTCCTCACCTTGCAGTTGATCAACCCGTACCACTGTCTAGCAAATGTCTAGTGAATCTGGGTTTTCCCCTCTGTAGGTGGTTTTCAACTTCAGTGAAAGCTAGTCTCTCTGTGTGGAGTATTGGTGAAATGTCTGTTTTGAATGTAGACAGCTGTCAGGTTTAGAGGAACAAAGGATGTCTGTGGTTGTTGTGTTTGGATGTGAGTGTCATCTCCAACTCCACAGTCTGAGTAAGCTAAAAATAAGACCTGTATGATGTCTATGCTGCTCCTTTCATTAACATATGAAGAGTGTGTTGATGATGTCCACAGCCCAAATTCGACACCAGTGCTGGGCAAAAAACAACTATGATAAAATTAAGCCTGCATACTGTAAAATTTAACGTAACACCTTCTTCCGGTCTTCGACATGTTCAACTTCCTGGCTTCCCAGCACCGCCAGCTCCCTGACATCAACCCCTACGATGAGGAGGAGGATGAAGTCCCACTCAAATCCACAATGGAGATTAGAGTTATTGTATGTTGGCCATTGCAAAGGAAGCTAGCTAAATGCTAATATCTTAAAAAAGGAAACTTAAATACTGCAGTAGCTAGTCCATGAAAGATCTTGTCTAGCGGAACATTCTTAGAAGTTGTTGTACATGGCCGCAAATGTTGTTCCTTTGAAAAACAACTTTCACATCAACAAATGATCCATTTATAAGTCGGTAGACATATCAATGTATTAGTTCGGCCTGATGAGTAACAAAGGAGCCAGCTGTACAACTACAGGTTTACACAATCGTTTTCAAAGCTGTGACTAATTCACTATTGAAATGTTGTCCATTCCTGTACAGTGAGGGGGAAAAAGTATTTGATCCCCTGCTGATTTTGTACGTTTGCCCACTGACAAAGAAACGATCAGTCTATAATTTTAATGGTAGGTTTATTTGAACAGTGAGAGACAGAATAATAACAAAAAAAATCCAGAAAAACGCATGTAAAAAATGTTATAAAATGATTAGCATTTTAACGAGGGAAATAAGTATTTGACCCCTTCTCAATCAGAAAGGAGGTGTACCTGAGTTGGAGGTGTACCTGTGGATGTATTTCAAGGCCTGCCTTCAAACTCAGTGCCTCTTTGCTTGACATCATGGGAAAATCAAAAGAAATCAGCCTCAGAGAAAGAATTGTAGACCTCCACAAGTCTGGTTCATCCTTGGGAGCATTTCCCAAACGCCTGAAAGTACCACGTTCATCTGTACAAACAATAGTACGCAAGTATAAACACCATGGGGACCACGCTGCCGTCATACCGCTCAGGAAGGAGATGCATTCTGTCTCCTAGAGATAAACGTACTTTGGTGCGAAAAGTGAAAATCAATCACAGCAAAGGACCTTGTGAAGATGCTGGAGGAAACGGATCCAAAAGCATCTATATCCACAGTAAAACGAGTCCTATATCGACATAACCTGAAAGGCCGCTCAGCAAGGAAGAAGCCACTGCTCCAAAACCACCATAAAAAAGCCAGACTACGGTTTGCAACTGCACATGTGTCACGCCCTGACCAGCTGAGGGTGTAGTTGTGTAGTATTTTGGTCAGGACGTGCCAGAAGATGTCTGTGTATGTTTGTTCTGGGTGTTGTGTTTCTATGCTGGTCTGTGTGGCTCCCGATCAGGGACAGCTGGTTATCGTTGTTCCTGATTGGGAGTCATATATTTAGGAGTATGTTTGTCACTTGGGTTTGTGGGTGGTTGTGTTAACACTGCTATGATTTTGTAAGTAGCCTGTTAGCCTGTCTGGAGTCATTTGTTTTCTGTGTATACTTTGCTCTAAAATATTAAAAAGATGAGTATCCACATTCCTGCTGCGGTTTGGTCAATTCAACACGGCAATAATTATGACAACATGGGGACAAAGATTGTACTTTTTGGAGAAATGTCTTCGGGTCTGATGAAACAAAAATAGAACTGTTTGGCCATAATGACCATTGTTATGTTTGGAGGAAAAAGGGGGAGGCTTGCAAGCCGAAGAACACCATCCCAACCGTGAAGCACGGGGGTGGCAGCATCATGTTGTGGGGGTGGTATGCTGCAGGAGGGACTGGTGCACTTCACAAAATAGATGGCATAATGAGGATGGGAAATTATGTGGATATATAGAAGCAACATCTCAAGACATCAGTCAGGAAGTTAAAGCTTGGTCGCAAATGGGTCTTTGTAATGGACAATGACCCAAGCATACTTCCAAAGTTTGGCGAAATGGCTTAAGGACAACAAAGTCAAGGTATTGGAGTGGCCATCACAAAGCCCTGACCTCAATCCTATAGAAAATGTGTGGGCAGAACTGAAAAAGCGTGTGCGAGCAAGGAGGCCTACAAATCTGACTCAGTTACACCAGCTCTGTCAGGAGGAATAGGCCAAAATTCACCCAACTTATTGTGGAAAGCTTGTGGAAGGCTACCCGAAACGTTTGACCCAAGTTAAACAATTTAAAGGCAATGCTACCAAATACTAATTGAGCGTGTGTAAACTTCTGACCCATTGGGAATGTGATGAAAAAAATAAAAGCTGAAATAAAACATTCTCTCTAGTATTATTCTGACATTTCACATTCATAAAATAAAGTGGGGATTCTAACTGACCTAAGACATGGAATTTGTACTAAGATTAAATGTCAGGAATTGTGAAAAACTGAGTTTAAATGGATTTGGCTAAGGTGTATGTAAACTTCCGACTTCAACTGTATATGATTAATGTCAGAAAAGTTCTAAAATGTATCGCAGATAAGTATCTTTTTCTCTTTCTCTCCATGTCGTTGTGTAAAAAGCCAGCATATTGTAAAAGTCTGCTAGGGACCTTTGTCTCATGTATTAAGTGTGTATGTTATCCTGTTATTATTTAGTTAGCTAGTAAATAGAAATTACACCAATTTGTGTAGTACTGGAGTACGGCTGGGGTTGTTGCAGATGCATGAGGTTACAACTGTTCAGAATGATGATATGATGAGGTAATGATTAATAAGAGGACTGTTTATCGTTGAAATATATGTATACCTTATAGGTGTTCAATTCACAAGATGGTAACTCTTTAAACAACCTCTTCCATGGTGGCCCAAATCCTAATGAGTTAATTGTTACATGATTAATTTAATTGGGTAACAATTAAACATAGTTAGCAGATTAAATAAGTCAGCAGATTAAATAAATAAGTAATTAGATTAATGAAACAAGTTCCCCATCGAAGACCCAGCAAGCAAGCTCAACTGCAACTGCAGGGCCCAGAAATGTAGATGCTTCCTCAACTAGGGGCAGGACGTGGGACTGCCACAGTCCCTGCAGCGGGAGCAAGGCGCTAGGGGAGGGGTAAGAGAGCAGAGGCAACATGGGAAGACAACAGAGGTTAATAGGCTCTGGGGGAGGAGAAAATACAGGAGAAGATGAGCCACTACGAAGAGACTGGGAGAGGAACCAGGGCCAGGAGATGGGGACCAAGAGGGAAGAGGAGCACCACACAGGGACATGCATCCATAAGCTCACATTGGCTCCTGACCGATATGCACTTGCCAGAGGTTGGGCAAGTTCACCATAGGAGAGAGCGGAAGTAGCTACCGCTATAGCGTGGGTTTTTTCTTGAGAACAGGAAACTGAACGCTGCAGACAACTTGTGATTATGCTGGTTCTATGTTGCATGAAGGTATTTCCATTATGTATAACGTCAATCCCTTTATGTTGAAATATAAGGGTGGACCTGATAAGCTAGACTTGGAGAGATTCCTTATCTTTTTTTGTCAGGAGGCAGGATTTTTTTTTATTCGACACCCATAATCATGTTGGCTCCATCCTTTCTAGTCGATCCCTTAGCTATATCTCTATCTTTACTTGATCCTTTAATCATTGTTTTATTTATTTTAAATTATATTTCACAGTGCTCATCACGCGTCAGGTTGTACATATTTGCTTTCCGTTGACTGTTAAGAGAACCATGGTGCTAGATATGATGGGCCGTAGACGTTTTGGCTCCTAGGTCAGAGACCCTGCTAATAATACCTATTTTTCTATCCATTCTCCACTCCCCTCTCACACAGACCAGGGAAGGGACCTCCATTATGTTCAGTTAAACGGTTAGATAACGGTTAGTGTCACCCTTAAAGAGTTTGCTGCAGCTAAATCATATCTTTAAGAACTTTCCCTTCAACATTTTTGTATGTAGCAAACACTACCCAATCCAAGAGTGACGAGTTTAGCTGGAAACCTCAGTGCGTCTTTTTTTATTTTAAAATATATTTTGTTACTATCATGACAAATGCTGATTACCTTTTTGCAATAATATTAGGCCTACTTCTTTGCTACAGTTGCACATCTTTAGTGAACTAACAAAATCCAGACTCCATATTTCTCAACATTCAGTGGAGTTAACAAAGTACTGACTTCTCTCTGACATTCTCTGCAATCCACAAAGGGTGGAACACTGTCCATGTTACACCACTAAGAGATGTGTTATAAACTCTCTATATATATACCCGACTGTGTGGACTGACAGCACCCCTGTGCACTGGAGATGTCAAGCATAGCGTTAGGCCAGTATTGTATGTTGCTCAGTAGGATGGCTTGAAGAGAGAATCAAATCTTGGTCTAAAACCCAGATAGGGAGAGAATGCACTCAGCACATTAACGTTTGCTGTCATACAACGCTGTCAGTCAGTTCAGTCAGACATATTAGGACATCAAATGTACACACTGTTGTTCACATCTTTACAATAAGAGATTGCTTGAGCTCTAGAATAGTTGTATTTATTCATGTTTCTGTTCAGATTTTGGACTGGTGAAACTAGCTGTGCTTTGTATAAATGGTGGTCTAGTGGAAAATCTTCCTCCCCTCGTTTCCTCTTTTTGTTTACTTTGTTACTTCTTTCTCTTATTTGAACCTTGATGTTTGAGGACAGTTGTGTATTACATTTCAGCCTTTACACAAGACATTGTTCTAAAGCACGTATTTTTGAATTGTTTTTGATTGTATTTCTTTGTTCTGGTAGAATTTTCATGGAGAAAGTACAGCAGGCCTTAGTATTGGCCGGACTTAAAAACAGGAGAATATCAAACATGCGAGTCCACGCTATTCTTCGCATTTGCGTGCTACAGATAATATTCTAAAGGAAATGAGCACTGTCCTTTTGGAATTTATTACCCAGTAAGGAAAAGCTTAAGCCCACCAGCCTGCGCGACCAATCAGTGAGATGGAGCCTGTATTCCCATGTGTCAATCATCTAACACCCTTAGAGTTTGCCAATAACAAGATGAATCTGTTTTTCAGGGTTACGGCTATCCTTAACCATGCTTCCTTTTCCGCTTAAAACCAGATGTGGGAACACCGCTCAGAGCAGAAAGCCCACTCCACTCCCCAACCTCTTGCCAGGATTCTACCTCAGTTGTTCTGACAGAAAGAATACTAATGCAAAAAAGAGGATGATGACAATATAATAAGAGTAACTTGGTTTTAATGTCCTGCAGAGCTGGCATGTGTGTTCGATGAAACATGCAAAGCACTAGTTGGAAACCTGAAGTTACCATGACGATCTCTCCCAGAAAACTGTATGTTCTATATGTAAGGGTTATTAAGTATAACAAAAGTGTAAAAGACATAAAACAAGAAAATGTGTGAACTTGTCTTCACCTTGTAAAAATAAACCCTGAGTTAGTAAATAATTGTATACATAGTTCTAAACCCATTTAATTTTTCTATGCAATTTTATTTGCCAAAAATCAGACTTGGTCATTCGAAAAGAGAATTAAACAACAAATAAATGCTGATATGTCATTTATATAACATGCAATGTATAAATAAAGCAATATAATTGGTTGGTGATAAAATCCTGGTGATAATACATTTGACATAAGATGATAATGATTAGTTAGCAATGATTGTGTAAGGGCAAGGTTGGGAATTTGGCCTGGACACCGGGTTAAACATCCTTGCTTTAAGTGATAAGTGCCATGTTATCGAAGATAAATATCTGATTTGAACCTTAATGCAAAGGAGCAGTGTTCCCAATCACTGCCTTGGGACTTCGGTGTCCCCCAGGAAAACATGCCTTCTACTGGCCCTCCGGTTATAATGTTCTAGAAGGCATTTCTGTCAAAAAACGCATTTTGATTTAAAAAAATGGCCTCTCCTGTGAAGTCGTGACTTGCGACATACGCCTAGTTTCCCGAAACTAGTCACATATCTGTGAGTTGGCAGGAGGTAGAGACTCGCAGTTGTATCTGGATGGAGAAATCTTTTCCGGACCCAACACGGAACACACCCAGACTAGAACACCTTAAGCAAGCTGAGCTTGGTGAGCACCGCCACTGCGTCGTTCCGGTCCATCTCTCTCAGCAACCTGGCCAGGTGTCCTACAGTCCACTCTGGGTGCTTGGTGGTGACCCCCTCCAGCACGGCCCTCAAGGGGCTCTTGCTCTCCCTCAGGGAGTAGGTGTAGGTAATCCAGGTGGCGGGGAATGAGCAGCGAGATGCTAGGTGGCTGGTGTTCTTCACCCCAGGCCTCTCCGGGTCCAGCAGGATCACAAGCTCCTCTAGAACATCCAGGTTGTCCAGAACCGTCTGCAGTGGTGCAGACTGGAGGTCAGGACCTGGTGAGACGAGGGGAAATATCACTAAAGGTGAGTGACGTGTCTGTAATGCTGACTTGTGTCAATCCAGAGCCAAATACGTAAATCAAGTATTAATGGGTCGTTCCACGAAATGAGTCCCTTTTGGGTAGTGTAACTGTGTGGTGAAAAGCCTGATTTCACCTCATTTTAACATTCTGTCATGAAGAGCATATGGTCAACTTAATCAAAAACACGATTTCCCATCTCAAGAGGTTAAATAAAATAATGACTATATTAAGTGCCAAATAAAGTAACAGGGTTGACTAACATGGTTGATGATTTTTGACAGGGTGAATGGAAGCTTGTGTGCAACCGGGAGGGGCAAATGAATGTAAATTGTTGGGTAACAGGCTTGACGTGTTCTGCTTGACCCACTCAGTTTTCCACCACAAAACACCAGAAAATTGACAGTAGAACCAGCTCACCTGCTTTTACACTATGATTTGACTATTAGATGTTCAATGTTTCTTTTGAAACAATTATTTAAAAAGGAACAGTTAAACGTCTTTTCAGTCTTCATTGAATTATCCGTGTGGTCTACATTAAAGGGCACTTCATTTAATATAACAGGCTTTTAAAATTAAATATGGGGCACAATTTCTACTTAAAATATAAAAGATACACAAAAGGGACCCATTTCGTTGAACCAGCCAAATGTCATTGGAGATTTGTGCTGAAATTCAAGTTGCGCGCTAAAGCCTTTTTGCAACTTATGGAAGAGTAGTGATGTAGAGGTACTAGTAATACCAATGAATAACAGACTGGTAGTAGGTCTTAGTAATAGCACTTGATAACTCACTCAAAATGTCCTCTAGGCTCCTGGTCTCTGACTGTAGCAGAGCAACATCTTCATTGACAGCTGCTGTTGTCTTACTGCTCCGTGACCATTGGTGGGTATTTTGCTTATCTGTGTCAAACCACAACCCTTCAAACATAGGACAGGAAATAAGTGCTTTTTACACAGAGTAAGGTAAGTGGAAGAGTTAAAGCGGTTTTAAGCAAACGTGTCAAACCAGTTGGTCTGCGTTAATTAAGCATGACAGTTTGACATGTTTTAATCTCCCTAGTGCTCATCACCCTGCTCACCTCTGAAGCAAAAAGCTCTTGATCTTCTCCTTCTCTTCTTAATATAGATGAATAAGAGAAATGCAAGTGCAGAGAAAACCAAGATGACAGTAAGCACTATCCCTGAAAGAACACAGGAGTGTGACAATGAGCAGTTAGACATGTTCAGCAGTATCCTAACAAAGCAGTTTAGTCATCTTTTTGAATGGTGAAGGACTGGTATTATCAAACTCAGTACCTTTTAAATGACTTCTGAAATGGCTCATATTTGGGGCTTGGGTTGGAACTTACATGCAGTTGCAGAATAATCATGTAATCCTGGATCAATGTGTATGGCTGTGGTGGGACTTGATGTTGACACTTGGACCCTTAACGTTGTTGACCGTTGAGTCTGTTGAGTCTGAAATTGATGTGAAGTCAACATATTAACTTTGTCATTCCTAATGTAATACATTAATTTTCTTTGCTCATTGCCCTATTGGGAAGACATTGACCAAAATTGAAAACATTTGTGAATAAATTGCCTCCCTAGGGCACTGGTGTTGATGTTGTTAGAGTCCACAAATTAATAACAGCCATGATACATTTGAGAGTGGTCTTCAAAGTCTACAACACAACGCTGTTAGTTAAATAGCATCATCAGCTTCATCATCATAGGTGAAACTCACCGTGGTACTCAGGGCTCCTTTCCAACACCGTGTCTGGTCCCTAGACATGGGGTTTACAGTTAAACATTTTACTCAAACAACCAAGCACCCATAGTTTCAGCACCAGATTGAAAACAAACGGCCATCCTTTCTTTTCCTGTCTAGATTTGAAGCTATCTCAGAAAGAATTTGCGCTCACCTCGCTACGCAGCATTGCGTGTCTGTCGTTGTGTTGCATTCCGACAGCTTTAGATTATTTGGAGCGCAGCGAAGACAGGGATGGCATTTCACGAAGCTCCCGTTATTGAAACTCTGGGCGGCACACGGTCGATACGGTGCTTCCGATCTTCCCCCATCATCATGCCTGCCACAGTTTGGACTAAATTCGTACCCTGGTCAAAAATGTATCATTGTTTGTAGACTACAAGTGTCCGCTGTGCACAGAAAAACATCAAAACGTAGCAACATCGAAACTTCATTTCAAATAAAGATTATCTTTGCAGCATGTCGAGCTCACCTGGTCGGATCGGATTATGTTTATGACACGGCACACATGTATTACTCAACTCATCCCAAAATGTATCCAAGTCATCAGAGCAATTATGAGAATAGTGGCTCATTTCGTTCAGAGAAGACGTAAGGAATAGACTAGGCTTTGTTAGAGCAAGCGAAACGGCAACTCTCTGTCTCGGTAATTCAGTGTTGCCAACGCCTCAGTAAGGAAAGTAGCTATTGGCTGTCCTAAAAGTTGCAAGAAGTCGCTAAATGACGTCATCGCCTAATTTCCATAATTGGCCATGTGCATGTAATTGTAATGGAGCAGTAGGAGAGAGGAATAACATCTTGGGAGAGACAAAAAGTGAGTAAAAGACACCCTAAATATGTTTAGAACTGCAAATGAACTTTCTTCTGTCGATTCTTGTTTTTTATGTCACAATTCCAATCCACCTCCTTTATCCGGGCTTGGGACCGGCAAAAGTCACCCAAAAGAGACACTCTGACGGAGTTACTTAGTTTATTTAAATTTTTTGATATATATATATATATATTTGTTTTGTTTTTTAGTTTAGGTTTTTACATTTACATCAGCCCGCTTCCCGCATGCGCAATTAATTTGCTGTTTGGACGCGGAGGGGTGAACATCTCCTGCTCTGACTGCAGCTGGGAGGGACTGCTGCGCGAGGACTGTGAGTGCTTTGGGACAGGGTTGGGGCCCACGGCAGCACCCGTTGCTCGTTGAGAAGAGTAAGAACGATACGGGCTTTCATGTCAGAGTCTCCAATAGTCTCCAATAACACCAGAAAAAGTTGCTAGATTTGTCGCTAGTCGCTTTTTTGAAAATGTGTCGCTAGAGGGTTCTGAATACTCGCTAAATACAGCGACAAAGTCGCTAAGTTGGCAACACTGCTCAGTATGTTTCGACTTTATATCGGATTCTGTCTGGACCGAAAGTGTATGGCATGTCATCCTATTTCTGTCCAGACAGCATCAGATAGACCTACATGGGCTACATATAGAGGGCGGTGTTTCTCTCGGATTCTTTCAATTTTATTCACATCAAGGGCTTTATTGGCATGGGAAACATGTTAACATTGCCAAAGCAAGTGAAGTAGATAATAAACAAGAGAAGTTCCAAAAGAATAAAGACATTTCAAATGTCACATTGTGTCTATATACAGTGTGCTAACAATGTGCAAATAGTTAAAGTACAAAAGGGAAAATAAATAAACATAAATATGGGTTGTATTTACGATGGTGTTTGTTCTTCACTGGTTTCCCTTTTCTTGTGGCAACAGGTCACAAATCTTGCTGCTGTGATGGCACACTGTGGTATTTCACCCAATAGATATGGGAGTTTATCAAAATCGGGTTTGTTTTCGAATTCTTTGTGGGTCATTGTAATCTGAGGGAAAGATGTGTCTCTAATATGGTCATACATTTGGCAGGAGGTTAGGAAGTGCAGCTCAGTTTCCACCTCATTTTGTGGGCAGTGTGCACATAGCCTGTTTTCTGTTGAGAGCCAGGTCTCTCTCAATAGCAAGGCCATGCTCACTGAGTCTGTACATTGTCAAAGCTTTCCTTATGTTTGGGTCAGTCACAATGTTCAGATATTCTAGCACTGTGTACTCTCTGTTTAGGGCCAAATAGCGTTCTAGTTTGCTCAGTTTTTTTTATTCTTTCCAATGTGTCAAGTAATTATCTTTTAGTTTTTTCATGATTTGGTTGTGTCTAATTGTGTTGCTGTCCTGGGGGTCTGTGGGGTCTGTTTGTGTTTGTGCTTTCTCTGGTGATATCGTTTCAGCACAAAGGAAGCGATGAAGTGAGAGGGCTCACTCTCACCAAAATCTGTCCAGAATAAGCCCAATTAGTTTCTATGGGAATAATATGCAGACCTAAACTTGTCGCCTGCCTTCCTGCCTTTGGAACAAAGACTCCCATTTTAAGGGCGGAGACATGAACATCTCATCATTATATACAGATCTCTGGTTTCAGCACCTTGCAAATTGTAAAGGAAAGTTGGTGGGTGAAAAGTGCACTGTTAGGATGCTGGATTGCCCTAAAGTAAATTGATGTTGCGCCAAAATTATATAATTACTCCTGTCTAAATAAAATAATTCAAATACTTCACCAGAGAGCATGATATTGCCACGGTGGATCATTTGTTTATTTTTTATCTATGGATTGCTTCAAATCACAAGTGTGTTTGGGAAGCCCCAATTTGGGTAGTGCATGTGTGGCAGTAGGTCTAGCTGATTGAGTTGCAGCTGTCAGTGAAAAGCGACTAAAACGTGTGAACATAATGTGCCTTGAGTATAATTTAAAATGTTGCATCAAGAAGAAGGGGAGGGGTGTGTGGTGAGTCTCTCTCCAGAATTTGTATTTATTTTTACCTTTATTTAACTAGGCAAGTCAGTTAAGAACAAATTCTTATGTTCAATGACAGCCTAGGAACAGTGGGTGAAATGCCTTGCTCAGGGGCAGAACAACAGATTTGTACCTTGTCAGCTTGGGGATTTGATCTTGCAACCTTTCAGTTACTAGTCCAACGCTCTAACCACTAGGCTACGCTGCCGCATTCATGTGTAGGAAAGTGCCTATTTGGCAATGTCTTATTTCTTATTGTCTTAACTCACCAGGTACACCACAAATGCGGTGCATTCGGAAAGTATTCAGACCCCTTGACTTTTTCCACATTTTGTTTCATTACAGCCTTATTCTAAAATGGATTGAATCATTTTCCCCCCTCATCAATCTACACAAAATACCCATAATGAAAAAGCAAAAACAGGTTTTTAGAATTTTTTGCAGGTCCCATGAAAAAATGTGTCCCCGTTTGGAAATCAAAGGCCCGTCCAACTGATTCGTTTTGCTGCCGGCCCTGGAAAAGGGTAGGAGGGTTGGATTGTGGGAGGTGGCTACATGCTAGAAGATAGAGCTCAACTACATTAGGCCTCTGCTTATTTATTAGATATGAGATACATACACAAGCAGCCCAATTCTGATCTTTTGCTCAATTATGGGCAAAAGAGCTGAGCCAATTAAGACCAATTAATAAAAAATAAAAAAAAACAGAATTGGGCTGCCTGTGTAAATGCAGTCTAAGTTATTTGTTCATCTTATTCATTAGTTAAAGGCAGTGGAGGATCCTCTGCCTCTAATGAAGGTCTCTTCAGTGAATTTCATAAAAATAAAAAAAGTGAAGCATTTAAAAGTTAAACTTTTTAGATAAAACTATACAAAATATATTCAAATGTCACTAAGTAATTGATTAAAACACACGTTTTTTCAATGAAGGTCTACAGTAGCCTCAACAGCACTCTCTGGTGTAGCACCATGGTGTAGCCAGGGGAAATCTAGTTTCCATCCTTCTCTGGGCACATTGACTTCAATACAAAACCTAGTAGGCTTGTGGGTCTCACAGCGTTCCATAGACTTACACAGTAATTATGACAACTTCCGGAGGACATCATCCAACCTAGCAGAGCTCTTGCAGCATGAACTGACATGTTGTCCACCCAATCAAAGGATCAGAGAATGAATCTAGTACTGAAAGCATAAGCTATAGCCAGCTAGCACTGCAGTGCATAAAATGTTGTGAGTAGTTGACTCAAAAAGAGAAAAACAATAGTATAACAGTTTTTAACAAATTAATTTATTCCTAAATTAAGGAGAAGCGAGAGGGAGAGAGAGCTATATTTTGTTATATTTTTTAAACTTTCACCTTCACTTAACTAGCAAATGCAGCTAGCTAGTTTAGCCTACTCAAACATCTGACTCAAACAGAGAGGGATGCTAGGTTAGCTAGCTGGCAATGGCTATCAAACACTGGAACTCTTCCAAGTCGAAGTAAGCTTTTGGTTTTATTAATTTATTGCCACCGGGGCCCGCCGATGTAGGTGCTTACTGTACACTGCACTGCATGTTTGTAGCATGTTTACTAACGCATTAGTTCTAGTAGCTATGTTAACTATGATGTTAATATGGTGACAACGATGTAGGCTGTGTGTAGCGGTTAAAATATCTTAGGGATAGGCGTCCCGTCAACGGGACAGTTGTAAATCATGCAGCGCCGTGTGTCACGATCGCAGATTTTAGAGAAACAACAAATGTCGGTACATATAAGTGTCTTATACCGGCTGAAAGCTTAAATTATTGTTAATATATCTACACTGTCCAATTTACAGTAGCTATTACTGCAAAAACATGGCATGCTATTGTTTGAGGAGAGCTCCTAACAACAAAACACTTTTTTCACCGCGATAGGTTTGATAAATTCACATCTGAAGATGAAATGTGTACTTACATTCTGAAATCTTGCTCTGATTTATCATCCCAAGGGTCCCAGAGATATCATGAAGTGTCATTTTCTTAGATAAAATCATTTTTCATATCCTAAAAATGTCCAAATAGCATGCATGATCGACTTTGCATTTCCATTCGTTCAACTTGCAAAGAAAGGAATCTGTGAAAAGCTAAGCCTAAACGTTGTTTCAACCAGTCAAATTATGTTCATATTTATTCCTCAGAGATCCTAGAACGTAACCAGACTTCACTATATCATTAGGAGTGTAGTATATCCTATAAGACACCAAATTTGGTCAGAGAGCGACGCCTTAATGGCGCGCCAATGACACGGGTGGTCTTACATTTACATTTTAGTCATTTAGCAGACACTCTTATCAAGAGCAACTTACAGTAGTGAATGCATACATTTCATTTCATGCATTTTTATTTTATTATAATTCTTTTGTACTGGCC
Organism: Salmo salar; assembly: GCF_965601325.2. Lineage (NCBI taxonomy): Eukaryota > Metazoa > Chordata > Actinopteri > Salmoniformes > Salmonidae > Salmo > Salmo salar. The sequence goes on from NC_138292.1 coordinate 26,319,579, forward strand.
CCCCGTGGGAATCAAACCCACAACCTTGGCGTTGCACACACCATGCTGGCATTGCAAACACCATGCTCTACCAACTGAGCCACAGGGAAGACCTTCACTTGATTGACTGTAACTTTGTCAAATAAGCACCAATCGGGGTCAAACAAAGCTAGCTACAGTTGAAGTTGGAAGTTTACATACACCTTAGCCAAATAAGTTTAAACTCAGCTTTTCACAACTCCTGACATTTAATCCTAGTAAAAATTCCCTGTCTTAGGGCAGTTAGGATCCCCACTTTATTTTAAGATTGTGAAATGTCAGAATAATAGTAGAGAGAATGATTTATTTCTTTCATCACATTCCCTGTGGGTCAGAAGTTTACATACACTCAATTAGTATTTGGTAGCATTGCCTTAAACAATTTAAACTTGGGTCAAACGATTCGGGTAGCCTATCACATGTTTCCCACAATAAGTTGGGTGAATTTTGGCCCATTCCTCCTGACAGAGCTGGTGTAACTGAATCAGGTTTGTATGCCTCCTTGCTCGCACACGCTTTTTCAGTTCTGCCCACACATTTTCTATAGGATTGAGGTCACGGCTTTGTGATGGCCACTCCTGTTATGACTTCTGCCGAAGTCGATGCCTCTCCTTGTTCGGGCGGTGCTCGGTGGTCGACGTCACCGGTCTTCTAGCCATCATTGATCCATTTTTCATTTTCCATTGGTTTTGTCTTGTCTTCCTACACACCTGGTTCCAATCCCATTCATGACATGTGTATTTAACCCTCTGTTTCCCCTCATGTCCTTGTCAGAGATTGTTTTGTTTGTATGCTCGTGTATTATGGATTGGTGCGCGACGGATTCTTGTACCCACTTTTATTTATTATGTACTTTTTTTGTTTTTTTTTGTTTTGTTGAACGCTATTAAACTACTCCATTTATACCAAGTTCGATTCTCCTGCACCTGACTTCCCTGCCACCTACACACACGACATTACAACTCCAATACCTTGACTTTGTTGTCCTTAAAGCCATTTTGCCACAACTTTGGAAGTATGCTTGGGGTCATTGTCCATTTGGAAGACCCATTTGCGACCAAGCTTTAACTTCCTGACTGATGTCTTGAGATGTTGCTTCAATAGATCCACATAATTTTCCCCCCTCATGATGCCATCTATTTTGTGAAGTGCACCAGTCCCTCCTGCAGCAAAGCACCCCCACAACATGATGCTGCCACCCCCGTGCTTTATGGTTGGGATGGTGTTCTTCTGCTTGCAAGCATCACCCTTTTCCCTCCAAACATAACGATGGTCATTATGGCCAAACAGTTCTATTTTTGTTTCATCAGACCAGACGACATTTCTCCAAAAAGTACGATCTTTGTCCCCATGTGCAGTTGCAAACCGTAGTCTGGCTTTTTTATGGCGGTTTTGGAGCAGTGGCATCTTCCTTGCTGAGCTGCCTTTCAGGTTATGTCGATATAGGACTCATTTTACTGTGGATATAGATACTTTTGTACACGTTTCCTCCAGCATCTTCACAAGGTCCTTTGCTGTTGTTCTGGGATTGATTTGCACTTTTCGCACCAAAGTACGTTCATCTCTAGGAGACAGAACGCGTCTCCTTCCTGAGCGGTATGACAGCTGCGTGGTCCCATGGTGTGTATACTTGCGTACTATTGTTTGTGCAGATGAACGTGGTATCTTCAGGCATTTGGAAATTGCTCCTAAGGATGAAACAGACTTATGGAGGTCTACAATTTTTTTTCTGATGTCTTTGCTGATTTCTTTTGATTTTCCCATGATTTCAAGCAAAGAGGCACTGAGTTTGAAAGTAGGCCTTGAAATACATCCACAGGTACACCTCCAATTGACTCACATGATGTCAATTGGCCTATCAGAAGCTTCTAAAGCCATGACATCATTTTCTGGAATTTTCCAAGCTGTTTAAAGGCACAGTCAACTTAGTGTATGTAAACTTCTGACCCACTGGAATTGTGATACAGTGATTGATTATAAGTGAAATAATATGTCTGTAAACAGTTGTTGGAAAAAATTACTTGTGTCATGCACAAATAGATGTCCTAGCCGACTTGCCAAAACTATAGTTAGTTAACAAGAAATTTGTGAAGTGGTTGAAAAACAAGTTTTAATGTCTCCAACCTAAGTGTATGTAAACTTCCGACTTCAACTGTATATAGCCAATGAGCTGGGAGGAGTATGCTGTAACCCCGTATCTGTCGCACAATGTTTCTGCTAACCTTGTGCGACAGCTAGCCTTTTCCTTTTGGGTAAAAATTGCAAGAATATGGAGAGTTATGAAGTTATGAAACCTGGGTGTTTTACAAATGTTGAACTTACAATATGGCTACTAATACTGGAAAAGCTAAATCAAAGTCCAAGTATACAGATTTGACAATATTCTTGCAGAAAAATGTAATGTAAATGTGTCCTTCACGATTTGCCCAAATGTTGCTGGGTGACTTCACACTAAATGTCATGTAGCTTGCTCATACTTCAAGTTATCAGTCTGAATCTTTGCACATACACTGCTGCCCTCTTGTGGACACCATCGGAATGACAACCATAGAGATGGCTAGATTTGGGACCTTTCTCTTGCATTTCAAATATGGTAGTAGATTATTTTTTTTAAACGGTTGTTTTTTTCTTTGTATTTTCTTCTACCAGATCTATTGTGTTAAATTCTCCTACATTCAATTCACATTTCCACAAACGTTAAAGTGTTTCCTTTCAATGGTACCAAAAATATGCATATCCTTGCTTCAGAGCCTGAGCTACAGGCAGTTAGATTTGGGTATGTCATTTTAGGTGAAAATTTTAAAAAGGGGGCTATCCCTAAGAAGTTTTAATAGTTATGTTATGAAGTTTTGGCTTGGAAAGTTTTTTTTACCAGGTCAGAGAAAGCTGATGGTGTTGTACACTGAAGTCCATAAGCGAAGGGAAGAAGGTGAGAGGAGGAGAGCGCCTAGATGCAAGAAGGAATTATACAACAAAGAGATCATGCTGTTTGTATGTGGCTGCTATGAAAGTGAACTGTATTTGCGTGTGACCAGGGGTGTATAAATTCCACCGATTCTGTTGAAAAACACTTCTTAAACGGAAGCAAACAGAACGAAATTGGGATAAACATACCTGAATTTGTCCAATAGAAACTCTTGTTTGCAACTGTTGGACTAATGATTACACCCTAGATCAGCTAGATACAGGCAATAGTGTGCAAAGCAGTATTGAATGTGTTAATGTCTGTCACCTTGATTACTCAGATTTCTTTTGACCTATACACCTACTGTATGTTGTAAACTTTCATTCATAGGCTAGGTTGTATCAACCTCATTATGGGTATGGAAAATATTTGAGTATCATGCACTAGCCTTAACCTATCGCTGTTACATTGAACTGGGTGAATGGAATATGAATGACAGTTATCCAATATGCTGTAATAAAAATAAGGCCATGTTCATAATTTATTTATTTTTTTATGTATAAACGTCACAGACTGCCACTGTTTAAAAGCCAAATATGTGTAACCAGACTAAAAGGATAGTATAAGCAAGTATGTCTGCCTCGACAGACAGACAGACGCATTGACCGATGGTCAATTCCTGGACTGTAGGGATGGAGTGTAGACCGACCTGGCTACCTTTACCTTGTGTTTGGAGTATCAACATTTTACTAGGCAAATTCGTATATAAATGTATTTTTTAACAGATTACATTACATTTTTTTTTCAAATTTTGTAATGTATTCCCAAATGTTGTTTGTGTTTCCTTGTGCTGAAGGAGTTAAATAATCTTTGAAAGAACAACCTCATAAATCCCCCCCAGTGAGGTATTTCGTGTCACCAAATAAAGACAAGATGCTTTCCAGGTGGACTCCATTGTTTTTCCATGTGTTTTTATGTGCACTGGTTTAGAGAAGATAAGTCGGAGCATGGACACAAAGGTGCGGACACGACAGCATGGCTGTGGGTTCAAATCCTGCATTCACCTCATATGTGCGTTAACAGTAAGTTGGTCTCTGGATAGAGCAACAGGCCCTGTTTGAGTGGACAGGTTTAGATCCACAGTCTCTCCCCCACCCTACTCTGTCTTTATCTGTCTACTAAATCCCTCTACTGCTGTAAACACTGTTCCCAGGACAACTCCAGACTGTATATCTGATCTCAGCAGTGTGTAGAGGAAATGCTAACAGAGTGGTTCTGTTGCACATGGTTTTATATGGTTATTGATTGGTGGGTTGCTGCCAGTTAGACTAGGGAGTAGTCTAGTCTAACTCTCTCTTTCTCTCTTTCTTTCTCTCTCTTGGAGGACCTGAGCCCTAGGACCATGCCTCACGACTACCTGGCTTGATGACTCCTTGCTGTCCCCAGTTCACCTGGCCGTGCTGCTGCTCCAGTTCCAACTGTTCTGCCTGCAGCTATGGAACCCTGACCTGTTCACCGGACGTGCTACCTGTCCCAGACCTGCTGTCCCAGACCTGCTGGAACCCTGACCAGTTCACCGGACATGCTACCTGTCCCAGACCTGCTGTGTTCAACTCTCTAGAGACAGCAGGAGCGGTAGAGATACTCTCAAAGATCGGCTATGAAAAAGCCAACTGACACTTACTCTTGTGTTACTGACTTGTTGCGCCCTCGACAACTACTATAATTATTATTATTTGACCATGCTGGTCATTTATGAACATTTGAACATCTTGGCCATGTGCTGTTATAATCTCCACCCGGCACAGCCAGAAGAGGACTGGCCACCTCTCATAGCCTGGTTCCTCTCTAGGTTTCTTCCTAGGTTTTGGCCTTTCTAGGGAGTTTTTCCTAGCCACTGTGCTTCTACACCTGCATTGCTTGCTGTTTGGGGTTTTAGGCTGGGTTTCTGTACAGCACTTTGAGATATCAGCTGATGTAAGAAGGGCTATATAAATACATTTGATTTGATTTAGGTACATGTTTGTAGGAAAGTACTTTATGTGATGTCCCTGACTATGCAAGTGGCAGTGACACAACTATGCAAGTGGCAGTGACACAACAAGATTTGTAAATTATTCAGGCAGGTTTTATTTTAGGTTGAAGCCTTCCAAAGAGAGTCTCTGGATCAGAAAATGCCCAAATGCAACCTCTAAAGAAAATGGAGACATTTGGCATAACTGCAGACAACAGAGATATGGGTGTCTTTCCCTTTTAATTATGGCATGTTTTGCCATATGTTAACTGTGACTGATGTGTTGAGTGAGCACTGTTGGAGTACTGTACTTAACACAGTGTTGAAGTGACCAGGGGCCTCATTTATAAACATTGCATATGCACAAAATATGCCCCAAAATAGTGCGACAGTTTTCACTCAAAAGTTGGCATTTATAAAAACTCAACTTGATGGGAGAATGTGCTTATCTTCCCGCAAACTTTAGACCATGTGTAAGCACAGTTTCTAGTGGTTGAAGTATTGCATTGCAAGAAGCCAAATGCAATAGCCTAGCCTTGTGAAATGGGGAAAATATGATGACGCTCTTATTCCTAAAAAGAACATGTATCTAAATACGCTATAATAACAAGATGAAATCATTTGCCGTTCGTGAGAACAGCGAAAATGTATGTATTTTATCTTTCCATTCTAAAATAATTAGAAATTGGCATCTATTACCTATTATTTGATTTCCATGATGTTGCAGAATAAATTCCTCAAATGCTCTGCCTGTGGTGGTTTTATACTCCTGAAAACCCTATAAGCCTACAACAAGTAAGGATAGGCTTAATCTCTTATTTAATTGTATTCACTTCACAGTAGTAAATAGATAAGCTAGTTAAAGTATTTTGCTCTATGCGATCCATTCCGAAGCACAGTTTAATAGTAGAACAGAGGTTCACCTTTTCCATTGCCATTTGTAGGCTACGTCTGTAATTTATCATTTCTCGAGTAGACAATATTTAATTTATAAACATAATACATTTATCATATTATGATATGTATTGTGTATTATTTATTCTGCAATTGTTATGATAACCATTGTATAATAAATTCCTCGCCGTTTATCGCCATGATGAGTAAATATTCCCGAAGTAACCATACAACAACTTACCATGCGTATCTCATTTAATTGGGCCTATTATATGGGCAATTATAATTTCAGGTTTTTGCTCTATGCATCGGAAGGGGAGCGCGGTTTATAACATACAGTAGAATTTAAGGAGCAGTGGTATCAAAGAGACTGGTTATTATGAACAACCTTAAGTAACAGATGCAGGTTTTGGCTCATAGTGCCCTCTTGTGGCAGAATAGGGTAATTGGTAAAATGTAGTTCAAATTATGTATAACTTTATTAAGATCAGTTGCAATTCATTGCCTTGGAGGGCTATGCAGCAGAAAGTATTCAGTAGCTTGTTTTCTAAAATTTCCAGATGCAATGACTGGACTGACTGTATTCCTCTCCCAGGTATGATGTGCCAAGCGAATATCTCCTACATAGACTTTAGTTTATCTACTTCACTTTCTTTGGCAATGTTAACATATGTTTTCCATGCCAATAAAGGCCTTAAATTGAAATGTAATTGATAGAATGAGGGGCTCGATGTGAGCCATGCATGACCCTGGAGAAGGGCTCCTTCCGGGTGGACCTGCGTCGGTTCCACTCCACCCCACTGCAGCGCCCGCGAGACCAAGCAGTTTAACGTCCTGGTGGAGTGTACGCTCTTCGCACCCTCCAAGGCCAGCGACGACTCGGAGAACTGTGTTGACTGGGCGGAGAGAGACAGAGAAGAGGGAAAGGGAGAAGGAGAAGCGGCCGTCGCACCGTGGGGGTTTCACTATAGACAACATCCAAGAGGAACGGGTGAAGTGAACGAGTGTGATGGGAGCCAGGATCAGATCACTACTCTGTGATATCAGGTGCTCTCAGGTTTCCACATTAACTGATTATAATCGCCTAAAATATTTTAATTAAAAATAATAAGCAACTGTAATTTTAAATGTAGAACATTCGTTTATTTAAGACTGACCGTTGCGTTGATTGTTTAAAGTGCTACCTTAGTGAATACTGCTTTTCAGATAGATATTTCAGATAAATTATGAGGATTGTTTGGACCAGATGAATAAGATGTTAGATATTGTTTAATAATGAGATCATAGTTTTATCTAAAAAGTACTGTAAGTAAAATGGTAGAACACTGACACAGACAACCTGTCAAAATAAATAAATATTTATTTAAAACATTTATTCTCTGAAAAGATAATAATTGCAAATACAATCTGCATGCCAGCTGCTGTGTAATTTATGCCAAAACGCATTCATACTCAAGTTCAGAGCAAATCAATGGTCATTAAGGTTTGACAGGCTACTGTTTCTTTGTTGTTGGGTGTGACTGTGTGAGGATCTACAATCAATACAAAAACAGGCCATCTGCCTGTACATTTATTATATCAATACTATCATTAAAATAGCAACAGGCTAAAGCAAATATACAGTGCCTATAGAAAGGCTACACCCCCCTTGGATTTATTCACATTATATTGTGTTACAAAGTGGAATTAAAATGGATTTAATTGTATTTTTTTGGTCAATGGCCTCCACAAAATACTCTAATATCAAAGTGGAAGACACTAATATACCTTGATTAGATAAGTACATTATAAGGCTTTGCATTTAGGCCAAAAAGTGTATTCCTTTGCCATGTTTTTGTTGTTGTTGCAGTATTACTTTAGTGCCTTTATGCATGTTTTGGATTATTTTTATTCTGTATATTTGTATTCTTCTTTTCACTCTGTCATTTAGGTCATTATTGTGAAGTCACTACAATGTTGTTGATCCATCCTAAGTTTTCTCCCATCACAGCCATTGAACTCTGTAACTGTTTTAGAATCACCAATGACCTCATAATAATATCCCTAAGCAGTTTCCTTACTGTCCTGCAGCTCAGATCAGAAGGACGACTGCATCTTTGATGTGTCTGGGTGGTTTAATACGTAATCCACAGCATAATTATTAATTTGACCATGCTTAAAGATATATTCAATGTCTGATTTGTTATTGTTACCCATCTACCAATCACTGGTTTTCTTTATGAGGCTTTCAAAAAGCTCCCTGGTCTTTGTAGTTGAATCTGTGCTTCAAATTCAATACTTGGCTGAGGGACCTTACATATGTTGTATGTATGGAGGACAGAGCAAGGGGTAGTCGTTCAAAAATCATGTCAACCCCTGTTATTTCACACAGAGGGAGTCCATAGAACTTATGTGATTTGTTAAGACAAATTTTACTTTATTTAGGCTTGCCTAAACAAAGGGGATGAGTACTTCTGCAGCTACTATATTTTAGTTATTTAATTGTTATTAATTTATAAAAATGTGTAGAATTTTCTTTTCACTTTGACATTAGGGAGTATTTTGTGTAGATTAATGATTCAAAAAATAAAATTAAATATATTTCTATCCTACTTTGTAACACAAAAAAAGTGCAAAGAAATTCCAGGAGGTGCAGACTCTATAGGCACTGTAAATATGAATCGAACAAGATGTAAATGTACTAAACACATATGGCTAAATGAAAATCAAGAATTTGCGTACAAAAGGATTGCTCCAAGTCGTCTTGAGAGAGATAACGGCCAAACATAGATGGAAACATTCGTATGAAACAAGGACACATTTTTTGCTGCCTCTAAATAGTCTTGATGTTTCCTTTCCTTGTCTCTTGTAAGTGACTGACTCTTCAGGTGCAGCCATGATAGAATGGTAATAATACTGTGCTTGATAATGATAATGCTGCTGATGCTAGACATGTTTTACATTCTTTTCTGAGACCCAGTGTCCCTCTAGTGGTGGAAATATGCATTGACGTACTCCATGCACTTTTGGAGTACATGGATAAATTCTACGGTAACTGGTGTCTTGTTACCATGTATGTACATTACATGCTTTGAGTTAGTCTCCCTGAGATGTATTTGTTTGGCAGTAAAATGATTCTCTGTTGACATTACATTTGCCTTCAAGCTAGCTCAGGTATGGCATGTGTACAGGTAGGTGCTGCTGATGGTCCAGTCTGGGGCGAAGTCCTGCAGCGGGTGGTTCTTCAGGTGTTTCTGCATGGCAGCCAGGCTGCTACAGAACTCCAGGCAGGCAGTACACTGGTAGGGTGTGGCCCCGCCGTGGGTCCGCAGGTGCTTGATCATGGCTGAGTAGTCCCTTGACCGCTGGCCACACACACGGCACTCAAACGGCTTCTCTCCTGGGGTTGACATTGAGAGTGAGCAGGCAAGCACATACACAATGACTGACACATTGAAACACACACCCACGCCTACACCTACACCCACACCCCCAACCACACGCGCACACACACACACACACACACACACACACACACACACACACACACACACACACAGACACACACACACACAGGGGGATATAATACCTGTGTGTACCCGATGGTGTGTATCCAGTTGGTGTTTGAGGCTGAACCTCTTGGAGCAGCGTTTACACTGGTAGGGCTTCTCTCCTCCCTGATCTCGCCGGTGGGACGGCAGTGACCTCTCCACCCTGAAGCCACGATCACAGTACTTACACCCCAGAGAAGTCTCACCTGAGCCTGGGGAGGAGAGAGCAACAAGAGGGGGTGGGGGTAGAATTGTAATCATTCCATGTCATATAAATTCATTTTTTCATTTAGTATCTTGTGATGAGTAACTTATAATTAGTTATAGTTAACTTTACATGAATATACATTATGTGTATACAGACAGAACCGTCCACTGAACATCAGTATTAATGAACCTAGCTTAGCTCCATTTCTATTCTGTAATGTGTTTCTTCTCCTGACTTTCCCCCTGTGCTCCCCACTGCAGCCTGTATAATTGGGTGTATGGGTTAATTGTTTTCTCACATGTCTATATTTATCAGCACAATCATTGGTGACCATTACCCGATTAAACAATAGTGTCAGGCCAGAGTGATGACCTACTAATAGCACTAAAGGGTGATGTGAGCTCAGCCACATTGCATGCAGATGGATTCTCTGTAGGACAGGGGTCACACTCATGACTGTAAAGGCTCACTGTTGTCATAGCAGCAACCTTCTTCACTCAAACATTTTTTGTTGTCTTCTTTTGTGACGATAAGTTCAAAGATTACTTTATTTTATTTTATTACAGTGGGTATTGTATGAAATGGTATTATACAACTGTTATGTAGCATAATTTTGTTTGTCACACCTAGATAACGATAAATAAGACCTCCTTTTATCAGAGATAGTTTTATAAATACACCACATCCTTTCACGAGGTTCAAATTGACAAGAAGAACCTTGGTTTCCTCTCATCGTGTACCTTTGTATTTCTCTATAATCTGACCGAGGTGTGATTCTGAAGTAGAGCTGTCAGCTCTCTAGCCCTTTGGTGGCAGTTAGTAACTGTGTAAAACAGTATCACTATGGGGCCCTGTAGAACACATACAGGATGCTGAATAGGGGTGGGGGGCTGGGGGGGTGGAGATGATGAGAGGGGAGAGAGAGAGAGAGAGAGAGAGAGAGAGAGAGAGAGGTGGGGGAGAGCAAGGACCAAGACCACAATAAAGTGTTCACTCCTCTATCGCTACAATTCAGCCTGTTCTCAATTAGCTTCCTGTCCAAACCTTCCTTGGCCTCTCGCTTAGAACGCACAAACCTCTGATGTCTAAGCTTGATAAGTATCCCACTTATGGGGACTAAAATGATCAAGCCTGATAAAAGTGACCAGTTGAAGTCAGTGAAACACTCATTATTCAACGAAATGAGTTACTCTTGGCTCTCCATTCAATTTGGTGGAGACAATCAGTGGAGATAATCTCGAGTCACATGAATACCGTCTCTCAGTCGTACTGTAACGAGCGAGTGACAGTGGTAACCCCATCACACAAACACAGACTGTAAAGATGTGAGGCTGATTTGACCACCCTACATAGAGGGGAAAAAAGATGTAAGCTTTTTGTCCCTTTGGCACTGTATCAAAACCACCAGCACATTGCAGAGCGTACTGTTTGTTCTGCCAGCTTACCGCACTGCTGCACCGCCAGCACAAAGCCACAACTCACTCACTCTGTCTGTCTTTCTGTTTCTGTATCTCTCTCCCTCTCTCTCTCACACACTCTTGCTCTCCCTCTCTCTCTCTCACTCTTTCACTCTCGTTCTCCCTAAGGCACACTTCTCTCTCTCGCACTCTCTTTCTCTCACTCTCTCTCTCTCTCTTACCCTTTCTCTCTCCCCCACTCTTTCACTCTCTTTCTCTCGTTCTTCATAAGACATGCTTCTCTCTCCTCTCCTTTATCACCCCCACTCTTTCTCTCTCACTCTCTTACTCTCTCTCTCGTTCTCCCTCAGGCACTCTTCTCTCTCTCATGTTTCCTATATGCTCTGTCCCTATGACAATAGAGGTTAAGGGTCACACTTTGTTAGAAATGTCACTGCCATGTATCCATTAGAATATTAAGAATACAGACACGTCTTAGTTCTGTACAGCTCCCAATACAATATTCACATTTTGAGATTATGCTTTTTGCAATGTATCCCAGTTAGAGGTCTAGTGAAAAAGCACTGAGTGAATGTTGGGACATTACAGTACCTGAGGGGTTAGTGGTTGAGGCCTGCAGCCATGAGCTGCCCAGGAGGACCTTGCTGCAGTGCTGACAGTCCTGGGTTCTTGCTGGATGCTCCTGGGAGTATCTGGCCCCATAGAAGACAGGTTCAAAATAAAACTTTATTTCAAGGACAAGAGTCAATGTAACTGTTGTAAGGCAAACACGCGAGCATGGTGGTCACCGAACCACTATTAGATAACCCAGTTGATGTGTTGCAATGAATGTCAGGCCAAAGCAGATTGACTTGCACACCATCTTTAGACATCCTGTCCTTCTCCCCTGCCTCTCCAACCGCAGGCTATATGTACCTGTCTATTGATGTCAAACGTAAGCACCCAACTGTCGTAGGTTGGGGTTCTGAGGAAGAGGCCAAGCGTTACAATGGTACTGTATGTTTAGTGTCACATAGAAAAGGGACTTTCCACAGCATCTGACGCACTTTGTTAGCTAGACTGAAAAACCATAGGTGAATGATTTTTCAGAGATTAAAGGAAGAATGGTAACGCTCTTTGTGGCCCTAAAATCCCCCAAATAAACAAAAGTGACAAATCTGCTACAAAGTCTGCTAGATGGTTTCCTGCGCCACCTAAATGAAATGGACACAGATATCAGATAAACCTCAGAGATCAGCAACAGGAGGGAGGAGGAAGTCAGAGAGATGTTGACGACCGACAGTTTCCACACTGAAACAGGATCACATAAACACAGTTTTAAGACTACTTACACTCATTCTGTAGTACTTTGTAGTACTCTGATCTGAGCCACATGTTATTTCTGACCTGGGGATCAAGGTGATATCTGAGGGAGTGCAGTATGTATCATGTGTGTGTGTGTGTGTGTGTGTGTGTGTGTGTGTGTGTGTGTGTGTGTGTGTGTGTGTGTGTGTGTGTGTGTGTGTGTGTGTGTGTGTGTGTGTGTGTGTGTGTGTGTGTGTGTGTGTGTGTGTGTGTGTGTGTGTGTGTGCAATGTGTATTACGGGGACCTTATACCAAATTGTAAACCTAATTTCTTTATATATTATTTTTATTGGAATGTTCGTGTTAAATTTGTTGTCCTCAGGGCTCAATGGACTCCCCTGATTAAATAAAAGTTAAATAAATATAAAATAGGCAGACATTGTTTAATTAAGAACAGGACTGAAACAGTTTGTAACCGATCTATAGTGGATCTGAATGTCTTTCATGGTTGATATTTGCAAGGGAGGGGAGAAACTAAGGGGGCTCCCCCTTTAGATACTATGTGGAAAACTGCTTTATAGAGCCTTTCATTTACACCCTACTGTACTTCATGTCTCTGCATTAGAAAAGAGGAAGTAGCTTCACTGTAAAACCAGATACAATGTAATGCCACCATCAAGGGACAGACCACATAACATGACTTCAGCAGCTGTTCTGTGGTTTGGACACAGCTAATATGAATGACCATCTACATCCATAATATACATCATGTGAATATGACAGACAGGAGAGGGTTAACTGGAGACAGGGGAAACTCTGCTTGTAGGAAAGAGCAGGAGAACTTTCACTCAGATCCACCCAAACGACAATGAGTCAGATAGCTGTGTCGATATGTGCTACTTAATGTAAGCAAATTAGGGAGATTCTGAACTATATTGTAGAAATGAGAACAGGGAAAGAAGGAGAAGAATGAAAACTGAAACGTCCGTAGTATAAAACCCCTCCAGAGCGGTCTTACCTTTGCCCTTCCCCTAGTGCTCCACCTATCAACACTTTATCCATCGGGTCTCTTTTTCCCAGCAGACCTTGCTTCAGGATGTCCCCCAGCTCCCGGGACCCAGAGAACAGGGGGTGGTGGTATGGATGCAGGAAGCCCGGGTAGCCCAGGACGGCGCTGTGGACCTGGGGTGGGCGTGAGGACGTTAGCAGGGGGTACATGTGGGGAGTGGAGAGGTGGAAGGGGTATGTCACCACGTGCTGTGAGGGGTGAAGGGAAGAGGAACTGGCTGCTAGGATGTCGTTATAGTTCAAGGCCATCCTCCTCAGGGTGTTGACTTGGTGCCACATGATCCTCGACGCTGGGGGAGGAGGAGGAGGGGGTTGGATGGTGGCAGCAGTGGTGGCGATGACACTGTCTCTGGATGGAGGCGGTGTGGTGGCCACTAGTGTGGGTGTGAGTAGCTTTGGCCTTTTTCTCTGTGGTGGTGATGAACCAGAGGAGTTATCCCTAGTGTCAGGAAGAGTGGGGTCCTCAGTGAATGGGCTGCTCTGGGGCTCCAGATCAATGGAGGGAATTGTCTGGGGATCCCCCTCTTCTGGAATGGGACTTCCTTTCAGGGATTCTTTCTCATCTCTCTCCTCTGTTATCTGAACTCTTGTTTCTGTCATTTCTCCAGTTTCTTTCGTTCCTCTCACTTCTCTTATTTCTCTCAACTCTCTTCTCTCTCTCTTCAGGCACCCCCGATTTCTCTTCAGCTGGCTGCGACACTGCTCCTCCAGGGAATGCATCTCCAGGAGCTTGGCGGCCCTCAGAAGCTGGGGCAGATCATCCACAGGGACCTCCAGTGTCTCGGTGTAGGCAAAGTCCAGGACCTGCTGGAAGGTGTGTGGAGAGAGGAGCTCCAGACTACAGTGGTGAGGTTGGTCGAGGCGATCGGGCTGGTTTGAGTATGCAGCCTGCAGGGTGAGCTGATGCTCCAGGGTTTTGCTAGCGCAGGCCAGCACCAGCCGATGGGCCCTGAACACCTGGCTCTCCACTGAGATAACAGCATCACACAGCGTCCCCGAGCGACGCAGGACATCTGCCTGGCGCAGGAAGAGGGAGTACTGGGTGTTGTGAACTCGGATCATCTTAGAAGTCTGGAGGAGGAAGGGAGGAGTGATGGGAAGAGAAGCTGGGCAGGTGGATCGGAGATGGTTTGGAAACTGTTTGAGACAACGCCATTCAACCTATAGGAAAAAGGAGACAGTGAAATTATCTAAATGTGATCATTTTTTGTAATGTTTCTGAGAAATAAAAATGGCAGATAGCAAGTTGGAAAATGTATTTGTATAAATAGGTAAATTGCAGAGATTGCGGTTGTGATAAATAGATTATATCCCACGCCTCTGGTTCTTAGTGTTTTTCCATCGATGCCAGACGTTTAGGATGTTTTCAAGCTATCAGGGGTGAGAGAAGAGGGGGTTGGAAACTCAGATGGCAGATCATATCACCTGCTGACGTAGGTTAGGTTGATAATGTGCTGTTGGTTACTAGGGTTTTGGAAATTCACAGCCCGAAAGGGACTGACACAATGCAAGAATGACTTAAAAAGTTCAACATTACAGGAGCAATTGATATGTCGATCATGTTACATATCAATAAATATTGAGTGGCATTTCACAGTCTGCAGCATGAAGTGAAATGAATCTCAAGAACATGTCGTATTAAATTATATCCATTCATGATATTATCTTTAAGTCCATTTCCCCTGAAGTCCTTGTGTGGCAATCTGGGGCTTAAAAGGTCTGTCAATTCTGTGGTTGATGAAGTACAGCATATTTCACAGATATTTTTAGCACGTCTAATATCTGACCTCTGTAAAAAAAAATAAGTGGCGGAGGCTGTATATCTGGTTGATGTGTGGAAATGTTATGTTTCATGTCAGCTTTGAAATTAATCTCTCAGGTATACGCTCAGAAGCCACAAACCTCCTCAGAATATGACACTATGACTAATGCCAGTACACACAGGCTTCACAGACAGACGACAAGTTTGTTTGATCAACAACAACCTATAATGTACTGTAATTTGGTTTAGATAGGCATCTACAGTTGTATCAGTGTGCTGTATGTGGTATAAATCAAATTGTGCTATTGGAACATGCAGTAGTGAGTCTTGATATGACAGGATTGTGTCGAAAAGAAATGGGTCACGTCAATTTACAAAAGTGGATTAACCGCAGTTCTGTACTATATTGTGCACAATCCTACTAAACAGCAGTGGTGGAAAAAATACTCAATTGTCATACATGAGTAAAAGTAAAGATAACTTAATAGAAAATGACTAAAGTAAAAGTAAAAGTAATCCAGTAAAATACTAGTTGAGTAAAAGTCTAAAAGTATCTGTTTTTAAATGTACTTAATTACAATGGTGGAAAAAGTACTAAATTGTTATACGTAAAAAGTAAAACAAAATGCTTTACATCAAATTCCTTATATTAAGCAAACCAGGTGGCAAGAATTTCTTGGTTTTCTTATTTACGGACAGCCAGCGGCACTCTCCAACACGCAGACATCATTTACAAACGCAGTAGTTGCATTTAGTCAGCCAGATCAAAGGCAGTAGGGATGACAACGTGTTATATTAATAGATACGTGAATTGGACCATATAGCTGTCCTGCCTGAGCATTCGAAATATAACGAGTACTTTTCGGTGTCAGAGAAAATGTATGTGAGTAAAATGTACATATTTTTCTTAAGGAATGTATTGGAGTAAAAGTAAATGTTGTCAGAAATATAAATAGTAAAGTACAGATACTGAAAAAAACTACTTAAGTAGTTCTTTAAAGTATTTTTACTTACACCACTGCAAACAGGTTAAAACTGACTTTATTTTTGAACTCATTAAAATCCCCTTCATTAAAAAAATCCAAGTGGTCAGTTATGTGTGTGATGTGTGGTTGTGTATCCTCTGTTCTGCTCCTCCAGCTGACCTGTCTCTGAGAGAACTGTCCCATGGAGCACTTTGGCACAGTAACCTCAGCTTAGTACAGTAACTCCATTTCTATCCGCCGACGGCGACAGTCGATAAGATCGAAAGTAGACATACCGGTACTGAAATGACAGCACTTTAATGTCATCGTTACTGTAATTGATGCTTAATCTCTTTCCAACACACACGTAGTCAAACAAAGCTTCAGTTCCACTCTCAAAAGTATGAACTCAATATTTTAAGTAATATATTCCTTTATTTGCTTACATATTACTAAACACCCAAAATGTGATTTGTTTGCTGAATGGGTCTATAGACCCCAGAGTGAAAATACTAAAACTAACTTCTCTTCAACTATAGTATACTGATGGCCACGGACAACTGTTATACGATGCCTCAGTATGGCCTCTGTATTATTATAGATTATATCATATTATAAACTGGGTAGGTCGAGCCCTGAATGCTGATTGGCTGAAAGGCATGGTATATGAGACCGTATACCACAGGTATGACAAAACATTTATTTTGACTGTTCTAATTATGTTTGTAACCAGTTTATAATAGCAATAAGGCACCTCAGGGGTTTATGGTGTATGGCCAATAAAGGGAAAGGGGGATACCTAGTCAGTTGTACAACTGAATGCATACAACTGAAATGTGTCTTTCGCATTTAACCCAACCTCTGAATCAGAGAGGTGCGGGGGGGCTGCCATCTACCACGGCTCCGCGTTGCGTCATGCCTAAGAACAGCCCTTAGCTGTGGTATATTGACCATATACACCCCCCTATATCGTATTTATGCACCAGATAATGGATTCACATTGTCCACAAATGTGCAATACATTATCCTTGCAAGACACAGACATACAAAGGCCAGTCATTCAAGGCTCAATAACACTGGTTATTGGTGGTGGGGACACAACAGATCATAGAAATTATCATATTCTGATTTAGATGTTGTTGCTAAACTTTCTGTACGCAACATGAGGGATCCTACAATCACATTTTTGAATTTCTTATTGTTGAGAAGCAACTGCTTTAATTCAATTGACCACCCTTCTCGAAAATGACAATGAAGTTCATGCGTAAGTGAAGCTGCAGAATAGCAGTTATCGTACAATGTATTCCAGCATCACTTCATCCCTATTTTTGTTGGTACAGTAATACTTTATAGGGTGAACATTTATAGAACGTCTTTACTGACATTAATTTGACTATTTACTGTATATTAGAGAATTGAATGAGTGCATTTTTTAAAATTATATTCTATTATTTCCACCAGTAGGACATCAAGTCACGACAGAAATGATTGATAAAGATGAGCAGAAAATACTGTATAAAATACATAATACAAATACTGAGCTATATTGTATGCTGGAAAAAGGGTAAATCCTATTATTTTCTACTAATACAATTTTGCTCACAGAAAGAGATTTTGTTTAACAATACTTTTTTTTCTTAAAAAGATAGGGGTCACAATTATTGGCACCTCAGTTTTCAATACTCCAGCACCCTCCCTTTGTGAGGATAACGGCACTGAGCCTTTTTCTAAAATGTTTTATGAGACTGGAGAACACATTGGGAGGAATCTTAGACAACTCCTACATACAGAATCTTTTCAGATCATTGATATCCTTCATCTGTGCTAATGGAATGAGTGCCCTCTTCAATTCAAACCACAGGTTTTCAATGGGGTTCAAGTCCAGAGACTGAGAGAGCCATTGCAAAATGTTGATTTTGTGGTCAATTAACCATTTCTTTGTGGAATTTGATGTGTGATTGGAGTTATTGTCTTGCTGGAAGATCCACTTCTGGCCAAGATTCAACCTCCTGTCAGATGCAACCTGGATTGTGGCTAAAATGTCCTGGTACTGGGTACATTTCATGATGCCATTGACCTTAACAAGGGCCCCAGGACCAGTGGAAGCAAAATAGACCCATAACATCAAAGATCCACCTCCATATTTTACAGTAGGTATGCGGTTCGTTTCTGTATATCACATCCTTCTTGCATGGCCAGAGATGTCTACTTTCATGTCATCTGGCCACAGCACAATAACTCCAAGCACACATAACATTCCACAAAGAAATGGTTAATTGACCACAAAATCAACATTTTGCAATGATCATCTCAGTCTCTGGACTTGTGGTTTGAATTGAAGAGGGCCATAAGCACAGACAAAGGATATCAATGATCTGGAAAGATTCCGTATGGAGGAGTAGTCTAAGATCCCTCCCAATGTGTTCTCCAATCTCTTATAACATTTTAGAAAAACACTCAGAGCCGTTACCCTCACAAAGGGAGGGTGCCGGAGTATTGAAAACATGGGTGCCAATCATTTTGACCCCTATCTTTTTGAGAAAGAAAATATTAGTTGTTAAACTAAATATATTTTTCTGAGCAATTGTATTAGTAAAAATAATACAATTTTAAAATCTTTTCAGCATAGCTTGTATTTATTTTATACAGTCTTTTTTGCTCATCTTTATCAGGGTGCCAATAATTTGAGTCACGACTGTATGTTCCTTTACTGATACTGACATGTGTTATAGAAGTAAAATGCATTATTATTGACATCAGGACTATTGCAGGTAGAAATGTTACATGTAGCACCTTTAACAACAGCTTGATCCACCATCAATGCAACCATCCATACAAACTAATCGATCCACAAAGTTGAATGAGTATATCTTCCCTGGCTATCCCCATACAGGACAGTCCCATCAGAAATCAGGTACTGATGGCGATATGATTACTGAATATCACACATACAGTAGCGGGCTACAGACAGACATTAGGCCTACAGTATGCAGGCCTCAATATTACCACAAGCAAATCTACATGTGCTCAATAGCCCATAAAGCTAAGGAGAAAACCTAGTGTGCACTGACATACCTTCAACATCCTCTGACAACACATGAAAAACCAGAGGGCCTCTCCTCTACTCACA
The DNA here is from genome assembly GCF_965601325.2 of Salmo salar. NCBI lineage: Eukaryota > Metazoa > Chordata > Actinopteri > Salmoniformes > Salmonidae > Salmo > Salmo salar. The sequence goes on from NC_138292.1 coordinate 26,338,775, forward strand.
TGTAAAGGCTGGAGTTGCATGCGAGGAACCTTTTGAAGCTAAAAACCACAGAGACACCAGCTAGATGACAGGAGCAACAGAGAGGAGATAGTGAAGAGAAAGAGTTACAGAGAAAAAGTGAGAGAGAAAAAGAGAGACATTTTTAAAAATTGGCTTGGGAGACCATGCAGGGACGGAAAGTGAAGTAAAGCGGAGGTGTTCAGTGCGATGGAGAGACTCACCAGTTCACGAGTGACTCAACCCACCCACTGTGGAGAGTGTCGACCCTACACGCATTGTGGCCTGGCTGTTGAATGACAGGGTTGGCTGGGTGTCCGTTTTGGTAAGGGAAAGGGTGGTTACCTCTTCTCTCTTCTCAGTCCCTCCTCTTAACCTCATCTAGCCCTGATTGGTCTGTCATGGGAGCATCCGTGAGATATGATTGGTTACTACAGTATACAGAGTTGATCTGGCAAGTTATTGATCTTGGTTTATTATCTAATTTCAAAATAAAGTGTTAGGCTGAGACTGACAGTTTGAAATGTAACTACGCACAGGTTATGCCAGATTAATCTCTTTAATCATATTTATGATCTTAAAAGGCACACACACTTATTCATTTTTTCCCACCCACATCACAGTCGCAGGTTACTGAAATGTTGTAATGGGCTGAAGTACAGTGCTCAGAGAAAACCGTTTGCACTTTGTTTAGCTTTGACAGGATGTTGAACACTAGAGAGGCCGGAGAGGCTGTAACAACATAGAACCCAACTACAACCTGTCTACCTGAAATAGCACATGCATTAGCCTGATGGTGCAGCATTTCATGTGGGTGTGAGATGGATAATGTGAAAACTATTATCATTAATGAAATAGGCATGTAGGCTTCTACTGTGGGGTCAATGGTCAGACCTTGCACTCTTTACAATGCATGCAGCATCTTTAGTAATACGTTATACAGTAGTGAAGCTTGGAAATTTAAGGCTCTGTTTTTCAAAGATATTTATGTTGATTAAAGGACCAGTTCAGTCAAAATTCAGTTTTCCTGTATTTTGTATCATATTATACAGCTGATGAAACTAACACTGTAAAAGTGTGAAGAAATTTGATCAGTGTTATTTCCTGATATTTGCTGGTTGAAAATACAATCTACACAGGACCTAACAAGCAGGTTTTGCATGGGTGGAGTTTTGGCTTGGCTGGTGACATCACCAGGTGGTAAATGACTTAATAGATCAATCACAACGAGAGTTCCAAACTTCTCTGCCAATAACAGCTATTTTTCCTCTCCCTACTCAGACCACTCCCAGACAGTCTTAGCTAAATTCTTGTTTGAGAAATCTTTTATATTCTTTTAACCATTTTAATTGAAAACTATTACAGTAAGGTACTTAATTGTTACCAAGAAAGGATTTGATATTGATATAAAAACATCTGCATTGGCCCTATAAATTAACCTCCATTGTGTTGAGAAGACATACTGTAGTATGGAGAGTCTTGACCAATCATTCGTTCTGTACTATGCCTGATGTTTTTTCAATTTTACTAAGAGAATGGGTGGGTGGGTGAGAGGGACACTCAACCATCTGAACGGTCCAGTGGTTTCCCTTTCACCCCTACTCCTTCACCCCTAACACCTGTTTTTGCATATCTGCCCAACTGCTTTCCGAGACAGAAAGAGCAACGATGACACACACGGGGGGAAACCATGTCAACTTTAGTGTCAAAGCCTTATGTGGGGTTCCCTGCCTAATCCTCCTCTATAGGTCCACACAAAGATAAGCTGCATTGAGAAATGTTTTTCTTTACGGGACAACTTTTTTTCAGCAGAGAAGATAACTGATCATGTGATTTCATTGATCCGATTGATCCAAAATGTAACTCTCTGAAAGGCCTTTCTGGATGTGCATGTTGCCTGTTTGAAACAGAAGTAACACAAATACCATGATGAGGTGCAGTAGGCATTCCATTTGAAATGATGGAGGTGTTGGTGGCCATCTTGCATCTCCCTTAGTTAGTCATCATCAAACACTCCTGTTGTTGGGGTTAACCACAAGGTGGTCTGTTCATCAAATTATTTAGATCACAGATAATACAAGGTGTAAGGGTAGGTGTCAAGAAACACACCTACACATCTTTCTCACCGGAAAGAAAAACTTTTCAGAAGAAAACTATTCACATTGTGAGAGAGAGTGAGTGAGTGAGTGAGTTAACTGAGTGAGAGAGTTAACTGAGTGAGAGAGTTAACTGAGTGAGTGAGTTAACTGAGTGAGAGAGTTAACTGAGTGAGAGAGTTAACTGAGTGAGTGAGTTAACTGAGTGAGAGAGTTAACTGAGTGAGTGAGTGAGTGTGTGTGTGTGTGTGAGAGAGAGAGAGAGAGAGAGAGAGAGAGAGAGAGAGAGAGAAAGATAATTACTTGACACATTGGAAATAATTAACACAAAAACAGAGCAAACTGGAATGCTATTTGTCCCTAAACAGAGAGTACACAGTGGCAGAATACCTGACTACTGTGACTGACCCAAATTTAAGGAAAGCTTTAACTATGTACAAACTCAGTGAGCATGGCCTTGCTATTGAGAAAGGTCGTCATAGGCAGACCTGGCTCTCAAGAGAAGACAGGCTATGTGCACACTGTCCACAAAATGAGGTGGAAACTGAGCTGCACTTCCTAACCTCCTGCCAGATTTATGACCATATTAGAGACACATATTTCCCTCAGATTACACAGACCCACAAAGAATTCGAAAACAAATCACATTTTGATAAACTCACATACAGTTGAAGTCGGAAGTTTACATACACCTTAGCCAAATACATTTAAACTCAGTTTTTCACAATTCCTGACATTTAATCCCAGTAGAAATCCCCTGTTTTAGGTCAGTTAGGATCACCACTTTATTTTAAGAATGGGAAATGTCAGAATAATAGTAGAGAGAATTATTTATTTCAGCTTTTATTTCTTTCATCACATTCCCAGTGGGTCAGAATTTTACATACACTCAATTAGTATTTGGTAGCATTGCCTTTAAATTGTTTAAAACCTGTTAGGGATAGGGGGCAGTATTTGCACGGCCGGATAAAAAACGTACCCGATTTAATCTGGTTACTACTCCTGTCCAGCAACTAGAATATGCATATAATTGTTTGATTTCGATAGAAAACACCCTAACGTTTCTAAAACTATTTGAATGGTGTCTGTGAGTATAACAGAACTCATATGGCAGTCAAAACCCTGAGACAAATCCTGACAGGAAACTGAAATCTGATGTGTGGATATCACTTCAAACATTTGCCATTGAAACACACAGGGGCTTGTGAATCATTTAGCACTTCCTATGGCTTCCACTAGATGTCCCCAGTCTTTACAAAGTGGTTTGAGTCTTCTATGGTAGTAACTGACCCAAAGAGAGGCTGTTGATATTGGTCACAGGGGATGGGCCATTACCATCGTGACGTCGGCGCCCATGGCTACTCTCCCTTTTCGAAACGTTTTGAAAAACAATGCAACCGTCCCAATGGAATATTATTGAAGCCCTGGTTGAAAAAGCCCCTAAAGATTTATGTTATAAAACGTTTGACATGTTTGAACGAACTTAAATGTATTTTTTTTGCTCATTCCTGACGACAAGTCAGACGCACACGGTACATTTTCACTAGCCTTCGGAGCGCGCTAACACTATTGGGACATAAATTATTAACTGTTTTTAAAAAAACTATATTTGTTATGGACCTGGGATTCCTAGAAGTGCCTTCTGATAAAGATAATCAAAGGTAAGGGATTATTTACAATAGTATTTTTGATGGTTGATCGTTCCAAGATGGCTCCAACATTTATAGCCTAGACTTTTTTTCTGGGCATACCATGTCGTTTATTGCAAAGTGTGATTTCCCAGTAAAGTTATTTTTAAATCTGACAAAGCGATGGCATTCAAGACATGTTAATCTATAAGTCTTTGAATGACACTATTACATTTTAACAATGTTTTCGAATAGTAATTTTGTAAAGTGTAGCGCTAATTCATCGGAAGCATTTGAGGGAAAAGATTTTCTGAACGTCATGCGCCGATGTAAAATGCTGTTTTTATATATAAATATGAACTTTATCGAACAAAAAATGCATGTGTTGTGTAACATGATGTCCTAGGAGTGTCATCTGATGAAGGTTGTCAAAGATTAGTGCTGCATTTAGCTGTGTTTTGGGTATTTGTGATGCATGCTAGTTGCTTTGAAAATGGCTGTGTGATTATTTCTGGCTGGGTACTCTGCTGACATAATCTAATGTTTTGCTTTTGCTGTAAAGCCTTTTTGAAATCGGACAACGTGGTTCGATTCAGGAGAGGTGTATCTATAAAACGGTGTAAAATAGTAATATGTTTGAGAAATTGAAGTTACAGCATTTATGAGGTTTTGTATTTAGCGCAACGCGATTCCACTGTCTGTTGATTAGGGTGGGACGCAAGCGTCCCACTGGCCCAGACAGGTTAACTTGGGTCAAATCTTTCAGGTAGCCTTCCACAAGCATCCCACAATAAGTTGGGTGAATTTTGGGCCATTCCTCCTGACAGAGCTGGTGTAACTGAGTCAGGTTTGTGGGCCTCCTTGCTCGCACACGCTTTTTCAGTTCTGCCCACAAATTTTCTACAGGATTGAGGTCAGGGCTTTGTGATGGCCACTCCAATACCTTGACTTTGTTGTCCTTAAGCCATTTTGCCACAACTTTGGAAGTATGCTTGGGGTCATTGTCCATTTCGAAGACCCATTTGTAACCAAGCTTTAACTTCCTGACTGTTGTCTTGAGATGTTGCTTCAATACATCCACATAATTTTCCTACCTCATGATACCATCTATTTTGTAAAGTAAACCAGTCCCTCCTGCAGCAAAGCACCCCCACAAAATGATGCTGCCACCCCCGTTCTTCACGGTTGGGATGGTGTTCTTCGGCTTGCAAGCCTCCCCCTTTTTCCTCCAAGCATAATGATGGTCATTATGGCCAAACAGATCTATTTTTGTTTCATCAGACCAGAGGACATTTCTCTAAAAAGTACGATCTTTGCCCCATGTGCAGTTGCAAACCGTAGTCTGGCTTTTTTATGGCGGTTTTGGAGCAGTGGCTTCTTCCTTGCTGAGCGGCCTTTCAGGTTATGTCGATATAGGACTCGTTTTACTGTGGATATAGATACTTTCGTACATGTTTCCTCCAGCATCTTCACAAGGTCCTTTGCTGTTGTTCTGGGATTGATTTACACTTTTTGCACCAAAGTACGTTCATCTCTAGGAGACAGAACGCGTCTCCTTCCTGAGGGGTATGACGGCTGCGTGGTCCCATGGTGTGTATACTTGCGTACTATTGTTTGTGCAGATGAACGTGGTACCTTCAGGCATTTGGAAATTGCTCCTAAGGATGAAACAGACTTACTTCTGAGGTCTTGGCTGATTTCTTTTGATTTTCCCATGATTTCAAGCAAAGAGGCACTGAGTTTGAAAGTAGGTCTTGAAATACATCCACAGGTACACCTCCAATTGACTCAAATGATGTCAATTGGCCTGTCAGAAGCTTCTAAAGCCATGACATCATTTTCTGGAATTTTCCAAGCTGTTTAAAGGCACTGTCAACTTAGTGTATGTAAACTTCTGACCCACTGGAATTGTGATACAGTGAATTATAAGTGAAGTAATCTGTCTGTAAACAATTGTTGGAAAAATGACTTGTACATGCACAAAGTAGATGTCCTAACCGACTTGTCAAAACCCTAGTTTGTGAACAAGAAATTTGTAGAGTGGTTGAAAAATGCGTTTTAATGACTCCAACCTAAGTGTACGTAAACTTACAACTTCAACTGTATGTATTGGGTGAAATACCACAGTGCAATCACAGCAGCAAAATGTGTGACCTGTTGCCACAAGAAAAGGGCAACCAGTGAAGAACAAACACTATTGTAAATACAACTCATATTTATGTTTATTTATTTTCCATTTTCTTCTTTAACTATTTGCACACTGTTACAACACTCTATATAATATGACATTTCAAAAGCCTTTATTCTTTTATAAGTTTTGTGACTGTTCATTTTATATTGTTTATTTCACTTTTGTTTATTATCTATTTCACTTGCTTTGGCAATGTAAACATATGTTTCCCATGCCACTAAAGCCCTTTGAATTTAGTTGAGAGAGAGAGAGTTAGCGTTAGAGCTCCTGTGTCATGCTCTGAGACCACTTCACTGTTTGGTGTTGAAATGACTTGAACTCAAACCAGCGGACTGTCTAGTCTACTCTATGTGGCTGTAAGTGATTATGAGTGGTCCCACTAACCAAACACAGAAATGTCACTCTTTCAGATACCGGGCAGAGACAGCGAGAGATGGTGTATGAGGCTGTTCTTTACTGTCTCTTATACAGTAATAGCAAGAGTCCCTCTCCCCCACATCCCACCTCCTAACACCTGCTAGTCCTCTACTGCCAGTTTAACGTTCACTACACTCACCCTGCCCCGCGTCTATGCTGACTCACTGGTATGTGTCACTGGAGTGTGTGTGTGTGTGTCTAGTCTTTATCAACCAAACCAATGTAGGTGGAACGTCTGTATGGTTGCTGACATGGTTGTCCATTCAGGACATCTGTCACTTTGCTACAGATGTTTATTCCAGTTCTCCTAGTACCACGTGGCCTGGATGACAACACTTATATTTCAGTCATCATTCAGACGAGACAAACTCACTGTTCATTCTCCCATCTTTGATCTGAGTCTCTTGACACACATTTGTTTCTGTTAGAAACAGTTTTATATTGTCTCTGAATGAATCAAAGAGTCCATGAATGAAAAGCAGGCGTAGCAGGTGAGATGTTAACAGAAGTGATAAGGTCACCACCACTGAATGTGATGCTACAATGCTGCGTTGTTACAGTACACTACAACACGGTAAACGCCTGAGTCTGAGTACTTCAGAGGAACCACTACCAAGATGACTGTGACTTACACAAAACGCATGAATGGCAAACCGTCACTGTATGGCCACAGACCCTGTTCAGAGTAATCTGTGTATACAGGTCTTACCGTCAGTAGAGAAGAGGCGCCTAAAAGTTGTGGTGTGGTAGAGATGAAGCTGCAGTGAGAAATAAAGGGGACAGGTCTGTGAAATTCTCTCTAATTTGTGGGTGATGGTGGAGATGACAATGAGAGCCTGTACACATTGACTTTCCGGTGGATCATAGCCTGGGAACTGTGTCAGAGACTGCTGAAGGTATTTGGTCTTGTGTCTAATGTATGCTAATGCAACTACTGCAATTACAGTGCATTCGGATAGTATTCAGACTCCTTGACTTTTTCCACATTTTATTACATTACAGCGTTAATCTAAAATCTATTAAATCATTTTTTCCCCTCATCAGTCTACACATAATACTCCATAATGACAGAGCACATTTTTTGGTGCAAATGTATTACAAATATAAAACATACATTATTTACTTAAGTATTCAGACCTTTTGCTATGAGACTCAAAATTGAGCTCAGGTGCATCCTATTTCCATTGATCATCCTTGAGATGTTTTTACAACTTGATTGGAGTCCACCTGTGGTAAATTCAATTGATTGGAAATGATTTGGAAAGGCACACACCTGTCTATATAAAAGGTCCCACAGTTGTCAGAGCAAAAACCAAGCCATCAGGTCAAAGAAATTGCCTGTAGAGCTCGGAGACAAGACTGTGTTGAGGCACAGATCTGGGGAAGGGTACCAAAACAACTCTGCAGCATTGAAGGTCCCCAAGAACAGTAGCCTCCATCATTCTTGAATAGAAGAAGTTTGGAACCACCTAAACTGTTCCTAGAGCTGGCCGCCCAGCCAAACTGAGCAATCGGGGGAGAAGTGCCTTGGTCAGGGAGGTGACCAAGAACCCGATGGTGACTGACAGAGCTCCAGAGTCCCTTTGTGGAGATGGGAGAACATTCCAGAAGGACAACCATCTCTGCAGCACTCCACCAATCAGGTAGGATAGAGTTGAGTGGTCAGACAGAAGCCACTCCTCAGTTAAAGGCACATGACAGCCCGCTTCGAGTTTGCCAAAAGGCACCTAAAGGACGGTCAGACCATGAGAAACAAGATTCTCTTGTCTGATGAAACAATGATTTAACTCTTTGGCCTGAATGCCAAGCGTCACGTCTGGAGGACACCTGGCACCATCCCTACAGTGAAGCATGGTGGTGGCAGCATCAGGTTGTGAGAATGTTTTTCAGCAGCAGGGACTGTGAGACAAGTCAGGATCGAGGGAAAGATGAATGGAGAAAAGTACAGAGAAATCCTTGATGAAAACCTGCACCAGAGCGCTCACGACCTCAGACTGGGTCGAAGGTTCATCTTCCAACAGGACAACGACCCTAAGCACACAGCCAAGACAACGCAGGAGTGGCTTCGGGACAAGTCTTTGAATGTCCTTGAGTGGCCCAGCCAGAATCCAGACTTGAACCGATCGAACATCTCTAGAGATCTGCAAATAGGTGTGCAGCGACGCTCCCCATCCAACCTGAAGAGCTTGAGAGGATCTGCAGAGAAGAATGGGAGAAATTCCCCAAATACAGGTCTGCCAAGCTACCCAAGAAGCCTTGAAGCTGTAATCGCTGCCAAAGGTGCTTCAACAAAGTATTGAGTAAAGGGTCTGAATACTTACGTAAATGTAATATTTCTGTTTTTTATTTTAAATAAAAAATAAACCTGTTTTTGCTTTGTCATTATGGGGTATTGTGTGTAGATTGATGAAGAAAATACTAACAATTTAATCGATTTTAGAATAAGGTCTGAATACTTTCTGAATGCACTGTAGATGTATGAAAAAATGTAATTTTGTAACTGTAGTGTTGATCATTGGGCAGGGAAAGGTGGTACAGTGATTTGATGTGCCAATGTCATTGATTGACCCATTTGCACAGGATCATTTGTATAGGGACCATACCTTGTATAGCCCTGGTCAATAAGCTCCTGCCAATAATAGCACTGGTTCAACTAAAATAAAATGTTATTTGTCAAATGCTTCGTAAACAACAGGTGTGGACTAACCGTGAAGTGCTTACTTATGGGCCCTTCCCAACAATGCAGAGAGAAAGACAATAGAGAAATAGAAGTAAAACACGTAATAATAAAAGATAGACAATGAGTAACGATATATACCATAGGTACCATTACCGAGTCGATGTGCAGGGATACGAGGTAGGTGAGGTAGATATTTACATATAACTAAGAATAAAGTGACAGATGGTAAACAGTAGCAGCAATGTGATGAGTCAAAAAAGTTAGTGCAAAAAGGGTCAATGCATTACATTTACATTTACATTTAAGTCATTTAGCAGACGCTCTTATCCAGAGCGACTTACAAATTGGTGCATTCACCTTATAATATCCAGTGGAACAACCACTTTACAATAGTGCATCTAAGTCTTTTAAGGGGGGGTTAGAAGGATTACTTTATCCTATCCCAGGTATTCCTTAAAGAGGTGGGGTTTCAGGTGTCTCCGGAAGGTGGTGATTGACTCCGCTGTCCTGGCGTCGTGAGGGAGCTTGTTCCACCATTGGGGTGCCAGAGCAGCGAACAGTTTTGACTGGGCTGAGTGGGAACTGTGCTTCCTCAGAGGTAGGGAGGCGAGCAGGCCAGAGGTGGATGAACGCAGTGCCCTTGTTTGGGTGTAGGGCCTGATCAGAGCCTGAAGGTACGGAGGTGCCGTTCCCCTCACAGCTCCATAGGCAAGCACCATGGTCTTGTAGCGGATGCGAGCTTCGACTGGAAGCCAGTGGAGAGAGCGGAGGAGCGGGGTGACGTGAGAGAACTTGGGATGCAGATAGTCCGGGTAGCTATTTGGTTAATTATTTAACTAGTTAGCAGTCTTATGGCTTGGATGTAGAAGCTGTTCAGGGTCCTGTTGGTTCCAGACTTGGTCCATCGGTACCACTTGCCGTGCGGTAGCAGAGAGAACAGTCTATGACTTGGGTGGCTGGAGTCTTCTAAAATTTTTGCAAACTAGACCCTGTCTTGGTCCAGCAGACACATAAAGCCAGTGCTTCAGGTAGTCTAGTGGTTAAAAGCATTGGGCCAGTAACCGTAAGGTCACTGGTTTGAATCCCAATGCCGACTAGGTGAAAAATATGCTAATGTAGCCTTGAGCAAGGCACTTAACCCCAATTGCTCCTTAAGTCTGGATAAGCATGTCTGCTTAATGAGAATCTCAACCAAGACAGACTGGGTGGAAGTACTGCAAGTCTGGGTGTAACTAACACCACATTAGGTTTGGGTTCAGACAGGGACAATAGCATCATGTGCAAAGGTTTCAATGGAACCAAGAGGTGGTGTGGTTCCTGACAAGGAGGTAGAGAACATTTCACCATGTAGCTGGCTAATGTGCATGTACCAAAACCACAAGCCTGAATACAGCAAACACATTTTCCATGACACCTATTTTTTTTCAGTCTAGCTGTCTGAACCCAATAGGCCAAAGATCCCCAGCCTTTGGTCAAATTTGGTGTTCAGTGAAAATCTTTACAGTGGAACCCTAGCTTGTTTCTGTAGTCAATGTTTGAGTAAGTGTGGAATCCTTGAGATAACAGGCAGCCAGTCTGAGTTAGTAGTCCTTATGGTACAAGAGAACTGATGATAATATCTACTTTCAGCTAAACTCGTCTGCTTACAGTCTTAAAGTGATTGTTCAAGATTTTAGCATGGTACTAGCATTCTAGGCTTCTATTTTTGCATTTATTTTTTACTTCAGTTTATTTACTAAATACTTTCTTAACACTTATGTTTCTTAAAAAACTGCATTGTTAGTTAAGGGCTTGTAAGGTCTACTAAGCTATGTGTAATTGTTTTAAGAAGGTCATACCAAGGATCATTTTGCTATTTGATTTGGAATTTTAAGACCCCCTTAAGTAAAAATATATATATATTTTAGGAAAAATTATTTTGGCCCTTACTGCTATTAGCCCATAGAAACACATTGAATAAGAGATTGACTACATGGAACAACAGATAGAACAACAAATAAAAAAAATGTAAAGGAAGTTTGTTCTTAAGTGTCCTATATCTGAGTGATATATCTTCTCAAGTATCTTCTCTGGTGATACTCTGCCAGGCCTGTACTGCAGCCATCTTCAGTTGTTGTTTGTTTTGATGTCTTTTTCTGTTAAGTCTCATCTTCAATAAATGAAATGCAGTTGAGAACTTTCCACTTTTTGGCCCTGAAAAACTCCCTAGTTGCTATGGCAGTATGTTGGGGTCTTGCTGTATGAAGAAGCGCCATCCAATGAGTTTGGAGGCATTTGCTTGTACTTTAGCACAGGGGTTCCCAAACGTTTTTGCCTGACCCACCAATTGGGGGGTCACGACCCACCATAAGGGTTGAGCGGTAAAAAAAAACATACACAGACCAAATATATTATCTTGGCTGCGGACAGAACATTTTGCAGTTTCAAAGCTAATCTCCTGCAATTCCACATATCCTGCCATTGAGCTGAAAGAACATTTTGCAATTTTCAATTCCATTTCCTGCAATTCTATTCATTTTACCATGGAGTTGAGATAATTGTTTTAAGTTTTTAAGCTAATGTCCTACAATTCTATGCATTTTGACATGGCTGGTGTCTAGCTTTTATTTTGTTGATTGTACATTCTGAAAGATTATAGGCTATTATTGAAAAATGTATTGGTTCATTATCTTTTCTACGTACTTTCTATTTGGTTTTAGTCATTTAAGTTTACACTGAAAATGTTTTTCTATGTCATGCCGCGACCCACAAGTGGGTCCCGACCCACAGTTTGGGAACCACTGCTTTAGCAGACAAGATGTTTCTGTACACTTCAGAATTCATTCTGCTGCTGCCGTCAGCAGTTATATCATCAATGAAGACAAGTGAGCCAGTTCCAGTGGCAGCCATACAGTACATGCCCAAGCCATAACACCCTCTCTGCCATATTTCACAGATGAGGTGGTATGCTGTGGATCTTGGGAAGTTCCTTTTTTTCTCCACTCTTTCCTCTTGCTATCACTCTGGTACATGTTGATCTTTGTCTCATCTGTCCATAAGACCCTTTTCCAGGTCATCCACTTTTGGGTCTTCCATGGCCTACCAGGCTGCTTGCGATTGCTGAGCTCACCAGTGCTTTCTTCCTTTTTAATGATGTTCCAAACTGTTGTTTTTAGTAAGCCTAAAGTTTTGGTTATGTTTCTGATATATTTTTTCAGCTGGATTTTTCAGCTTCATAATGGCTTCCCTGACTTTCATTGACACCTCTTTTGTCAGACACCAATAGCAGACTTCAAAGGCAAACTCAAAGCCTAGAATCAAGACTACACATTGACAGCTTTCTTATGCCTGCACAAATCATGTGACGGAACACTCCTGACTAACCAGAAACACCTGTCAAGCCAATTGTCCCAATACTTTTGGTGCTGTGAAATAGTATATGTATAAAAAGTATTGTCATTTCTAAATGGTACAACCTGTATGTACACAAATACCCTCAAATAAAAGCTGATAATCTATACTTTAACCTCATAGTAATTGTTTGATTTGAAATCCAAACTTTTGGAGTGTAGAGCCAAAAGAACTGTCCCAATAATTATGGAGTGCACTGTAGATAAACGGCTTCATTTCCAAAATCTCGAGCTATCCAGAGCTATCCATTTAAAGCCATATCTCCCCTGGAAGATCATACAGTATGACATAGCCTGATTCACTCAAAAAAATCTGGATTCAAATGAATGAAGCCTTAAATGTGTGTGTTTGTTGGTTGTGTGCACATGTACATTACTATTTTTCTGTATAAACTCTTGTGTAAGTTTCTATTTCCTAAGAAAAGCAATTTTTCCAACTTGAATGTGCACTGGTTTGAGTCAGAGGGCCTTCCCCCTACCCAACATGAACCATTCAATGACAACTTATACACTACACAGGTAGCACAATAACAGCTCCAATTACTTACCCCTTCTATATATAGCCTACAGATGCTTATCATGTATTGCAACATCTCTGCCATGATTAACTTTCCAAGGAAGGAAGGGAACATTCAAGATTCAAGACTTTATTGCCGTACCAACCGAAGCTGTTAGGAAATTGATTTAGTTCAGATTATTACAGCGTCAAAGGTACACATGAATATACATCTTTATACTTGCATAACCTATACATACAGTAGATACAGTGCACATAATTCATGGTATAAAAGTAAAAAACAAAGGGAATATAAAACTTTTGGCTAGTCCTGAGTAGTTCTGGGTAATTTCTAAGTTAGTGTTTCTGTTTAGTTCAAGGTTCTTGGGCTCGATTCAATCCGTAGTACTGGAGATCAGGTAATGGGGCTCCCGAGTGGCGCAGTGGTCTAAGACACTGCATCTCAGTGCAAGAGGTGTCACTGCACTACCTGGTTTGAATCCAGGCTGCACCACTTTTGGCCGTGATTGGGAGTCCCATAGGGCGGTGCGCAATTGGCCCAGCGTCGCCCGGGTTTGGCCGGGGTAGGCAGTCATTGTAAATAAGAATTTGTTCTTAACTGACTTGCCTGGTTACATTTTTAAACGTTTTTTTTTTTTTTTATGTCCAATTGAGCTAACATATGCAGTGTTTAGTCTCCACAAACGCGGGAACATTGCTTTTAAATGTATATTGCGATGTAGCAAAGGTCTTCAGCTCTATGGATTGAATCGAGCACTTAGCTACTGAGCCAGTAGCTCACTGCTATGCACTATACAGTAGTATCTTAAGATATACCATATGAAAGGGTGTGTGATTCAACCTGTACCATGCTGTGTAGGGATAGAGAACAGCGTATGGTGTAGAGTGTGGGAGGGGGGTCTTCCCCAATGTTAGAGGGGGAACCCACTCTATGTACATCAAATCAGGTCCTTCATACAGGGTGTTCCCTCTCAGTTCCCCTTTCACACTGTATTACACAGAACCATTCAACTTTCAGTGAAGTCAAATTCATATAATTCAATTATAAAGATGAGTGCAAATGTAGTGTTCATGCAATTTAATGATACTTAGATACTGGAATATTTATTAGACGTATCGGAACTGAAGACACATTTGACAAGATGCACATTCCATCAAAATAAGTAAACACAATACAATAAAATATATATATTTAAAAGCCAATAAAAGTAGGCCTTAGGGAGATGAAGGGTGGGATATTGATCATGCAAAAGAAAAACAATTGATAAGGCACTATTTTCAAACAAACATTGAGTAGGCCTACAATAGAGTACGATGGAGTGTGTGACTTTATTCTTCATTGATATTCATATCAATCAAAAGTGTAATATTTTGCCATAAAATCTATGTTGACATGCCTGATATCTACCTTAACCCCTGTCTCTGTCTCTCTCTATCGCTCTTTCTAAAGCAAGACACTGCCCTCTTGTGCCAAAAATATGGATATACTGTAAGTATATCAACAAAGCTCATTTAGGCAGAATTCAATCATTGTGGATAATGCATCATGGACAAGTCCACAAAATAGCAAACAATTCATATTGGCAACTACAGTTAGTATTCACCCAAGGAAAGTTAGGACCGGAGTGGCTTCATACTATATCAATATCCAATGACAATGTCAATAAAATGTCATTATTTGAGTCCACAGGGTTGTGATACAGCATAAACAACCAGAGAGAAGTAGCAGAAAATCTGCAATGATTGAATCCCAGCCTTATTCACATGGTTTAGTGTCTGTTAATCTCCCTGAGCATCATGGCACATGAGGTCATGTTACATCATGAACATAGTCACAGTTTAAGGGTGTTGCTACTGTAGGTATATGGCAAAATCAGGAGCCTGCACCAATATAATTCCATATACATATTAGACTATAGCTTTTTTCCCCCACAGTTTTCACATAATCGATCAAGGCTGTTATCTTAATTTAATTTTGGACATACCTGCTGTACAAGTTTATTCATCAGATAATATGTAAAACATGACTCGGGTGGAACATTCTAACATCAAGTCACCAATCTACTCCCCATGACTCAACCTTACTGTTCACTGCTGAGGTTTAAACTGGATATAGCTGTTTTAATGTTTGCAACACTACTAACTACACCTTAGAGTATTTTGATTTCCTCCTAACTTCAATCACAATTATTTTTTCAAGATAAACAAATATTATTGTATTTTGTTTTTAAGACATGATTAGCTACTCAATTTATAGGAGAGAAAATTAGTCTTTATTGTCCATGTCACGGGAATGGTAGAATGACCTTTCTATTGTCCATAAAGTGTAGTTACTGTTTTGCCTTACCATCCTCTATCTATGACTTATGGTTTACTACTGTTAAATACTAATTGTGGTTACAGGGAAAGGGAAAGGTTGTGCACTTACTCATGATTTGCTTTTCTTTTTTTCTTTTTTTATACCTCTATAGTATTTTGACTTCCTACTAACTTAAATCACAATCATTGAAAAAAAAATATATATATATAATATTTTGTTCTTAAGACATAATTAGCTACTCAATTTATAGGAGAGAAAAGGAGTCTCTATTGTCCATGTCACTAGAATGGTAGACTGATCTTTCTATTATCCATACAGTTTAGTTACTGGTCAGCATTTGCGAAACGTGGAAATTTCACATGTGAAATCATGTGATTTTCCAGATTTGAAATCATGTGTTTTTTCCCATATAGGGCAATAATGACTGACATACATTAATCCTGACTAGCCAATGTACATTCTACTGACAGCAGTATTCACACTCTATAGTTGTGGGGTGATGATGGCAGTGCTGCCAACTCTCTTCGATTGGGGGCCCATGTTCATGCACCATTGGTTTAACACATGCTACATTACTACTAGCACATTAGGAGTCATCAATTACTATTAGGGCTTTCCTCACAATTACTTTCTGTTACTACTTCCCCTAATCCTGTATACCATTCAATCATTGGCCCATTGTCTTCGTATAGGTAGCATCATTAAATGCATTATTATTTTTTTTATTTATTAAATAAAATGTATTAAGAATAGAGTGAGACGTTAAAAATAATTTGGTAATTGGACGGTAGTAAACTAAATCAGAAGGATCTAGTCCTTTATGTAGTGGGAGGGCAATTGTCAAGTAAAAAATACAGGTCAGTGGTTCTGCAATAAGTGGGTCAGAGAGCTGCAGTAAGAAAGGATCATGTGAATCAGCCCCTAGGTTTTTTTTTACATCAATCTTTCTTTTTTAACCCCCTTTTTATCCCCAATTTCGTGGTATCCAATTGGTAGAAGTTACAGTCTTGTCTCATCACTGCGACTCCCGTACGGACTCGGGAGAGGCGAAGGTTGAGAGCCGTGCGTCCTCCGAAACACAACCCAACCAAGCCGCACTGCTTCTTGACACAATGCCCATCCAACCCGGAAGCCAGCCGCACCAATGTGTCAGAGGAAACACCATACACCTAGCGACCATGTCAGCGTGCACTGCGCCCGGCCCGCCACAGGAGTCACTAGTACGCGATGAGACAAGGATATCCCTGCCGGCCACACCCTCCCCTAACCTGGACGACGCTAGGCCAATTGTGCGCCGCCCCATGGGTCTCCCGGTCGCGGCCGGCTGCTTTTACATCAATCTTTAGCAAACACTTAGTACATCACCGACATCAAAGGGTTGAAATGAAAATGAGTCTGTTAGTGCATCATTTTCTCCAATCTTTTCTGAGGTGACTAAATGACTCTCTCTGTTGTATGATATGAACTTTCAGAGATTATCCTTTCAAACAGGTAGCTAGCTGAAGCAAAATTTTTATTAAAATCATCACTAATTTCCATTTGGTCTAGAATTGGACCAGAGGCTGTCAAAACCTGCTGGGGCAATGAGGGGGTGGAGTTTTGTTTCAAATATTTGACCACTTTCCAGAAATTGGCTGGATTACCACCACTCTCTGATACACAATTCAAGAAATGTGTTGATTTTGCTTTTTTAACCAGGGAAAGACATCTATTCGTCAAATATCTGAAGGACTGCCAATTTCTGTATTTCTCAAACAATTCATTTTTTTACTAGGCAAGTCAGTTAATAACCTGTTAGGGCTAGGGGGCAGTATTGACACGGCTGGATAAAAAACATACCCGATTTAATCTGGTTACCACTCCTACCCAGTAACTAGAATATGCATATACTTATTACATATGGATAGAAAACACCCTAAAGTTTCTAAAACTGTTTGAATGGTGTCTGTGAGTATAACAGAACTCAAATGGCAGGTCAAAACCTGAGAGATTCCTTTACAGGAAGTGGCCTGTCTGACCATTTCTTGAACTTCTTTTCCATCTCTATCTTTTACTAAGGATCTCTGCTCTAACGTGACACTTCCCACGTCTTCCATAGGCTCTCAGAGCCCGGGAAAAAACAGAATGTCGTCATTCCAGCCCCAGGCTGAAACACATTATCGCCTTTCTCAAGTGGCCGATCAAGGGACTCTGGGCTTATGCGCGTGACCCGACCGCCCCCGCCTTTGCGATTTTTTCCTCTGTTTGCCGAAAAGGAGATTCCCTGTCGGAATATTATCGCTTTTCTACGAGAAAAATGGCGTAAAAATTGATTTTAAACAGCGGTTGACATGCTTCGAAGTACGGTAATGGAATATTTAGAATTTTATTGTCACGAATTGCGCCATGCGCGCGACACTTCTTTACCATTTCGGATAGTGTCTGGAACGCACGAACAAAACGCCGCTATTCGGATATAACGATGGATTATTTTGGACCAAACCAACATTTGTTATTGAAGTAGCAGTCCTGGGAGTGCATTCTGACGAAGACAACAAAAGGTAATCAAACTTTTATAATAGTAAATATGATTATGGTGAGTGCTAAACTTGCCGGGTGTCTAAATAGCGAGCCCGTGATGCCTGGGCTATGTACTTAGAATATTGCAAAATGTGCTTTCACCAAAAAGCTATTTTAAAATCGGACATATCGAGTGCATAGAGGAGGTCTGTATCTATAATTCTTAAAATAATTGTTATGCTTTTTGTGAACGTTTATCGTGAGTAATTTAGTAAAATGTTAGCGAATTCCCCGGAAGTTTGCGGGGGGTATGCTAGTTCTGAACGTCACATGCTAATGTAAAAAGCTGGTTTTTGATATAAATATGAACTTGATTGAACAAAACATGCATGTATTGTATAACATAATGTCCTAGGGTTGTCATCTGATGAAGATCATCAAAGGTGAGTGCTGCATTTAGCTGTCTTCTGGGTTTTGGTGACATATGCTGGCTTGAAAAATGGGTGTCTGATTATTTCTGGCTTGGTACTCTGCTGACATAATCTAATGTTTTGCTTTCGTTGTAAAGCCTTTTTGAAATCGGACAGTGTGGTTAGATTAACGAGAGTCTTGTCTTTAAATAGCTGTAAAATAGTCATATGTTTGAGAAATTGAAGTAATAGGATTTTTAAGGTTTTGAAAATCGCGCCACAGGCTTAAAGTGGCTGGGACGCAAGCGTCCCACCTAGCCCATAGAGGTTTTAAGAACAAATTCTTATTTTCAATGACAGCCTAGGAAGAGTGGGTTAACTGCCTTGTTCATGGGCAGAACGACAGATTTTCATCTTGTCAGCTCGGGGATTCGATCTTGCAACCTTTCATTTACTAGTCCAACGCTCTAACCACTAGGCTACCCGCCACCCCATGAATATACCAATGATAACGTCGGGCTTTTACTCTTACTTTTTTGTATGCAAATGTTTTATCTGCAACAGAGTTAAACAGGGAAAGAAAACAATTAATGGCCTGATCAGAGTTAGTGAAAGTTGACTCAACCATCCCAATCACTCAACCCCAGCTCAGACAAAAATAATGCACCCAAAATACAAAATAAATAAACAAAACAAATAGACTCTGTTAAACTCAGTTACAGTTGGCTTGTCTGCGTGCTGGATGTTACATAAGACTTTAGATTAGGCCCACTTCTACAGGTACTGCAATGTACCTTTTACCACGGCGACACCACCCTTTTCGCTCCTATAAAATATAGACAATTGAATAAGATACAGCACATCACACATATGATTTTTCAACTTCCAGTTCTATTGTTTTCATATATTTACAGCTGAAGTCAGAAGTTTACATACACTTAGGTTGGAGTCAGTAAAACTCATTTTTCAACCACTCCTCAAATGTCTTGTTAACAAACTATAGTTTTGGCAAGTCGGTAAGGAAATCTACTTTGTGCATAACACAAGTCATTTTTCCAACAATTGTTTACAGAGAGATCATTTCACTTAGAATTCACTGTATCACAATTCCAGTGGGTCAGACGTTTACATACACTAAGTTGACTGTGCCTTTAAACAGCTTGGAAAATTCCAGAAAATGACGTCATGGCTTTAGAAGCTAATTGACATCATTTTTGTCAATTGGAGGTGTACCTGTGGATGTATTTCAAGGCCTATCTTCAAATTCAGCACCGCATTGCTTGACATCATAGGAATATCAAAATAAATCAGCCAAGACCTAAAAAAAAAAAATTGTAGACCTCCGCAAGTCAGGTTCATCCTTTGGAGCAATTTCCAAACGCCTGAAGGTACCACGTTCATCTGTACAAACAATAGTACGCAAGTATAACCATGGGACCACGCAGCCGTCATACCGCTCAGGAAGGAGACGCGTTCTGTCTCCTAGAGATGAAAGTACATTTGTGCGAAAAGTGAAAATAAATTCCAGAACAGCAAAGGACCTTGTGAAGATGCTGGAGGAAACAGGTACAAAAGTATCTATATCCACAGTAAAACGAGTCCTATATCGACATAACCTGAAAGGCTGCTCAGCAAGGAAGAAGCCATTGCTCCAAAACCGCCATAAAAAAGCCAGACCACGGTTTGCAACTGCACATGGGGACAAAGATCGTACTTTCTGGAGAAATGTCCTCTGGTCTGATGAAACAAAATGTAACTGTTTGGCCATAATGACCATCGTTATGTTTGGAGGAAAAAGGGGGAGGCTTGCAAGCCGAAAAACACCATTCCAACCGTGAGGCACGGGAGTGGCAGCATCATGTTGTGGGGATGCTTTGCTGCAGGAGGGACTGGTGCACTTCACAAAATAGATAACGTCATGAGGGGGGAAAATTATGTGGATATATTGAAGCAACATCTCAAGACATCAGTCAGGAAGTTAAAGCTTGGTCGCAAATGGGTCTTCCAAATGGACAATGACCCCAAGCATACTTCCAAAGTTGTGGCAAAATGGCTTAAGGACAACAAAGTCAAGGTATTGGAGTGGCCATCACAAAGCCCTGACCTCAAACCTATAGAAAATCTGTGGGCAGAACTGAAAAAGCGTGCGCGAGCAAGGAGGCCTACAAACCTTACTCAGTTACACTAGCTCTGTCAAGAGGAATGGACCAAAATTCACCCAATTTATTGTGGGAAGCTTGTGGAAGGCCACCCAAAACATTTCACCCAAGTTAAACAATTTAAAGGCAATGCTACCAAATACTAATTGAGTGTATGTAAACTTCTGACCCACTGGGAATGTGATGAAAGAAATAAAAGCTGAAATAAACAATTCCCTCTACTATTATTCTGACACTTCACATTATTAAAATAAAGTGGTGATCCTAACTGACCTAAAACGGGGAATTCTTACTGGGATTAAATGTCAGAAATTGTGAAAAACTGAGTTTAAATGTATTTGGCTAAGGTGTATGTAAACTTCTGACTTCAACTGTACATTCACAGAAATGTTGAGAATCCTGAAAATATACTGTATCTCTGACAAAGTACAAAGAACACATACCAGACAAGTACAATCAATACAAAATCCAATGTAAAATCCAATGAAAAATCCAATGATAATAATGGCAATGCAAATGCAAGGGAAAATCCACGACCAGTTGGAAATTGCGTCGTTTCCAGATGTTTCTGTGCATGAAAAATATATTAAATCAATAGAACATGCCAAATCCTCATACAATAGTAAAAGGAACACATACAAATATTGACAATTAACGGGAAAAAAGAGCTTTGGAACTAGGCTATATGTGTTCAGTACAGAGGACGCCATGTTTTTTAAATGTATAGCTGTATATGCATCCATCTTAACACTACCCTAAAGCTTCCATCTCTTATACTTTATGATGTATTGAGTTTATAATTACCATTTCTGGGTTCATCCACTTTCACTGCTGACACATTTGATTGTACTGTGCGCTGTGTCGACACTGCTGAAAATATGGCAAAAAAAAACAATTTAAAAATATCTAAAGGGACAGCATTAAAACATGCACATTGACTTAAACCTGCAATAATGTATTTCAGGACATAAATCAGTTTTGTTGAAAATATATAAATGTTACTATAACTAAATTAATAGTGACACAGGTACACCCCAAATGCTACCCCATAATTGTAATTTTAATAACTATAGTACCAAAGTTAAAACAGAGCATTACATAGTATAAAATGTGTGTATGAGTGACCTTGTTTAATCTTTATGGTGCATTTTAAAGCACTGTTATTAATAGCAGAGGCCCTGAATCCACATTCGAGGTTGTTTTTGCAAAAATTATCCATGAGTTTTTCATATGATTCTTGCTTCGAAGGTTCCGTTACGTCATGCATGCATTGGAACTCACCTAGAAGAATATCACATTCTATTAGGCAACACACATAAAGACTACATCTAGAATGCCTTATGAATTACACACTTATACCCATACAGAAAAATAATATATTGGAATATATTTAAATCAATTGGAAATATATTACAATATATTGGGAAAATGTATTTATCAAATATATAAATAAATAAAATATGTCAAATACACACTCACACCTCACAACCTTCTCTACACCGATGATAATATTGAGTCTTTATTGACCTCTGGTACCTTAGCATTAGGTTCCCAAAGAGGTGTTTTGCATGCAAAAGTTGGATCATTGAGTTGTTGTTGAAAAAAATTCTGCAGCTATTGAGGTAAAGCCTACTGCCACTTATGAAACAGTAAAAATAAATGAGGTGTTTATTTCGAAAAGACACTTGAACGTAGAACATACCTGTAAATATATATTCAAATATATTTTTCCAGAGTTGTCAATCACAATTTTAAATGTTGCAGAGCACCGCCTCAAACTGACAGAGCAGCCTTCACAATTTAGTAATGTATTCCGAAGGAGAAGAGCAGCTGTCACTACCAAAAAGCTTTCTCGTGGATAATGGCAATTTATTTTATTATAGATTAATAACATTGAATTAAAATATGTTTTTAACCTGGTGGGTGACAGAGGAAGAAGATCATTTCTTCAACTGCAAGCAAGAATTTTCAGCAAGCTTGTTAACACAGCTAGCTGGCTAGCTAGATCCTGCTTTAGCTTGCCACCAACATGCAGTGTGACTGGCCAAGGTAAGAATTGTTTTGAAAATGAAAGTTGAGTAGAGTTCAGTACAGTACAGTTAATGTCATGCATGGATTAGCCTACCTGGTCATGCATCTATTAGCCTACCTGGTGTGTGAACTGCTGACTGCTAATAACTTGCAGATAGTTGTTGACACATCAACCAGGATTAAGGGGTAATTTGTGACTTGTTTTGGTAATCAGTGGCTGTATTGGAAGGGGAATGGTTTCCCAGGCAATCAGCAATTAGTGTAAGTACTTGAGTCTCCCTTGGTTTCTCAGCGGTAGCTGTAAGCGGCATTCGTGTCAGTGGCAGTCTCGTCACCCAAAAAAAAGACGGTTCTGAGAGGAAGGCTCCACACCACTGTTACGTTCCCCAGTTTTTGTGTTGTGGTTTTGTTTGTATGTGTGTTTCAGGATGGATTCCTGAAATTTCCCCCAAGCAGCTGATTGGTCCGCCACATCCATGATTGGAGATCTGACCCCGCCCTCTCATCAGGGGATACAGCTGTATCCCATTACAGACTCCTTCTCCAGCTATATAAACCAGTGTTCTGTTGCTCAGAAGAAGAGATGATTAGTGTGTCCTGTGTTGGTTGTTTCTTCGATAGAGCTAATGGTTATGTTCTGTATTGGTTGTTGCTCAGAGAGAGCTTCTTTGGTGTCTTGTGTTGGTTGTTGCTCAAATAGTTTGTGTATAGTATTTTTGTAGCCGGTCCTGCAAAGTTGTATATGTCAAAAGGACTGTGTTCGTGATTAGTAATTATTCTGTCTTTTGTTCCCAGGGGGGAAGGGAAAGGCACCTAGAGTGTTTCGGCAAGAGGCCTGCGGGCATACATATACCCGTAGTCTGTACTATGTCTATACACACTAGGTAAGACCTGGGTGGACCATCCCCTGTATTTTGGTTGGCGCACCAGGTGGCACTAAGTTAGGTAAGTAGTAGATGGGTAGAAGGGGCTTTGAAATGTACTTTTTTGCTTTGGTTCCATCCAGCCCCTTTTGCCCATATTACTGTGTGAAGGAATAAATTGTCTGCTTTTGTCATCCTTACTCGCACCTACAAACCCTCTCACCCTCTCAGGGCTGGGTGTCTCTTTCGCTCCACAGGGAGTTGCATTGTAGAAGGGTGTTGCGTTCCCTCTTCCTAGAGGTGTACATAACAGCCACTCTCCCACTTAATATCTTACTGAGTTATTTTCTCATTTTTGCCAACTGTTTTCTACTGTCTCTGTAGGCCTAACAGAAGCTCCCCACCCCTTGGCTGCAACTCTTCTAATTTAGTGCACCATGCACAACCAACCCATGTGGAATTCAGGGTCTCTGGCAGCATTTGGAACTGCCAATCTGCGGTCAAGAAGAGCGAGTTCATCTCAGGTATGCTGCCCTTCAGTCCCTCAAATTTATAGCCCTGACGGAGACATGGATCAGCCCAGAGAACACTGCTACTCCAGCTGATCTCTCTTGATCTGACTACATTTTTCTCTCATAGTCCAAGAGCATCTAGTTGTTGCAATGATTGCACAGGGCTACTAGTTTCTCCTAAGTGGAGATTTTCTTTTCTCCCTCTCACCTGTCCATATCCTCATTTGAATTCCATGCTGTTACTGTCACTTGTCCACTCTAGCTTAACATTGATCTATCACCCACCAGGTGCCCTTGGAGAGCTCCTCAACAATTTTCTCTCTCGCTCTTATTACTCTCTCCTATCCAATAACCTCTCCCTTCTGCCAACCCCCCTTTCTTCCCGGCCGGTGCGGCCCTCCCCTCCTACTCCATGGCTTATTGACATTTTTACATTTACATTTTAGTCATTTAGCAGACGCTCTTATCCAGAGCAACTTACAGTAGTGAATGCATACATTTCATACTTTCTTTTTTTGTACTGGCCCCCTGTGGGAATCAAACCCACAACCCTGGCCTTGCACACACCATGCTGGCGTTGCAAACACCATGCTCTACCAACTGAGCTACAGGGAAGCTCACTCATTGTGAGCTTACAGAACAGGGCTGTGGGCAGCTGAGAGAAGGAAAACCAACACTCAACTCCTGTGATGTCAACCTGTATCCCTTTTTTCTTTCCAAAACAATTTTGCGTGCAGTATCTGATCAACACTTGTTATTTCTCAGAACGATCTTCTTGACCCTAACCAGTCAGTCTTCAAGATGGGTCACTCAACTGAGACTGCTCTTCTGTGTCACATAGGCTTTCCGCACTGCCAAAGCTGACTCTCTCTCTCCTCTGTTCTCATTCTCCTAGATCTATCTGCTGCCTTCAACACCATGAACCATCAAATCCTCTTCTCCACCCTCTCAGGGCTGGGTGTCTCAGGCTCTACACACTCTTGGATTGCAGCCTACCTGGCAGGCCGCTCCTACCAGGTGACATGGAGACGTTCTGTGTCTGCACTACATACACTCACTACACATGTCCCCCAGGGCTCGGTTCTAGGCTCTCTATACACCAAGTCACTTGGCTCCATCATATCCTCACAGGTCTCGCCTATCAGGTGACAGATGTCTCAGCTCTGTCGGCCCACCACCTCAAGATCTATCTCAACAAGATGGAGCTGCTCTTCCTCCCGGGGAAGGCCTACCCGCTCAAAGACCTCTCTATCACGGTTAACAACTCCAGTGACTTGCTTCTGCAGGTTCATGCTCTATAACCTCCGTAGTGTACTACCCTTCTTCACACAGGAAGCGGCGCAGGTCCTAATCCATGAACTCGCCTGGACTAGTGCAACTTGCTGTTGGCTGGGCTCCCCGCTTGTGCCATAAAACCCCTGCAACTTATCCAGAATGCTGTAGCCTGCCTTGTTTTCAACCTTCCAAGTTCTCCCATGTCACCCTGCTCCTCTACACAATTCACTGGCTCCCAGTTGAGGCTTGCATCCACTACAAGACCATGGTGCTTGCCTACTGAACAGGAAATGCCCATCCCTACCTTCAGGCTATGCTCAAACCCTACACCCAACCTGAGTTCTCTGTTCTGACACCTATGATCTCTTGGACCACCCACCCCTATGGGAGGGCAGCTCCCACACAGCCCAGTCCAAGCACTTTTCTGTTCTGGCACCGCAATGTTGGAACCAGCTTCCCCCTGAAGCTAGGATGGCAGAGGCCCTGCCCATCTTGTGAAAGCATCTGAAACCCTAACTTTTCAAAGAATATCTTAAATAATCCCTGTTCTAAAATAAAACTTGCACTTGATTCTTCCCCCCCCCCCCTTCTAGCTCTGACTATGCTGATAACTACTTTATTAAGGGAAAATGGACTTACTATGTTTGTGATATGTGGTTGTCCCACCTAGCTACTGTAAGATGAGTGCACTAAATGTGAGTCGCTCTGGATAAGAGCGTTTGCTAAAAAAACAAGTCAAATATTTTTTTTACTTGTAGTCCGCAATGGACACTGGAGGTGACATAATCTGCATTGTAAGTAACAATTTGATGTTCAAATGTTAAGTGCAAAGAGGTAATTTGAACATTTATTTTTGTGTGTAAGATGGGACGTTCCATTGACTACCATGACACAATATTATTGGCGAGATATTTTGGAAGTATTGTCATGAGTCATTCAAAGTATACCACAGAATGCTATTGTGATTTAGTGCAGATTATTTTATGTAGCCCAGTAAGGTAAACATTTACCCATCAAAATATATGGCAACATAGATTTATGAAATATATTTTACTAGCTACAACAGCATGCTGTCAAAATGAATTTCCACACCATAAATTTAAACAAATACAGTTGAAATCGGAAGTTTACATGCACTTAGGTTGGAGTCATTAACTTTTTATTTATTTTTTTCAGCCACTCCACACATTTCTTGTTAACCAACTTGCCAAAACTATAGTTCGTTATCTACTTTGTGCATGACTGATAAGATAATTATCTAATAAAGGTAAATTAATCAATAAACCATGATGAATTATTAGTCATACAGCATGGTTAATGAATAATCAATGTAGTGATCGAATGGTCTGATTAGTTCCAGAAAGTCCAGGAACCACTGGAGAGGGAAAGAAATGTGTGTATGCAATTAGTATTAGAGAGCATTGGACAGATGGTAAAGGGAGTAAAACTTCAAAGGGTTCCTAACCTTGAGGGAAAGGAACAGGCTGAGCTAGAATGTGATAAACAGCGTGAGAAGTCAAGGGGGGTTGCAGGTCACCAACAGTTTGTGTGTAAATGCATGTGCATAAGTAAGCAAGAACTATAAAATGACTGTTTTGTTATCCTGACGCCAGAACGTTCTCATGAATAAAGCTACAGAAACCTTTTGCAGAAAGCTGAGTCCTTGCCTAATTATTTAACCCATTGTCTTACAAACCTTGGGCATTAGTCAAGGCGAATTGATTATTGATTATCATCGAGATATAAAATTCCTTTAACAATGACACAAGTCATTTTTCCAACAATTGTTTAGACAGATTATTTCACTTATAATTCACTGTATCATAATTCCCGTGGGTCAGATTACATACACTGAGTTGACTGTGCCTTTAACCTGTTGTGGTATAGGGGGCAGCATTTTCACGGCCGGATGAAAAAACGTACCCGATTTTAAACTGGTTACTACTCTTGCCCAGAAATGAAAATATGCATATGGCAGGCAAAAACCTGAGAAAATTCCAAGCAGGAAGTGGCCTGTCTGAGAACTGTAGTTCTACTTTTGAATCCCTAGAGAAACTACAAATACTTATGAGTCACGTTGCACTTCCTAAGGCTTCCATTGGCTGTCTAAAGCCTTCAGAACGTGGATTGAGCCGTCTCTGGGCAGAGTATAGTGGCTCAGTTTCTCAGTGGTCTGCCTGGGGACAAAGAGATTGGATATGCACGTTCACGTGAGCATGCTGTATTTTCTATTCCTCTTTGAATGAATACACTATTGTCTGGTTGGAATATTATCGCTATTTTATGTGAAAAATACCATAAAATTTGATTTTAAACAGCATTTGACATGCTTCTAAGTACGGTAATGGAACATTTAGAATTTTTTTGTCTCAATGCGCTCGCGCGTTACCCTTTGGATAGTGACCTGAACGCACGAACAAAACGGAGGTATTTGGACATAACTATGGATTATTTCGAACAAAAACATTTGTTGTGGAAGTAGCAGTCCTGGGAGTGCATTCTGACGAAGATCAGCAAAGGTAATACAATATTTCTAATATTAATTCTGAGTTTAGGTGATCCCGAAGTTGGCGGGTGTCTGAATAGCTAGCCGTGATGTCTGAGCTATGTACTCAGAATATTGAAAAATGTGCTTTCTCCGTAAAGCTATTTTAAAATCTGACACCGCGGTTGCGTAAAGAAGTTCTGTATCTATAATTCTTAAAATAATTGTTATGTATTTTGTCAAGGTTTATGATGAGTATTTTTGTAAATTCACCGGTGGAAAATACATTTTCTCAACAACCTACGCCAATGTAAAATGCTGTTTTTGGATATAAATATGAACTTTATCGAACAAAACATACATATAATGTGTAACACAATGTCCTAGGAGTGTCATCTGATGAAGATCGTCAAAGGTTAGTGCATAATTTAGCTGTGTTTTCGGTTTCTGTGACATATTTCCCTGCTTGGAAAATGGCTGTGTGATTATTTGTCTATGTATTCTCCTAACATAATCTAATGTTTTGCTTTTGCTGTAAAGCCTTTTTGAAATCGGACAATGTGGTTAGATTAACGAGAGTCTTATCTTTAAAATGGTGTAAAATAGTTGAATGTTTGAGAAAATTGAATTATGGTATTTTAGTAGTTTTTGTATTTCGCACCATGCAATCCCATTGGCTGTTGGCTAGGGGTCCCGTCTAGATGAAAGAAGTTAAACAGCTTGGAAAATTCCAGAAAATTATGTCATGGCTTTAGAAGCTTCTGATAGGCTAATTGACATCATTTTAGTCAATTGGAGGTGTACCTGTGGATGTATTTCAAGGCCTACCTTCAAACTCAGTGCCTCTTTGCTTGACATCTTGGGAAAATCAAAAGAAATCAGCCAAGACCTCAGGAAAAAAAAAATTGTAGACCTCCAGAAATCTGGTTCATCCTTGGGAGCAATTTCAAAACGCCTGAAGGTATCACGTTCATCTATACAAACAATAGCACGCAAGTATAAATATTATGGGACCACGCAGCCGTCATATTGTTCAGGAAGGAGACGCATTCTGTCTCCTAGAGATTAACGTACTTTGGTGTGAAAAGTGTAAATCAATCCCAGAACAACAGCAAAGGACCTTGTGAAGATGCTGGAGGAAACAGGTACAAAAGTATCTATATCCACAGTAAAGCGAGTCCTATATCGACATAACCTGAAAAGCCGCTCAGCAAGGAAGAAGCCACTGCTCCAAAACTGCCATAAAAAAGCCAGACTACGGTTTGCAACTGCACATGGGGACAAAGATCGTACTTTTTGGAGAAATGTCCTCTGGTCTGATGAAACAAAAATAGAACTGTTTGGCCATAATGACATTATGTTTGGAGGAAAAAGGGGGAGGCTTGTAAGCCAAAGAACACCATCCCAACCGTGAAGCACATGGGTGGCAGCATCATGTTGTGGGGGTGGTTTGCTGCAGGAGGGACTGGTGCACTTCGCAAAATAGATGGCATCATGAGGAGGGGAATTTATGTGGATATATTGAAGCAACATCTCAAGACATCATTTTTTTTTTACATTTTAGTCATTTAGCAGACGCTCTTATCCAGAGCGACTTACAGTAGTGAATGCATACATTTCATACAATTTCATACATTTTTTTTTCTGTGCTGGCCCACCATGGGAATCGAACCCACAACCCTGGCGTTGCAAACACCATGCTCTACCAACTGAGCTACAGGGAAGTTAAAGCTTGGTTGCAAATGGGGTGGCATTTCTTTGGGGTGCCGCACAGCCCTCCATGTGCTCGCCAGAGGTAGCCTGACTGCCATTAAGTACCGAGATGAGATCCTCAGACCCCTTGTGAGACCATCTGCTGGTGCGGTTGGCCCTGGGTTCCTCCTAATGCAAGACAATGCTAGACCTCATGTGGCTGGAGTGTGTCAGCAGTTCCTGCAAGAGGAAGGCATTGATGCTATGGACTGGCCCGCCCGTTCCCCAGACCTGAATCCAATTGAGCACATCTTGGACATCATGTCTCGCTCCATCCACCAACGCCACGTTGCACCACAGACTGTCCAGGAGTTGGCGGATGCTTTAGTCCAGGTCTGGGAGGAGATCCCTCAGGAGACCATCCGCCACCTCATCAGGAGCATGCCCAGGCGTTGTAGGGAGGTCATACAGGCACGTGGAGGCCACACACACTACTGAGCCTCATTTTGACTTGTTTTAAGGACATTACATCAAAGTTGGATCAGCCTGTAGTGTGGTGTTCCACTTTAATTTATTTTTGTGTGATTTTGTTGTCAGCACATTCAACTATGTAAAGAAAAAAGTATTTAATAAGATTATTTCATTAATTCAGATCTAGGATGTGTTATTTTAGTGTTCCCTTTATTTTTTTGAGCAGTGTATATTTGGCCTTTGTTGTTGTGCTGAAAGGTGAATTTGTCTCCCAGTGTCTGTTGGAAAGCAGACTGAACAAGGTTTTCCTTGAGGATTTTTCCTGTGCTTAGCACTATTCTGTTTATTTTTATCCTAAAAAACTCTGTAGTCCTTGCCGATGACAAGCATATCCATAACATGATACAGCCACCACCATGCTTGAAAATATGAAGAGTGGTGTTGTGTTCGATTTGCCCCAAACATAACGCTGTGTATTCAGGACATAAATTTAATTTCTTTGCCACATTTTTTGCATTTTTACTTTAGTGCCTTGTTGCAAACAGGATGCATGTTTTGGAATATTATTATTCTGTACAGGCCTTCTTTTCACTCCGTCATTTAGGTTAACATGATCTTTGAATGAATACCTCATCTCTGTACCCCACACATATATGTCACGTCCTGGCCAGTATATAAGGTTAATTGTTTTGTAGTTTGGTCAGGGCGTGGCAGGGGGTATTTGTTTTCTGTGGTTCGGGGTGGTGTGTTTTGTGTAAAGGGTGTTTGATTTAGTAATTCCGGGTTTTGGTTTATGTTTAGTAATTCTATGGTTAGTCTAGGTTGTGTGTTTCTATGTTTGGTTGATTGGGGTTGGGACTCTCAGTTGAAGGCAGGTGTTGTCTATCTGCCTTTGATTGAGAGTTCCATATATTAGGGTGTGTTTGTATGTGTGATTTGTGGGTGATTGTTCTGTGTTTCGCCTTGTGCCTTACCAGACTGTTTTTGTTGATCGTTCGTGTTTTTGTTATTTTGTATGTTCGTTTTGAAAGATAATTAAAAATCAAGATGAGCATTCACGTACCTGCTGCGTTTTGGTCCTCATTCACCGACAACAGCCGTGACAGAATCACCCACCACCAAAGGACCAAGCAGCAGAGGATGGAGCAGACGGAGTTCGAGTTGGACTGGCGGGAGAAGTGGACTTGGGAGGAAGTTCTGGACGGGGCCGGACCTTGGCACCAGGCTGGGGATTATCGACGCCCGCAGTGGGAGATTGAGGCAGCCAAGGCAGAGAGGCGGTGGTACGAGGCCAAGTACGCGCTGAAGGAGAAGCACGAGAGGCACCCCCAAGAAAATTTTGGGGGGGGGCACACGGGTAGTTTGGCTAGGCGTAAGAAGAGCCGGAAGCCAGCTACTCGTGGTTATATGGAGGAGCGTATGGGGTGGAGAGCGCTATGTTTCGCTGAGGAGCGCACTATCTCACCCATACGCACGCACAGTCCGGTGCGCGTTATTCCAGCCCCTCGCAGGTGCCGTGCTAGAGCGGGCATCCAGCCTGGTAGGAGGATGCCTGCGCAGCGCATCTGGTCGCCGGTACGCCTCCGAGGACCAGGCTACCCAACTCCCGCTCTACGCACGGCTACCATCAGGCCCCTGCACAGCCCAGTCTGCCCTGTACGAGCACTCCGCTCGTACAGGGCTACTAGTTCCATCCAGCCAAGGCGGGTTGTGCAGGAGGTAAGATCTAGACCGGCTGTGCGCCTCCATAGCCCTGGGTTTCCAGCTCCTGTCTCTCGTGCGGACCCGGAAGTGCGTCAACCCAGTCCGACTCGTCCTGTTCCCGCTCCCCGCACTAGCCTGGAGGTGCGTGTACATAATCTGGTAATCCCAGTACCAGCACCACGCACCAGGCTACAAGTGCGTCAACCCAGCCTCGCCAGTCAACAGTCTTCATCAGAGCTGCCCGCCAGTCAACAGTCATCATCAGAGCTGCCCGCCAGTCAACAGTCATCATCAGAGCTGCCCGCCAGTCAACAGTCATCGTCAGAGCTGCCCGCCAGTCAACAGTCATCATCAGAGCTGCCCGCCAGTCAACAGTCATCGTCAGAGCTGCCCGCCAGTCAACAGTCATCGTCAGAGCTGCCCGCCAGTCAACAGTCATCGTCAGAGCTGCCCGCCAGTCAACAGTCATCGTCAGAGCTGCCCGCCAGTCAACAGTCATCGTCAGAGCTGCCCGCCAGTCAACAGTCATCGTCAGAGCTGCCCGCCAGTCAACAGTCATCGTCAGAGCTGCCCGCCAGTCAACAGTCGTCAGAGCTGCCCGCCAGTCAACAGTCGCCAGAGAGGTCAGACTGCGCTGAACTGCCGGAGTGGCCAGACTGCGCTGAACTGCCGGAGTGGCCAGACTGCGCTGAACTGCCGGAGTGGCCAGACTGCGCTGAACTGCCGGAGTGGCCAGACTGCGCTGAACTGCCGGAGTGGCCAGACTGCGCTGAACTGCCGGAGTGGCCAGACTGCGCTGAACTGCCGGAGTGGCCAGACTGCCCTGAACTGCCGGAGTGGCCAGACTGCCCTGAACTGCCGGAGTGGCCAGACTGCCCTGAACTGCCGGAGTGGCCAGACTGCCCTGAACTGCCGGAGTGGCCAGACTGCCCTGAACTGCCGGAGTGGCCAGACTGCCCTGAACTGCCGGAGTGGCCAGACTGCCCAGACTGTCCCGAATTGCCAGACTGCCCAGACTGTCCCGAATTGCCAGACTGCCCAGACTGTCCCGAATTGCCAGACTGCCCAGACTGTCCCGAATTGCCAGACTGCCCAGACTGTCCCGAATTGCCAGACTGCCCAGACTGTCCCGAATTGCCAGACTGTCCCGAATTGCCAGACTGTCCCGAATTGCCAGACTGCCCAGACTGTCCCGAATTGCCAGACTGCCCAGACTGTCCCGAATTGCCAGACTGCCCAGACTCTCCCGAATTGCCAGACTGCCCCGACTGCCCCCCGGCGAAGCCAGAGTGGCCCGACAGCCTGGAACGGCCGGAGCCAGAGCCACCTCCAGAAATAGGTGGGTTGGGGAGGGGGGGTGTAGCACAGTGCCGTCGTTGACGGCAGCCACCCTCCCTTCCCTCCCTTTAGAAAAGGGGACTTTTTGTTGGTGTTGCTTGGGGTTATTTTTTGTTAAGGTGCTTCTGGGGTAGCACCTTTAAGGGGGGGGTACTGTCACGTCCTGGCCAGTATATAAGGTTAATTGTTTTGTAGTTTGGTCAGGGCGTGGCAGGGGGTATTTGTTTTCTGTGGTTCGGGGTGGTGTGTTTTGTGTAAAGGGTGTTTGATTTAGTAATTCCGGGTTTTGGTTTATGTTTAGTAATTCTATGGTTAGTCTAGGTTGTGTGTTTCTATGTTTGGTTGATTGGGGTTGGGACTCTCAGTTGAAGGCAGGTGTTGTCTATCTGCCTTTGATTGAGAGTTCCATATATTAGGGTGTGTTTGTATGTGTGATTTGTGGGTGATTGTTCTGTGTTTCGCCTTGTGCCTTACCAGACTGTTTTTGTTGATCGTTCGTGTTTTTGTTATTTTGTATGTTCGTTTTGAAAGATAATTAAAAATCAAGATGAGCATTCACGTACCTGCTGCGTTTTGGTCCTCATTCACGGACAACAGCCGTGACAATATCATTATCTGTAAGGTCCTTCAGTCGAGCAGTAAACTTCCAACACAGATACAACCACGAAGACCAGGGAGGTTTTCCAATGTCTCAAAAAGAAGGGCACCTATTGGTAGATGGATAAAATAAAAAAAGCAGACATTGAATATCCCTTTGAGCATAGTGAAGTTTTTAATTACACTTTGGAAGGGTTATCAATACACCCAGTCACTACAAAGATACAGGTGTCCTTTCTAACTCAGTTGCTGGAGAGGAAGGAAACCGCTCAGGGATTTCGCCATGAGGCTAATGGTGACAGTTACATAGTTTAATGGCTGTGATAGGAGACAACTGAGAATGGATCAACAACATTGTAGTTACTCCACAACACTAACCTAATTGACTGAAAAGAAGAACGCCTGTACAAAATAATAATATACCAAAACATGCATCCTGTTTGCAACAAGGTAACAAAAAAATCCAATCTAACACTCTCAATATTTTCAAGCATAGTAGTGGCTTTTATTTTTATTTATTTTTTATTTCACCTTTATTTAACCAGGTAAGCTAGTTGAGAACAAGTTCTCATTTACAACTGCGACCTGGCCAAGATAAAGCAAAGCAGTGCGACACAAACAACAACACAGAGTTACACATGGAATAACCAGCGTACAGTCAATAACACAATAGAAAAAAAGAAGTCTATATACAGTGTGTGCAAATGGTGTGAGGAGGTAAGGCAATAAATAGGCCATAGTAGCAAAGTAATTACAATTTAGCAGATTAACACTGGAGTGATAGATGAGCAGATGATGATGTTCAAGTAGTGGTGTGCAAAAGAGCAGGAAAGTAAATAAAAACTATGGGGATGAGGTAGGTAGATTGGGTGGGCTATTTACAGATGGACTATGTATAGCTGCAGCGATCGGTTAGCTGCTCAGATGGCTGATGTTTTAAAGTTAGTGAGGGAAATCTAAGTCTTCAGCTTCAGCAACTTTTTGCAATTCGTTCCAGTCACTGGCAGCAGAGAACTGGAAGGAAAGGGGGCCAAATGAGGTGTTGGCTTTGGGGATGACCAGTGAGATATACCTGCTGGAGCGCATGCTATGGGTGGGTGGGTGCTATGGCTGCATCATAGCTGCATCATGTTATGGCTGCATCATGTTATGGGTATGCTTGTAATTATTAAGAACTGGGGAGTTTAGCACAGGCAAAACCTAGAAAGTCTGGTTTCCACCAGACACTGGGAGATTAATTGACCTTTCAGCAGGAGAATAACCTAAAACACAAGGCCAAATCTATGCTGGAGTTGCTTACCAAGAAAACAGTTAGTTTTGACTTAAATCTACTTGAAAATGTATGGCAAGACCTGAAAATGGTTGTCTAACAATGATCAACAACCAACTTGAAGAATTTTGAAATTAATAATGGGCAAATGTTGCACAATCCAGGTGTGGAAAGCTCTTAGAGACTTACATTGAACGACTCACAGTTGTAATCACTGCCAAAAGTGCTTCTACAAAGTATTGACTCAGGTGTGTGAATAATTATGTAAATTAGGTATTTCTGTATTTCGTTTTCAATACATTAGCAAAAAAAATCGAAAAATATGTGTTCACTTTGTCATTATGGTGTATTGTGTGTAGACAGGTAAGAAAAAAAGTCTAATTAATCCATTTTGAATTCAGGCTGTAACACCATGAAATGTGAATGAAGTCAAGAGTATGAATAGTTTCTGAAGGCATTGTACATGTAAATATTTTTCAGTATGGGTAGTGCATATATCACTTCATATAACCTGGCATGACAACTCATAACAAACTCTACACAAGTAGTTATAACACCCTATGATGCATTTTAAGACCATAATGCACAATCCTACTTATTTGAAAAAAAAGTATGTCCCAGGTGAGACAATGCATTATAAGTAATCTACAGATGGGACAGGTAGTAGATTAGTTTCTTACCGTTCTCAACTTTAGAGCAAATAATTTGCACTTGTTTCAGGAAACCATTCCATCCACAGGATGTGATGGAATTGCAGATGTCTTCTTTTTCATTTCTGCAAGATACTTCAAAAGATGGCATAGCCAAATGCATGTCAAGGCCTTGAAATCAAATAAAACATAATTGAGATTTCAGTTAGTTTTACATGTAACATGAAAAAGTATTGACTAATGTTTCCCACTATATGTTTTTCTAAGTGTATGTCTACATTTCTTACAGTAAGAAGTATCACAGTATCATATCAATAACACACAATGTTGGGAATAACAATTAATTGTACTGTAATTTAGGTTAGGGATTAAAGGTACAATCAGCAAGATAAAATCATCATACATAATGGGCTGACTTCCTGCTTCCAAAACATCAATTCAAATCTGCCAGGAATGCCATTATTGATTCTTTGCAATGTGAGCGTGCCTCAAGGGAGGGCGTTGTTAGTGAGCGGGTCCCTTATCCGGACGCTTATAAGAAATCCCGCAACAACATCTGACAAGCCCTCAAACAGGCAAAGTGCCAATACAGGACTAAGATCGAATCCTACTACTCTGGCTCTGACGCTCGTTGGATGTGACAGCGGGCAAACTATCACAGATTACAAAGGAAACCTAGCCGCGAGCTACCCAGTGACGCAAGCCTACCAGATAAACTAAATGCCTTCTATGCTCGCTTCGAGGCAAGAAACACTGAACCATGCATGACAGCACCAGCTGTTCCGCGCAACTGTGTGGTCTCGCTCATCGTAGCCAATGTGAATAAGATCTTTCAACAGGTTAACAATCACAAGGCTGCAGGACCAGACAGATTACCAGGATGAGTACTCAGAGCATGTGCTGACTGGCTGGCAAGTGTCTTCACTGACATTTTCAACCTCCCCCTGACCCAGTCAATAATACCTACATGTTTCAAGCAGACCACCATTGTGCCTGTGCCCAAGAACGTTAAAGTAACCTGTCTAAATGAGTATCGCCCCGTAGCACTCACATCTGTAGCCATGAAATGCTTTGAAAGGCCGGTCATGGCTCACATCAACACCATCAACCACTCCAATTCACATACTGCCCCTACAGATCCACAGATGATGCAATCTCTATTGCACTCCACACTGCACTCTCCCACTTGGACAAGAGGAACACCTACAGAATGTTGTTCATTGACAAGAGCTCAGAATTCAACACTATTGTGCCCTCCAAGCTCATCACTAAGCTAAGGACACTGGGACTGCACACCTCCTTCTGCAACTGGATCCTGGACTTCCTGACGGGCCGCTTCCTGGTGGTGAGGGTAGGCAACAACACATCCGCCACGCTGACCCTCAACACGGTGGCCCCTCAGGGATGCATGCTACGTCCCCTCCTTTACTCCCTATTCACTCACGACTCCATGGTCGCACACGATTCCAAAACCATCATTAAGTTTGCTGACGACACAATGGTGTTAGGCCTAATCACTGGAGACGATGAGTCAGCCCACAGGGAGGAGGTCAGAGGCCTGTCAGTGTGGTCCCAGAACAACAACCTCTCCCTCAATGTCAGCAAGTCAAAGGAGCTGATTGTGGCGTACAGGAAACAGAGGGCTGAGCAGACCCCATTCACATCGATGGGGCTGTAGCGGAGCAGGTCAAGAGCTTCAAGTTCCTCGGAGTCCACATCACAAAGGATCTATCATGGTCCACACACACCAACACATTCATGACGAGGGCACGATAACGCCTCTTCCCTCTCAGGAGGCTGAACAAATTTGGCATGGGCCTTCAGATCATCTAAATATTCTACAGCTGTACCATTGACAGCATCTTGACTGGCTGCATCACCGCTTGGTATGGCAATTGCTTGGCATCCGACCGCAAGGCACTACAGCGGATAGTGCGTACAGCCCAGTACATCACTGGGGCCGAGCACCCTGCCATTCAGGACCTCTACACCAAGCTGTATCAGAGGAAGGCCATAAAAATGGTCAAAGACTCCAGCCACCCAAGTTATAGACTGTTCTCTCTGCTACCGCAAGGCAAGCGCTACCAATGCAACAAGTCTGGAACCAGCGGGACCCTGAACAGCTTATACCCCCAAGCCATAAGACTGCTAAATAGTTAGTCCGTGTAGCTCGTTAAATATTTAACTATCTGCATTGACCCTTTTTGCACTTTCTTTTGACTAATAACATACGCTGCGGCTACTGTTGATTGTTTTGCCTAGTCGCTTTATTCTTAGTTATATGTACTGTGCCTTCAGAAAGTATTTACACCCCTTGACCTCTTCCAAATTTTGTTGTGTTACAAAGTGGTATTAAAATGTATTTATCATTTTTTGGTCAACGATCTACACAATACTCTAATTTCAAAGTGGAAGAAAAATGTGCACATTTGCAAAATAATTATGAAAAATAAAACAATAATACATCTCAATAAGATAAGTATTTAACCCCCTGATTCAATAAATATTTGTCAACCATTACAACTGCGAGTCTTTCTGGGTAAGTTTCTAAGCACTTCGCACACCTGGATTGTATAATATTTGCACATTAATCTTTTTAAAATTCTTCTACTTATTGACTCAAAAACATTTCAGCTTTTCATTATTTATTTCATTATTTAAAATTTCAAAAAACATCATTCCACTTTGAGATTATGGGGTATTGTTTGTAGGCCAGACACAAAATCTCAATTAAATTCAGGTTGTAACACAACAAAATGTGGAAAAGGTCAAGGGGTGTGAATACTTTCTGAAGGCACTATACATATCTACCACAAATACCACGTATCTCTGCACATCGACTGGGTACTGGTACCCCGTGTATAGCCGCATTATCATTACTTTGTATTTATTATTTAAGTGTTATTACTTTTCTATTATTTCTTAATTTTCTTTCTCTCTGCGTTGTTGGGAAGGACCTTAAGTAACCATTAGTCTACACAGCATATGACGAATAACATTTTATTTGAATTGGGAAGACTCAATAACGGCAGTCTTGGCAAATAGTGTTGATTATGATGTCAGTAGGCAGGAAGCCAGCCTGTTGTGTATGTTAATGTAATCAGTGTATATTTAAGTGCCTTGCTCAAGGCCATAACTTCCAATAGGTAGCACCTGTGATATTGATGCCTGCAACCTTCTGGTTACCGGCTCACTCCAGTCAGAATTCCGCATCAGCTGTGAGATTCAAACCAGCCCAGCACTCTAATCTTGATGTCACCACAGCCCAACTGCACAGTAGCCTAATTACAATGCACTATGATGTGACATTTATGATGTGCTAACAGATGTGTAATATACACTACATATACAAAAATATGCAAACACAAATTAGTGGATTTGGCTATTTCAGCCACACCCTTTACTAACAGGTGTATAAAATCGAGCACACAGCCATGCAAACTCTATAGACATACGCTGGCAGTAGAATGGCCTTACTGAAGAGCTCAGGGACTTTCAACGTGGCACCATCATAGGATGCCACCTTTCCAACGAGTCAGTTCGTCAAATTTCTGCTAGAGCTGCCCCTGTCAACTGTAAGTAGTGGAAACGTCTAAGGAGCAACAACAGCTCTGAGCAGCCGTACACAAACCTAAGATCACCATGCGCAATGCCAAGCATTGGCTGGAGTGGTAAAAAGCTTGTCGCCATTGGAAACACATTCTCTGGAGTGATGAATCACGCTTTACCATCTGGCAGTCTGACAGACTAATCTGGGTGTGGCTGATGCCAGGAGAACACCTCCTGCCCGAATGCATAGTGTCAACTTAAAGTTTGGTGGATGAGGAATAATGGCCTGGGGCTGTTGTTCATGGTTTGGGCTAGGCCCCTTAGTTCCAGTGAAGGGAAATCTTAACGCTACAGTATACAATGCCATTCCAGATGATTCTGTGCTTCCAACTTTGTGGCAACAGTTTGGGGAAGGCCCTTTCTTGTTTCAGCATGACAATGCCCCCAGCACAAAGCTAAGTCCATACGGAAATGGTTTGTTGAGATAGGTGTGGAAGAACCTGACTGGCCTGCACATAGCCCTGACCTCAACCCCATCAAACACCTTTGGGATGAATTGGAACACCGACTGCGAGCCAAGCCTAATCATCCAACATCAGTGCCCGACCTCACTAATGCTCTGGCTGAATGGAATCAAGTCCCCGCAGAAATGTTCCAACATTTAGTGGAAAGCCTTCCCAGAAGAGTGGAAGCTGTTATAGCAGTAAAAGGGGGGACCAACTCCATATTAATGGCCATGATTTTCGAATGAGATGTTCGACGAGCACTTTTGGTCATGTAGTGTATGTTAATACCATCAGACCATTTTCTAAGAACATAGTGAACAAAATAGATTGGGTGCCTTACCTTGTAAGATGCAGGGAATTTGTGTTAACAGTATCAACAATATGATACAAAAGTTATTTGAAGATGTACTCTGAAAAGAAGAAAAATAAAAAATATATATATATATATATATGAACATTAAAGCCTTTTATAGCTGCATATGTCCCTTAACTGGCATCAGTGGGACAGATTGAATTGGTACAAACCCCAAACTGTCTTCAAATGTTTAAAAGCAAGTTCTTTAATTTCCGGTCATTGCACCCTCTACATTTTAAACAGCAAATTTGGCAAATGAAGGGGTAATAGACCTCCACCAAACATTCGACCAACCAACAGTTAGGTCCCACATTGAGACAGGATACTAAGAGTCTGTTACTTGTGTAAATATACTAACCATAAATAATAATTTAATATTGCTAACAATGAGGTTATTAAGGACTGGTGGTCAGTTACTTGTAATGTGTGAATGAGAAAAAACGTAAATATGGACTATTAAATGGCTAATAATACATAATAAAAGCATTCACATACTCCTAAATAGACCACTTAACTTGAAACTAGTACCTAATATGTTTTATCTCAAACAAAGTGTTACCATTTGGGGGGGTGTGCCCTGAACTTGATTATCTAGCTCCCCTTCTTTTGTCATCTTCCTGTGTTCATTTTTTTTTTAACTGATCTACATTGTAAAGTGAAGTTACAGGAAATAGGTTGTTCATTTTCAAGTTGGCCGGGACTAGAACGATCTACAGCATCATGTGCAAACTTATTTTTTTTATCTTGTTGTTAATCCAAGGTAAAATACTTTAAAATTATATCTTAAATCAACTGTTGTCCATCACAAGGATAAATTGCTATGGTTGAGAGAATGGAAGTTATTTCTAAATGAAGATTATTTATGAATGTCCTACTTTTTAACATAAATACTTGAGGTTTAAAGAAAACTCCCTCATTATCTATGCATTATGTGTTCTCTCCTAGTTCCTGCATCTGCTAGGGTGTGGGTGAACCAGTGGTCCTTGAAAAATGCTTACATAGTAGGTGAAACAGCAACTCTTTATTGCAACATTACCTCAGATCAAGAGGAGATAAAATTTTGTGGAATGAAATGGGTCATCAAAGATCAAGGTGATCTGCTAGAAGCAAAATCCTATAAGCATCGTGTCAACATGAGCTCCACCAACACTTTTGCTTCCATAACATTGAGAAACCTGACCTTAAAAGACACCATGCCAACCTGCATCGCACAGTGCCACATTGACGGTGACTTTCAAAATACTTTCGGGAAGGGTGGCATACTTCACATTTTTGATGGTATGTGTCATACACCACCACTGCATTTTTGTATTATCATGTTCATTTAAATTAGGTTATTTTGTGGTGAAAGAGTAATCTTCATTGACTGCAAGTTTCAAAGCCTTCCAAGTTTTTTAACAGGCATCATGTCAGCATGATGTACAGTATATATTTGATTTATTTTAAACATGCTGCATCAGATTCTCTAGTGATCCAGTTTGAAATGGCAAAAAATGTAGTACAGAAAATGTATTGTCAAGGCTATAGATCTTGACCATGTAGCATCTACAATATCCTATAGATGAAATAAATAAAACCATATAACTTAATTCTATAACATAGCCATCTCTCCTTTTCCTTATTTAAGACATCAGCCAGATGACAACACTGGTCCCAACGGGTAAGTATTGATACAACAGGACTTGTTTGCTCTGTTTACAAGATAACGCACTGTAGGCCTACATAGCATTCCAGCTAT
Organism: Salmo salar; assembly: GCF_965601325.2. Taxonomy (NCBI): domain Eukaryota; kingdom Metazoa; phylum Chordata; class Actinopteri; order Salmoniformes; family Salmonidae; genus Salmo; species Salmo salar. The sequence goes on from NC_138292.1 coordinate 26,380,114, forward strand.
AACATAACTTCCCAACTCGACATGACAGTGACAAACACTTTCCTCTTGTTTTTAGAAATGAAGAAAGACTATTCTCTCCCTTGGCTCAATTACATTTTTCTGAGCATAAACATCTTGATTTTCTTTGTGGCCACAGTTATTTGTGTGTCATACTACCGAACCCAAATGAAGAGGAATTAAGAAAAGGAAATGTATAGTATTAGCAGCCCTGTTCCAGTGTGCCCTGTCCCGGTGAATTGATGATCGACATTCAGTTTTTTAAATCAGTGTTGACTGTATAAGGTATGTTTGTCTGCTGGTTAATTTAAGATAACTTTTTCTGGGCTAGAATTCTAAGTATTTATGTCCAGTCACTATCTGAACAGATAGGTTTACGTTTTTGTATTAAATACAGTGTTTTGATCTATACATTAAGGCATATTATATTGATCTTTGTATTGAATTTGTTTGTTTGTTGCTGTTTTTTCTTAATATGAAACAAAAGTATGCATTATGGCTAAAATCAGTTCTGTCACTTTCCACGCAGTAAAAGTTGGTTGATAATGAAATGTTGATTGAAGTTGAAAGGGAATTTATAAAGTATGCTATCGCGGCCATAAACTATAGTATGCTATGTTCAAGTCGACTGACCTTTTAATTTGTCTACATATATTGTTTAAATGTTTTCTGACATGGGTTTCACCAGAGGCTTGCTTTTACTTTCATTTACAGAAGTTAAAGTAACAATCGAACTCTGATTCGAACTATCTTATAACTATATATGAAAAGGCAACATATCATACCTTGGACATCGCACCTGGAGACACCTGTTGACGCTGCAAATAAATGGCAAATTAATTCACGTTATCTCGCCGTGGCAATCTCGAGTTTTCCATAGGCACGAATGTCCACTTTACTGCATGCGGTCGCCACTAGTTACCACAGCTACAATGTCATACACCCAGTTTATTTCTAACCTTAACCCTAATCTTAACCCTGCTACTAACCTTATGCGTAACCCTAACATTAAATTAAGACCATAAAGCGATTTATTCCCCACGTAAATTTGTGTTTGCTTGTTGCTGTTTTTCTTAATATAAAATAAAAGTATGCATTATGGCTAAAGGCCATGCCCTATTCAGTCATTAGGCAAAGCGCTAAAATCAGTTCTGTCACTTTCCACGGAGTAAAAGTTTGTTCATAATGAAATCTTGATTGAAGTTGAAAGGTAATTTAAAAAGTATGCTATGCTAAAGTCGACTGTCCTTTTAATTTGTCTACATATATTGTTTAGTAAATGTTTTCTGACATGGGTTTCACCAGAGGCTTGCTTTTACTTTCATTTACAGAAGTTGAAGTAACAATCGAACTCTGATTCGAACTATCTTATAACTATATATGAAAAGGCAACATATCATACCTTGGACATCGCACCTGGAGACACCTGTTGACGCTGCAAATAAATAGCAAATTAATCCACTTTATCTCGCCGTGGCAATCTCGAGTTTTCCATAGGCACGAATGTCCACTTTACTGCATGCGGTCGCCACTAGTTACAAGTCACACCATAAAGATACATCGAGGACTCATCATGGATATAACCCATTTTAGCATGACCATTGCTATTGGACATTGCCATCATCCACCATTTTAAAGTAGGAAACTGGGTGGGAATTCCTATGGGTTGTACCCTCAATGGCGCTGCCCATGTTGTCACAGCCACTATAATGCATAGTTATAAAGATGTGTCCTCCATCTCTATGTGGCACACAAAGTGCGTGTTTTCTGTAATACCACAAGTGAGAGAAATAGTAATGGCGTCTTTTTGTAGGCACTAACTCCACCAAAATAAGGCCTTTGGTAAACACATGCTTAGGAGATCTGATACATTTTGTTTTATGAGATAATCTTCATCAGCTAACATCCCTTTTTGTGAATTTTTTAAGAATTTATGTTACAAAACACAGCACATAAAGGCTTCAGAATTCATAAAGGTCATGTGCACTGACTGCTATTATGTCATAGTACAAAACATATACGATCTCCTAAACCTGTGTTAACCTCAGACATTATTTTTCTGCATTTATTCCAAAACCCTATTCTTTCTCCATTCATTTTTCCCATAGGGATGGCTGAACGAACCAGAGGTAACTAATTTCCGGGTTTTAGTGCTACAAAGCTGGCGAGTTCTATACAACACATCCAGTAGATGGCATATATTAAGGATGCCCATTGGTGCCATACCAAGTACATGACAGCACTGACAGATCAACTTCACCCTAATCCTGATGGCTAAGAAATCATGAGGGAAAAGGTGAATGACAGAACCAGCTTTTTTACTGATTGAACAACAGGTCTACATTTATGAGGATGTCATACTGAGAGTTGATACATATATTGGACTAAAAGCAATTTCAATGGACATTTTCTATTGAGTTTGCTTTTTCATCCAAGACTAGAACTAAAATATGTGTCCAGGAAACCACCCCCAAAGACTGACCATCTAATTACTGCCAATTACAGCAGTTTTCAGGTTAAAAGGCTACAAACAAATAGCATGGAAAAATAGGCTGCGTTTACACAGGCAGCCCTATTCTGATCTTTTGCCCAATTATTGGCAGAGAACTGACCTGATGGGTCAAAATACCAATTAGTGGGAAAATATCACAATTGGGCAGCCTGTGTAAATGCAGCCATTGAGGTTTGATTTAGGCCTACAGAATAGGATGTGGAACAGAGGTATGGTACTACTTTGCTGCATGCTTGAGTTCATTTGAGGGGGTTATTTGTTATTATGTGGTGTATTACTACCAACCTACACAACCTTCATGAAAGTCAATTTGTTTTGCATGTCGTGTAGCTCAATAGAGACATAATCATATCCTTAAACTATCTATTTTAGAGTTTTTCCACCATGATCAAAGTTTTCCTTATTATTGATTTAAAATATAGGTACATTTAAGTGTTAAATGAATGAAGTTAAATGAAAATGACTAAACCGAGTTAGACAGCAATGCTGCTGAGAGTTGGCCTGTAATAAACCATAAAACCGTAACCCAGTCAACTTCCTGTCATTGCAGACACTGAGTTAATGGGTTTGAAAAGTCTGATTGTTTCAGCTCTAAAGGCGAACAGCTGGAATGGAAACTTTGAGGTGTAAGAACAGGATGTGATGTCTTTGTGCTTCATGTTCTATTTCATTTAAATAGAGGTTTGGTTGATGTGTGGTTCTGTTCAACTCCCCACTCTGACGTCCATAACAGTTGAGGTTTTATTCCCTTAACTATCTATGTTTTCCACAAATATGAAGGTGAGTTTCAAGACCTCAAACCCCAAATATGTATAAACAAACTGTTTGTGTTACACAGTATAGATACTCCAATCTAGATACTTTTTAAAATTTAACCTTTATTTAACCAGGAAAGCCCATTGAGACAGTCTCTTTTTCAAGGGAGACCTGGCCAAGAAGGCAGCAACAATCAGTACATTACAGAATTAAAACATACAACAATACAATACAACATCATGATCCAGCCTAAAAAAAGCATTTACACTCTTCTGTAACAGAGTCCCCCATCAATATTTTAAATTCATTCAGCGGCACTAACATATCTAGATGAAGCATGAATTGTAGATTATTCCATGCCTCTGGTGCATAAGACAAGAAGGCAGTCTTGCCTAATACTGTACATGTCCTGGGGACTTTAAGTAGCAACCACCTAGCAGACGGTCTTTGCTTACTGCTGGTGGTGAAGGAGACCAGACTGCAGAGGTAAATAGGGAGTTTACCCAAAAGGGCTGTGTAGATGAACACATACAAATGTAGCTTTCTGCGCATATAAAGTGAAGTCCAATCTACAATTTGGTATAAGGCGCAATGGTGGGTGAGTGACTTGGCATTTGTTAGAAAGTGCAAGGATGCATGATAAACAGAGTCCAATCTCTGTAAGACAGAGGAGGCTGCATGCATGTATAACAAGTCACCATAATCAATTAAAGAGATAAAAGTGGCCTGAACAAGCTGCTTTCTAGCCATAAGTGGGAAGCAAGCCTTATTATGAAAATAAAAACCCAATTTCAATTTAAGCTTCCTCACAAAATTATCCATATGAACTTTAAAGAAGAACTTGTCATCCAACCATATACCTAGGTATTTGTAGGATGACACTTTTTCAATGGATAAGCCACCAGATGTGACAATGCTAACCTTCTCTGGCTGAGTGCGACCTCTGGTAAAGTTCATGAATATTGTTTTATTGTACATTCAAGACCAGTTTTAGACCATAAAGGGAGGCCTGCAGCGACTGAAAAGCAGTCTGGAGCTCTTCAAAAGCCTCAACCAGAGAAGGAGCACATGAATATATGACTGTATCATCTGCATATACAGTTGAAGTCGGAAGTTTACATACACCTTAGCCAAATACATTTAAACTCCGTTTTTCACAATTGCTGACATTTAATCATAGTAAAAATTCCCTGTCTTAGGTCAGTTAGGATCACCACTTTAATTTAAGAATGGGAAATGTCAGAATAATAGTAGAGAGAATGATTTATTTCAGCTTTTATTTCTTTCATCACATTCCCAGTGGGTCAGAAGTTTACATACACTCAGGTGGTATTTAGTAGCATTGCCTTTAAATTGTTTACCTTGGGTCAAACGTTTTGCGTAGCCTTCCACAAGCTTCCCACAATAAGTTGGGTGAATTTTTGCCCATTCCTCCTGACAGAGCTGGTGTAACTGAGTCAGGTTTGTAGGCCTCCTTCCTCACACACGCCTTTTCAGTTCTGCCCACAAATCTTCTATGGGATTGAGGTTAGGGCTTTGTGATGGCCACTCCAAACCTTGACTTTGTTGTCCTTCAGCTATTTTGCCACAACTTTGGAAGTATGCTTGGGGTCATTGTTCGGATTTTTCATTATTTAGCCCTCCGAAAAGGCTCACCAGGAAGCACACAATGTCATGACTCGTGTTTTGTCCTTAATTTTATTTTAAATCAAATGACCACAGGTCATAAACCTGAAATACAACAAACAAATAATGACAATATATTATTAAGATATAATATATAATATATTATTCAAGTAATATAATAATAATGTAAATAATGAAAATCAAATAATCCTGCAACACCATCAAAGATGTGGCAAATCTGCCTTAAATCAGCACCGACTACATCACCCAGAATGCCCAGCGCCAGAGGAGCATGCGCACAGTGACTCTGCCGTCACAGGTTGTTATGGACGCTGTCACAGGACACAGAACCCATGCCACCACATGCCTCGTCCAAAGGATTTACACACGCACAAACGCAACATAATGCGGCACTCCACCATGGATCACCGAACCAAACCACCCCTATCACCACCGCCACCAGAAACCAGCAGAGTGCTCCGAACAATCAGCACAATGCAAATGGCTGATAATAATAGCCTAATGCTATATAGCATCTGGGTCGCTGAGCTACTGCACCCAGCGAGCTACAAGTTACTCCCGGCCAACTAACACCGACACAGTGAGGTAAACGTTCAGTGCACAAACATATAAGTGACTTAAACATTAATGCTAGACTGAGTAGTTCGCAGTTACATACCAACGGGCTGTGTGCCCCTGATGATTGTCTGCGGTGAAGTGATTACCAGGTGCTGTAATTTAAGTCTCTAGTGAAGCTGCGCATGCGCACATAACGTAACATATCTGAGCATCTAAGAAACTTAAAGAAATCACTCGTTCCCCATTTAATTGAACACATCAGACCAATTTGCTACTCTTTTATCTATTTATATATATATTTTTTTTTCTCTTTTCCTGAGTGAGCTAGAAGTCTCAACACCTCCCACTTGGCCGACTGATCGAAGATCCAAGGAGGGCACAGTCTCTTGAGTCTCTCAGTGAGAATTTCAAACTAAAGTCCAGTCTTTGTAGGCATTTACAAACAAACATGTATTAACTAAGGAGGTAGGCTCCACCACCTTTCCTCCTACTGAGTGTAGGTTTGCCCTCGAAGCACTCAGTTGCCTCACAGGGTTACCCGCTAGCTAATCAAATAACACAGAGTCACAGTCTTTGGGTACCCATGGCGAGGACTTATCTTACCTCCTCTTGGTCTTCAGCAGGAATCAAGATCACCAACCTCCGCACATCCCTGAGAATGACGATTTTCGTGTGCATGATAGAGTCCTTTCTCCGGGCCCTGGGAACCATGGGAGCAGGAAGACCCATGCAGGTTGTTATGTCCGCATCCCGGACAACCCCCTTCTCGTCTGGATATGTTGTAGCAACCCGGCCGAGCCGGAACTGCCCCCTCAGAGCGTTCTGGTCCGCAATCCAGACTATGTCTCCAACCTTGATACTTCTCTCTGCTCGGTGCCACTTGTGTCGTATGAACAAGTTTGGTCCTGCCAGTTCCCTCCATTTCTTCCAGAACCTGTCAACTCCAGCCTGGACAGCCCTCAGCCTGCGCCAAGAGCGGGTTTCCATGTCGATTCCGTGTATGTCACCTCCCTGTCCGGTGCGCCCCAGGATAAGGCAGTTGGGGGTCAAGTACTCCACTGAGTCCTCTTGTTCCTGTGCCCTGGCGTCGATGGGTCGCTCATTAGTCAAGTTGGCTGCAGAGTAGAGAAGGGTCTGGAACTCCCCCCAGGTGTAGCAGCCAGTTGTTCCGCCAAGACTGTTAAGATCTCTTTTAAGGAGCTTGACAGCTGCCTCTGCTGCTCCATTCCTGTGTGGCGAGTCTGCAGGATGAAAGTCCCATTGACACTCTGTGCTATTTCTGGCAGCCTTGTCTTCAACGGATGCCTTCTGCAAACAGGCCAGTTGCTTGTGTAGCTCTCTCAGAGCAGGCCTGGCTCCCAAGAAGTTTGTGCCTCTGTCTGACCATAGCTTTTTGGGATGCCCCCTCATAGCAGTGAACCGGGAGTAGGCCTGAAGAAAGCTCTCAGAAGACTGGTCGTCGATGAGATCAGCATGGACGGCTCTGGAAGTCATGCAGCAATACACGACTCCCCAGACCTTTTTCTTGTTTCTTTTCTTAACAGCATCCCTCACTTCAAAGGGTCCAAAGAGGTCTAGTGTAGTATACTCGAATGGGTTCGCTCTACTGGTATGTTCCTGAGGAAGAGCGCTCATCACTTGCTGGCACAGCCGGGCTCTTTGCTTCTTGCAAGTGATGCACCTGTTGACCACCTTCTTCACTGTCCTCCGACATTGCACAACCCAGGCCTTTCTTTTAGTGTGCAGCAGTGTGGCAGCCACCCCTTCATGATTCGCTTCGTGAGCTTCCCTCGCAAGCAAGGCCCCCAGCCACGACCGGAATGGGATTAAAGGTACAGCGGTTCCGTCTTCATTCCAAGACTGGACTCTACCACCACAAAGTAAGAGTCCATTGTTGTCATCTTTCATCACAACAAGGCGGTTTAAGGTCGTATCCTGAAAGTTCACGCCGTCTTGGGCTGCAAGGGCTAGTTCTTGGAAAGCCGCTGTTCTCTCTCCCACAGACAGCCTGGGGCCCCTCACCTCCCGGTTTGCTGAGCTCGAGGCTTGGTAGCTTGTCCTCAGCCAGGATTCTGCCGCTCTTCGAACCCAGGCGATTGTTCCACACAATTTAGACAAGCTACTGAATCGTTCGGGCCCGACAAGGCGCACTAGAGCTACACCCCAGGGCTTCCTCCTTGGCCTCTTTACTGCTGGAGTTGGACCTTGGTCTTTCATCTGCGGTCGCGGTGCGGAGTCTTGCAAGTCTGCCCCAACATCAGTATTGCTGCGGCCTGAGAATTTTTCTGCCTGAGACCTGGTGACTCGAGCTGAGAACGCTCTTCTCTGCAACCTTTTAACGTCATCAGCCACGCTGGTCACTATCTCACTGGCCGTCTTCACAGGCCACTCAGCCTCAGGCCAACTCAGGAACTCTGGGCCTTGTTGCCACTCTGACCCTTCATCGAGTTCCTCAGGAGTTGCTCCCCTTGTGATGATGTTTGCTATGTTCAGGTTGCCCTCAATCCACCTCCAGTCTTCCACTGGTCCAGCCTTCTGAATCTCTCCGGTGCGGTTAGTGAAGAAAGTTTAGTAGCCATAGCTATCCTTGTGAATTGCTCCCAGGATTGTTTGGTTATCCACGAAGTGGAGCCAGCGTGCGACCTTGATGCGGCAGTGCTTTACAAGGTATTTTCTCAGGCGGATCGAAAAGACAGCACCACATACCTCTGCCTTAATCACGTCTCCTTTCTGGTTGAGAGGGGTAAGCTTTGCTTTTGACTCAACCAGCCTCACTACGACCCCATTCTGCGTCTCCCAACGGAGATAGAGCACCACGCCGTAGGAAGCCTCACTCCCATCTGAAAACGTGACTCCCATTGGATGGTCTATGGCTCCAGTTGGTGTGAGGCTTCTTTCGAACCTGATCTGGGCAAGTCTCACATATTCTTCGAGGAGTCTTATGGAAGCCTCCCGTAGTTTTGGTGAGAGTGGGTCATCCCAAGTGTCCTTAACTGGACTGCTTATACTCGCTTCTTGGTAAGCTTCTCTCACAAGCATAACCCCTTTCTGCTTTGCGGGTGTGGCAAGACCAATGGGGTCGTAGAATCCAGCGATCTGGCTTAGCAGCATCCGACGGGTCAATGGGTTTGGAGTTTTACCTCTGACTTCCTCTTCGCGCAAATCGACTCCTGTTCTCATCTTTCCTCTCTTCTTTGAGAAATTTACAGAGGTCATCACACGAAGTTTGTCGGTCTCTGGTTCATAGCCGACTCCAAGTGCTTTGCTCTCTTCGTCCCGCATCTGGTTGGGTAACACCAGCGTTTTGGGCACACTCACAGTTGTCTTACTGATACTGGCATCAGTTGTGGTTGCGGACCTCCCACTTTGGCCTGATAAGACCCATGGCTTAAGGGAGAAGCCTCCAGCCTTTAAGATCTTTTCCACTCCTTTGGTGATTTTCTCCAGTATCTGCGAGTCATTGTGGGATGTCAAGATGTCATCCACATAACTATCTTCTACCACAACTCTGCGCTCCTCAACCATGGCTGCAAACTGGGGCAGGTTGGCTGTTTCTCTCATTGCCACCTGGGCGATCCAACCAGCAGGTTTATCGCCAATGTTGACCATGACGACAGCAAAGACTTCGATCACCTCCTCAGGATTGTCTTTCCAGAGGAATCGATGGAGGTGTACTTCTTTGTCTTCTAGCCAGACAGAGTTGTACATTTTTTCCACATCGCCCAGGGCGGCGTACAACCCAGTCCTGAATCTCAGAAGCACGCCCCTTATCTGATTTAGGACATGAGGACCCTTGTACGGTCATTTAAACGTATTCCCATGAATTCTTGGCTACTGTTCCAGACAATTCTTACAGGGGTAGTGGTTGAGTGAGGATTAGGAGCAACTAAATGACTGATATACCACTTAGGTCCCTTCCAGCTATCGATTTCCTCCTGGGTGACTTTAACGGCAGCCCCTCTTGAGACCATATCGTGGATTTGCTCTCTGTACGCAGCCTTCCATTCCGGCTCCCTCTCCAGTCGTTTCTCAGTGTTTAAAAAGGTCGCTTCCACTGCACGTTGATTGTCAGGCAGCGTTGTGGGGTCTCCTTTCCACGGGTAAGCTGCGTCCCAGTGAGGGGATTCGCTGTGCTTGTCAGCTTGCACGTAGGTGAGACATTCCTTTATTTTCTCCAAGTCTCTTTCCTCTCCTAGGGTCATTTCCTTGCCTCCAGGGGGGCACCTACCGCATCTGCAGCCACCACACTGAGGATCACAGGCGGCGCCAATACTGTCCCACTTGAACCATTCAAAAACGTATTTGTTGGTAGTTGCAGTGTTTCGGAAGATTGCGTCTTCTTCTTCCACCGAAACTCCACTGGGTCCTCCCGTCTTCACAAGAATCTCTTTGTACGCCCTTGAAGCTGTTCTCATTGACCTAGCGAAATGTGTTTCAGACCTGTGCACTGTTAGGTCTATCACTTCAAAGAGGTCAGGATGCGTTCCACCAACATTCTTCCCAAGGGGACCATCCCAGAGGACGAGGTCTCCAACTACTCGGACTGGCTGTGGGACCAGGCGACCCTCCCTGTGGCTAATCAACTGGTCAATCAATTTGGGCCGGACCAAGTCCTTGAGTTGAACATTTGGAAAGAACTTCTGCAGTTGCTGTGGCGTGACAGCTTGGTTCACCTTCGCAACATCTTCCAAGCCGTAACAGAGGAGTTTGTGCTCTACTATTGTACCTCTGGGAGTTTTTACTCTCAGCCTCAGGGTATACTTCATGGTAGTAATGGTTTTCTCCATCCCTCCAACACCTTGGACAATCAACTTAATGTTCTCACCATTTAGCTTGAGACGCTCTGCTGCTTTATTAGAGATATAATTAGTATCTGAAGCGAGATCAATCAACGTACCGACTAGCTGGCCAGAGTTTGTCGTCACATCCAACAGCATCATTTTGACAGGGCACTCTTTTGGCTCACAACCAGTGCTAGCACACACTTTTGTCGTGATCGTATTTGAAAAGGCTTCTTTGAACTCTGCTCGCAGCTCTGGAGAAAGTTTGGCAAGGAGCTCCTCCTGTTTGTTGGTTAATCCAAGCCCCCTTTTCCCCAATTTTGCATCGCTCTGCTCTCCGCTCTTTTCCTCTTTCTTCTTGATCTGTGACTTTGGACAGAGCAAGTAATTGTGGTCTGAAGAGCCCTCTTTCTGACAGTCATCCTTTGAGCATAGATACTTTTGTGTGCAGCAGCCATCGTCACCATGAAGGCGCAAGCACTTAAAGCATGCTCCTGCTCTCCTAAGCTGAGCCTTCTTGCCTGTCAGATTGAGCTTCTTGAAGACCTTGCAGGCGAACAGCCTACCTCCGTGCTCGTTGTCTCCACATGTGATGCATGAGCTTGGTTGAGCGCCCTTTAGGGTGTTTCCTGATGTGGCTCTGGTGAATGCCCTCCTTTCTTTTTTCTTCTCGCTCGACCTCTCAGTATTGTCCGCCGGGCTAGGCGGTAGCTGGTCTAGCTCCTCGAGAATGTCCTCCTGATTCTTCAAGTATTGCAGTAGACAGTCAAAGTGGTTGCGTGGTGAAAACCCGCTTCCAGGGTCATTTTTGTGTGTTAACCTCTTGGCGTTCCCCTAGGATAGGGGGCGCTAAAGCGATTTTTGAAAGAAATTCGTGCCCATTTTAAACGGCCTCCTACTCAAACTCAGAAGCTAGGATATGCATATAATTAATACTTGTGGATAGAAAACACCCTAAAGTTTCTAAAATTGTTTGAATGGTGTCTGTGAGTATAACAGAACTCATATGGCAGTCAAAACCCCGAGACCGATCGTAACAGGATGTGGAATTCTGAATTGTGGACTCAACTTCACATCTTTGCCTATTAATCACACCGTGAGCTATGGTTCATTGAGCACTTCCTATTGCTTCCACTAGATGTCCCCAGTCTTTACAAAGTGGTTTGAGTCTCCTACTGTTAAAACTGAATGAATGAGACGCTGTTGAAATTGGTCACATGAGGAGGGCCATCACCATTATGACGCCGGCGGCCCTGTCTACCCTCCCCTTTCGAAACGTTTTGAAACACAATGCAATCGTCCCCCTCGAATCTTATTGGCTCTCTTGTTGAAACAGGCCCTGAAGATTTATGTTATACAACGTTTGACATGTTTGAATGAACCTAAATGGAAAAAAAATGCTTTTTCTCAAAATAGCTGTCCCGTGGCCGACGGAAGTTTTGGAGCAGCCTTCAGACGCGCTAACAAGAACAAGCTCTTGGAACATAAAGGAGTAATTTTTTCGAACGAAAATACATTTGTTGTGGACCTGGGATTCCTGGAAGTGCTTTCTGATGAAGACAACCAAAGGTAAGGGATTATTGACAATAGTATACAAGACTAGATGTGATATGCGATTGTTCCAAGATGGCGCAGACCTGTATTTACTAGGTAATTTTCTGAGTATCGCATCCCCTTTTATCGCAAAGTGTGATTACCCAGTAAAGTTATTTTTAAATCTGGTATTACAGGTGCTTTCAAGAGATATTCATCTATAAATCTTAGAATGACAATATTACATTTTTAAAATGTTTTCGAATAGTAATTTAGTAAATTGTAGCACTGTTTCACCGGATACATCTGAGGGAAAATAGTTAGTCAACGTTACGCACCGATGTAAAATGCTGTTTTTATATATAAATATGAACTTTATCGAACAAAATAATGCATGTATTGTGTAACATGATGTCCTAGGTGTGTCATCTGATGAAGATTGTCAAAGGTTAGTGCTGCATTTAGCTGTTTTTTGGTTATTTGTGATGCATGTGGTTGGTCGGAAAATGGCTATGTGGCTACTTTTACGATATACTCCTCTAACATAATCTAATGTTTTGCTTTTGCTGTAAAGCCTTTTTGAAATCGGACAACGTGGTTCGATTCAGGAGAGGTGTATCTATAAAACGATATAATTTGATTATTATTATATATTTTTTAATTATTACATTTTGTTATGCTTATGGCGATATGATTTTTCGCTGGATGTCCGTCCCGAGGCCGCACAGGGGTTAACCACTTTTCTTTCAGGGAGTCAGGAAGCTTACTTTCAATCGACTGCACAACCACTCGGTTCTTCACAGCATCTTCCTCCCCTAAGACTTGTAGGTCACGAAGAGCTCTCTCCACGGCTTGAATCAGTTTGATTGTCTTCCTCGGATGGTTCCCTTTGATGGGGCAAAGTCCTTGCACTTCTTGTGCAATCAGCAGCACTATTTTTGGCTTATTTCCGTACTTGTTGTCCAGGAGCCTGAAAATGTCGTTGACGGATCCACAGCTGGACAATACGAGGTCCCTCTTGACTTTTTTATCTAGGCTTCCCAAGAGATGGAATTTTCTCACATTTTCCAATCCATGAGGGTTTCCCAGACATTGCAAGTCCTCCCATTCAGCTTTCCAGCGGTAGTAATCCCTCATATTACCAGCAGACATGGGCAAGCGTGCACGTTCTAGGCTGATCTGGGGCCTGTAGTTGTAAGTCCCAACTGGCTCCTCCTGCTCCACAATTTTCACTTTTCCCAGATTCTCTTCGTCGTCGGATTGAGAACCGCCTTTCCATGCCCACTCATCCCACAGTTTTTCACACCTTTTCTTCAACTTCCGGATCTGGTCCTTTGACTCTGTTGCCTTGGACCGAGGGATCAAATCTTTCCACTCATCCAATCCTCGTTCGAAGTTGTTGACCTCCCGTTCCAGGTTCCTATGAATCAATTCACATTCCCTCCTGGTCATATGGTGGTGATCGGTGTCCTCGGCCTGGTCCATGGCTTTTTCATTATTTAGCCCTCCGAAAAGGCTCACCAGGAAGCACACAATGTCATGACTCGTGTTTTGTCCTTAATTTTATTTTAAATCAAATGACCACAGGTCATAAACCTGAAATACAACAAACAAATAATGACAATATATTATTAAGATATAATATATAATATATTATTCAAGTAATATAATAATAATGTAAATAATGAAAATCAAATAATCCTGCAACACCATCAAAGATGTGGCAAATCTGCCTTAAAACAGCACCGACTACGTCACCCAGAATGCCCAGCTCCAGAGGAGCATGCGCACAGTGACTCTGCCGTCACAGGTTGTTATGGACGCTGTCACAGGACACAGAACCCATGCCACCACATGCCTCGTCCAAAGGATTTACACACGCACAAACGCAACATAATGCGGCACTCCACCATGGATCACCGAACCAAACCACCCCTATCACCACCGCCACCAGAAACCAGCAGAGTGCTCCGAACAATCAGCACAATGCAAATGGCTGATAATAATAGCCTAATGCTATATAGCATCTGGGTCGCTGAGCTACCGCACCCAGCGAGCTACAAGTTACTCCCGGCCAACTAACACCGACACAGTGAGGTAAACGTTCAGTGCACAAACATATAAGTGACTTAAACATTAATGCTAGACTGAGTAGTTCGCAGTTACATACCAACGGGCTGTGTGCTCCTGATGATTGTCTGCGGTGAAGTGATTACCAGGTGCTGTAATTTAAGTCTCTAATGAAGCTGCGCATGCGCACATAACGTAACATATCTGAGCATCTAAGAAACTTAAAGAAATCACTCGTTCCCCATTTAATTGAACACATCAGACCCATTTGCTTCTCTTTTATCTATTTATATATATATATATATATATTTTGTTTTTTCTCTTTTCCTGAGTGAGATAGAAGTCTCAACAGTCATTGTCCATTTGGAAGACCCATTGTCCATCAGGAAGCTTTAACTTCCTGACTGATGTCTTGAGATGTTGCTTCAATATATCCATATAATTTTCCCCCCTCATGATGACATCTATTTTGTGAAGTGCACCAGTCCCTCCTGCAGCAAAGCACCCCCACAACATGATGCTGCCACCCCCGTGCTTCACGGTTGGGATGGTGTTCTTCTGCTTGCAAGCCTCCCCCTTTGTCCTCCAAACATAACGATGGTCATTATGGCCAAACAGTTAAATGTTTGTTTCATCAGACCAGAGGATATTCTCCAAAAAGTGCGATCTTTGTCCCCATGTGCAGTTGCAAACCGTAGTCTGGCTATTTTATGTCGGTTTTGGAGCAGTGGCTTCTTCCTTGCTGAGCGGCCTTTCAGGTTATGTCGATATAGGACTCGTTTTACTGTGGATGTAGATACTTTTGTACCTGTTTCCTCCAGCATCTTCACAAGGTCCTTTGCTGTTGTTCTGGGATTGATTTGCACTTTTCCCACCAAAGTACGTTCATCTCTAGGAGACGAACACATCTCCTTCTTCTGCGGTATGACGGCTGCGTGGTCCCATGGTGTATATACTTGCGTTCTATTGTTTGTACAGATGAACGTGGTACCTTCAGGCGTTTGGAAATTGCTCCCAAGGATGAACCAGACTTGTGGAGGTCTACAATTTTCTTTCTAAGGTCTTGGCTGATTTATTTAGATTTTCCCATGATGTCAAGCAAAGAGGCAATGAGTTTGAAAGTAGACCTTGAAATACACCCACAGGTACACCTCTAATTGACTCAAATTATGTCAATTAGCCTATCAGAAGCTTCTAAAGCCATGACATAATTTTCTGGAATTTTTCAAGCTGTTTAAAGGCACAGTCAACTTAGTGTATGTAAACTTCTGACCCACTGGAATTGTGATACAGTGAATTGTAAGTAAAATAATCTGTCTGTAGACAATTGTCCATGAATTGTCCATGAATGTCCATGAATGTTTCACGTGTTTCAACCTGTCCCCAAAATAATATAGTTGGTTCAGAGTTCATTTTGATATTTAAACATGCGTGTCCGGTTTGCGTCTGTTATGGATGGACAAAATCAACATGCTTGCGATGGCGCACACGGACGCACACGCATGCTCAATGTAGTCAGCATGTTAGTGACCCCATAGAGGATATTATACATCCACAAATACTCTCTCATTCAGAGGTGAAGAACAGCGATTAAAGAAACAGAGCCAGTGTTTCGTAGGTCATTTGTCATTTTATTACAGTTTAATTAGCTTAATCAGATCTCCATTGCTCAGATTTCTTGCACATGAATTACACTCAACATAGCTCAGGGACAATTGGTCTAATTATTCAGTTGTCTGACCTCTTCTAGAGCAGAGCATGTGTTTGGTCAAGTTCTAAATGGATTTGAAGATCAGCTCCCTCAGTGATGTCATCAGTATCATTCCAATCAGAGCATAGTCAAAATGGTGGGAGTTCAAATCATATACTGTACAGTCAGTAACAGTGTCTGACAGAGCAATAATTTGTTCATAGTTGTGCTTGGCTCCACACCATGGACAATTTAGTTATAGACTTACTAACAGAGTATATCTACTGTATCTGAACTGTTAGACATCACTTAACCTCTTTAGGGTGCCTATAGGTATTCTTATACAAGCTACTACATTTTTCATACAGTGAGAAAACATGACCCTCAATCCAGTTGATTATTACTTAGAAATAAAAATACATAATTACATCCAAAACACAGCATTGTAAAAGGCAATAATGTGGCAATTAAAATCTCCATATAATTGTTTACATTTTCATTGGCTGGGGCCAACATAGAAGTATCTTAATCAAGAGAGGACATACAAATGTGTGTTCAGTCACTACAGTATACACCATTCTACTTCTGCTAAATGCTGGTAGGAAAACCTTGAGTCTTTGGGGAAACATAGGAAAGCTTATTCTCTTCTATAGTTTCAGCAGTATCGATACAATGTTCATCTGACTTAAACTGTGAACGTAACACGTTTTCATTCACTAAACAGAGCTGTACAAATTATAGTACTATCACGGCTCTCTACTTATCTTGATGCAGTAACCACAACCTGTGATTCCTACAATCCAAAAGCAATACATGGAAAATTCAAATCTCTAAGCTCAAGTATTTGAACTCATCTTCCCCATATTCAAAGCAGTGTTTGAATAAAGAAACAGAACGGTTTGAGATGTTCTCTCCTCTGATGTGATCAATAATTTACTCCCTTGTGTCACCAGTGGTTTCATGGAGTACACAACAGCAGAACAACCTAGCCATGAGTTATAAATAAATGATGAACCTCTAAGGATGTTTCAGGACTGGTGGTGTTTTAAAATGTGCTATTTTCAGAATTCTGAGAGTAGTGAAAGATGATTGGTTTTGGTTAGGATCATCTGTAGTACAGTAGGCCAACAGTAGTTGCAGTTGACACTGGATTACGAAGAAATCTCCTACTGTGTATGTGACCATCCAACACAGTGTCACGTCTACTCCTACTCGTCCCCTCCAGCGTTCGCCGTCGCCGGTATACTAACTACCGGTCCTGGGATCCATCATTACGCACACCTGGTATTAATCATTACGCACACCTGCACGTCATCATGAGGCACACCTGGACTCCATTACCTCACTTATTACCTCCCCTATATCTGACACTCCTTTAGGTTCCTTCCCCAGTCAGTATTGATCCTGTGTTTATGCAAAGACTCTACTGTTGTTGTCTCGGTCCATGTTTGTTGTTTTATTAAACGTTGCACCTGCTTTTTGACTCACAGCATCTTTGTTACACACAGAGAACTCTCTCTGGTACCAAAGTCATGTCGTGGAAAATAAATTCAACATGAAACCCATCCAAGAGGTCAACAATCAGCCATTGAAAAGGGGACAATCCCTCCTTATCTATATACAGTGAATGATGCTTCAGTGAGATGCAACACATCTCCCTAGTGGACTAACATTCAACTGGTGTTTATACAGCGTCTATATGTTCTGTATTGTATGTTCATCCTGCCATGTCCCTAATAAAGACTAAACTTGAATTTGAAGGTGAGGTGTGCTAGAGCAAATATTGTGGTCCCACCCAATCTGAGCAATAGTCCAGTCTTCGGCGTACGTCCCTTACGTGCAACTGTTACCCAATATCACCATGTTTGCCAACATCACTATGTTCCATAATGCTAACGTCCATTGCACCACAATAATGATTGACATCCCACTGTTCTCATTCAAACCTGCAAATAGTGAAAAGATACATCCAGTGTTAAACTACAGTGAGATGAGGAAGGTTTTGGACATGCAGCTTGTCTACTGATTACAGGTTAGTCCTTGGGGCTCTACTAGGGGAGTGATGCACTATCGAAGAGGAAATGGAGTCCAACACCTACCTAAAATACATTCAGCCAGAAGTGAATTGTGTCATCTTGTGCTGGTTTTTACAACAGTCCGTTTTCAATCAGCTAGGAAAATGTTCTCTCTCTCTGAACAGCACAAGGTATTCTTATTTTTTGTTATTATTCCATTACACTGATGCAAATTCATTCTAGAAATGTCTATTTTGAAGTCATGTTTTTTCTAAAGATATTTACTGTCCATTTTAATCTGTAACATTTCCATCTTATCAAAAGCAAAGAACAGGAACAACACAAAGACGGTAGCATCATACACCAAATCTGCATGCTTTCATTAAAATAATGGACTTCTCATTACTTTGTTACAATTTTTTTGGTAGCAGTCATTCACTTAACTTAAATGGTACATTTGGTACATTAGTTCAATTATATAGTTCACATCACATGGAATAGGCTCTGGGTGCCGGTTATGTCAGATGCCACAGACTGAAGGAGATGAGGTTGGGCTGAATATCAAAAGACCACCAACCCATTTTACTATGGATTGATGATATATGTTGGTGTAAGTAAT
This sequence comes from Salmo salar, assembly GCF_965601325.2. Classification (NCBI taxonomy): domain Eukaryota; kingdom Metazoa; phylum Chordata; class Actinopteri; order Salmoniformes; family Salmonidae; genus Salmo; species Salmo salar. The sequence goes on from NC_138292.1 coordinate 26,398,292, forward strand.
AACTAAGTAACAACTAAGTCAATCAAGCTTCAACACCTCACATTCCCAACCCAACCTCCTCATCTCTGCTTAACCTTTATAACTGTGCCTGGCTTTGAAAGATGATGTCCTTCATTGACTCATGGAGGTGGGGTTGGCTTGGTGGTCATCATGTCAGAGTCATTGCAGCTTTAGATAGAGAACCAGTTTGTGTGGAGTTTTAGATCAGTTATACTATATTGTTTGTTCACATTTATCTGAACTGGAATATAATGAATCAGAGCTGTAACACAACCCAACAAAGAATAAACAGATGACATACACAACAAAGCAAAATGCAGTGTTCAACATTGAGTCAGTTTCTGACAAATACCAATCAATTTGATTAAGAATAAGGGGGTCAACTCAAGCCATTCCAATGGCATTCCTATCCAAGTAGACAGGAGTGAATCTCTCCAAAGGAGATGATTGTTATACTGTGGCATTAATGTCCACCCCTTTATTCTAGACCAGAAGAGTAAGAGGATGGGTCAGTTGGTAATACGTCTCTGTTACTGGTTTACGTTCCAAAAACTGATGTGGGGACATGGTTGGTCAGAGGTTTGGGGCATATACCCCCTATTTGCTTGTCAAGTTACATTAAAGTGTTGGTTGTAATGATACATCTTAATACATCATAGGGGGTGTGACTAAGACCGAAAGGGAGCACAACATGTGATTGGGCATGACCGGGAAGCCACACCCACCGCCTCAGTTTATTTGTTCAAAGAATTTGTTGGTGGGGTTTTCGTAGCGGAGGTTCGGCATCGTTGAGTTGGCGCTCCTCTGGGGTCAGCATGGGGTCAACCTGCTGTGAGACACGGAGGGTCAAAGGTCATACAGATGCAGATACAGTAGGTGCTACGCTATAAGGAAGTTCTATAAGCAGGAAGTAGGGGACACTAATGTGCTATATGCCGCTGCAGGGAGAGACACTTTGAATACCTACCTATGAAAAGCCAACTGACATTTACTCCTGAGGTGTTGAACTGTTTGGCACCCTCTATAGCCACCATGGTTATGATTTGACCCTGCTGGTTATTTCTGAACATTTAAACGTCTTGAAAAATGATCTAGCAATGGCCACATGTACATTTTGTAAATAGAATTTTCAGAAGAACAACATTGGCAGGGCAATTCAATGATCACACCGGTAATATATAACTTGTTGTATTACTTCTGAAGCACAGCTGAGTGAACATAACATAATAGACTATATATACAAAAGTGTGTGGACACCCCTTTGTCATGACGTTGGCCTGTGGGTAAGGTTTATGACCCCCCCCCCCCCATAAATACCTTTCTCCCTCCCCCTCTCTGAGTCTACTGAAGGACTTGAATAGCCTGTGTTAAATATAGAGAGTCTGGGAACATCAAACAAATGGGGAAAAGGAACCATATTTTGTTAATAAAACCAGTTGGAAATATGCTTGATAACGTAATGAGTATGGATTTCATTTCAGTTGTCATCTGAGACATTATGATTGATGACAGGACGACATAAACTGTACCTGGGAAAGTATCCACCCTCTAGTTATCAGAGTCACATGGAATTGTTATGCAATTGAAATGTTTGATATTGAAAATGTTTGTTAGGAGATTAAATGTAATTTTAGCTTCCAAATGAGAGATTTGGGTTTTCATAAGGAAAGTGCCCTGCTCGATCAGTGGCCCAACCCTGTGAAGAGACAGGGGTTATAAACGATGAAACACCTCCCTCCCCCTCTCCACTATATAATCCTTTGACGAAAAGATAACCAGGTCGTTCCAGTACGGGAGGTCTGCAGCCTCTACGTTAGAAGGACACACATGTCAAGTACAGAACTAAGCCAACCTCGGCGTGAGCTTTGGTGGCGAATGGTATGAACTTTGAGCTTATTCACTACAGAAGTGCTACTTCCTAGCCGTTGAGTTAGCAGCGGCCGCTGCTTACGTGGGCTAGGAAAGAACGGACGACGGATCCAGTCTAACAGACGGACGAAGATACCACCACTTATCCAATTTACCACCAGAGACATTCTTAAGAGTTTACAGGAATATCTGTTGGCCAACCCGGCCAGCATCTACGACCAATCTACCGAAGCGCAGCTCAGAGTAAATATTTATTGCATTTTCCTTTTCCAAATGGGCGGTAATTTAGAATGCATAAGATAATGTATTTACGATAGCATAGCTGCTGTTTCTCTGTTCCTAAATCTTCCCGCTCTTTCATTCAAGCCCAACCCCCTTTCCTTTGTGTAACCAGCTTTCATACAGGTTCCGTTCACCAGGGACGTTTTCTGTATGACATCATTGTATTCTGTGTATTTGTAATTCTGTGTGATTAGTTAGGTATTTAGTAAATAAATAATTAAACCCAATTTTGTATTGCTGATTCAACTTGTTAGCCAGGGTTCGTGAAGATAACCAAGAATTTACAACTTTCATTATGAGACTGAAAATAAGACAAGGGTTAAGATTGACTGCTATCGTTGTAAAATATTACAAAGTATTTTAAGAGTTTATTCGGAAGATAACAGCTCTATAAACGTTCTTCCGTGGTGCCCCGACTTTCTAGTTAATTACATTTACATGATTAGCTTAATCAGGTAATATTAATTACAGAGAAATAATTTTATAAGTTAGCATGTCATATCACTTAATCCGGCATAGCCAAAGACACGACACCTTCAAATGAATGGATTTGGCCATTTCAGCCACACCAGTTGCAGACAGGTGTATAAAATCGAGCACACAGCCATGCAATCTCCATAGACAAACATGGGCAGTAGAATGAACTTACTGAAGAGCTCAGTGACTTTCAAAAGTGGCACCGACCTAGGATGCCACCTTTCCAACAAGTCAGTTCTTCAAATTTCTGCCCTGCTAGAGCTGCCCGTGTCAACTGTAAGTGCTGTTATTGTGTCAACCTAAATCCATGGATAATCGAACATTTCAATAAGCATTTCTCAATGGCTGGCCATGCCTTCCTCCTGGCTACTCCAATCCCGGCCAACAGCCCCCCCCCCCCCACAGCTACTCGCCCAAGCCTCCCCAGCTTCTCCTTCACCCAAATCCAGATAGCAGATGTTCTGAAAGAGCTGCAAAACCTGGACCTGTACAAATCAGCTGGGCTAGACAATCTGGACCCTCTCTTTTTACAGACCTATTTCCATCCTGCCATGCCTATCTAAAGTCTTCGAAAGCCAAGTTAATAAACAGATCACTGACCATTTTGAATCCCACCGTACCTTCTCCGCTGTGCAATCCGGTTTCCGAGCCGGTCACGGGTGCACCTCTGCCACGCTCAAGGTACTAAACGATATCATAACCGCCATCGATAAAAGACAGTACTGTGCAGCCGTCTTCATCGACCTGGCCAAGGCTTTCGACTCTGTCAATCACCATATTCTTATCGGCAGACTCAATAGCCTTGGTTTTTCTAATGACTGCCTCACCTGGTTCACCAACTACTTTGCAGACAGAGTTCAATGTGTCAAATCGGAGGGCATGTTGTCCGGACCTCTGGCAGTCTCTATGGGGGTACCACAAGGTTCAATTCTCGGGCCAACTCTTTTCTCTGTATACATCAATGATGTCGCTCTTGCTGCGGGCGATTCCCTGATCCACCTCTACGCAGACGACACCATTCTGTATACTTCTGGCCCTTCCTTGGACACTGTGTTAACTAACCTCCAAACGAGCTTCAATGCCATACAACACTCCTTCCGTGGCCTCCAACTGCTCTTAAACGCTAGTAAAACCAAATGCATGCTTTTCAACCGTTCGCTGCCCGCACCTGCCCGCCCGGCTAGCATCACCACCCTGGACGGTTCCGACCTAGAGTATGTGGACAACTATAAATACCTAGGTGTCTGGTTAGACTGTAAACTCTCCTTCCAGACTCATATTAAACATCTCCAACCCAAAATCAAATCTAGAATCGGATTTCTATTTCGCAACAAAGCCTCCTTCACTCACGCCGCAAACTTACCCTAGTAAAACTGACTATCCTACCGATACTCGACTTCGGCGATGTCATCTACAAAATAGCTTCCATTACTCTACTCAGTAAACTGGATGCAGTCTATCACAGTGCCAGCCGTTTTGTTACCAAATCACCTTATACCACCCACCACTGCGACCTGTATGCTCTAGTCGGCTGGCCCTCGCTACATATTCGTCGCCAGACCCACTGGCTCCAGGTCATCTATAAGTCTTTGCTAGGTAAAGCTCCGCCTTATCTCAGTTCACTGGTCACGATAACACCCACCCGTAGCACACGTTCCAGAAGGTATATATCACTGATCATCCCCAAAGCCAACACCTCATTTGGCCGCCTTTCCTTCCAGTTCTCTGCTGCCAGTGGCTGGAACGAATTGCAAAAATCGCTGAAGTTAGACTTTTATTTCCCTCACCAACTTTAAACATCAGTTACCTGAGCAGCTAACCGATCGCTGCAGCTGTACATAGTCCATCTGTAAATTGCCCACCCAATCTACCTACCTCATCCCCATACTGTTTTTATTTTATTTACTTTTCTGCTCTTTTGCACACCAGTATTTCTACTTGCACATCATCATATGCTCATTTATCAACCCAGTGTTAATCTGATAAATTGAAATTATTCGCTCCTATGGCCTATTTATTGCCTACCTCCTCATGCCTTTTGCACACACTGTATATAGACTTTCTTTTTTTTCTACCGTGTCATTGACTTGTTTATTGTGTTATTGGCTTGTTTATTGTTTACTCCATATGTAACTCTGTGTTGTTGTATGTGTCACACTGCTTTGCTTTATCTTGGCCAGGTCGCAGTTGTAAATGAGAACTTGTTCTCAACTAGCCTACCTGGTTAAATAAAGGTGAAATAAAATAATAAATAAAATAGGAGCAACAACTGCTCAGCTGTGAAGTGGTGTGCCACACAAGAACAGTACCGCTGCGTGCTGAGGTTGCAACACTTACTACCGAGTTCCAAAATAACTGTTTGTTGAGAGTTCCATGAAATGGGTTCGCTTGGCCGAGCAGCCGCACACAAGCCTAAGATCACCATGTGCAATGCCAAGCGTTGGCTGGAGTGGTGTAACGCTCGCCGCCATTGGACTCAGGAGCAGTGGAAATGAGTTCTCTGGAGTGATGAATCACGGTCCATTTTAGTGAACGGGTGGTGTATCTAATAAACTGGCCATTGAGTGTATATGATATGAATAGTGATAGGTGAGTTAATGAAATAGGCTACCAATGCCACATAGGTTAGCCTAGTCTACTGTAGGCTGCAGAGTTTTGTAGTTCATGGTTCGCCTTGCAAAACCGGTCAGATAAAATCTTGTGGCTTCATGGGGGATCAAAATCGAATGTAAAATGTTTCTTTAGTTCTTATTTTATTTTCAACTTTACATTGTTCATTCTATAGCTACTGTAGGCCACTATGCTATTGATTAATATACAATTTATCATGATTAAGTTGACTATTCACTTTGATCCTGGCTTAAAAGATACATCCTGTGAAACCAAATGCAAAAAAACAAAAACAAATGGAAAGTAGGCTATTTCAAAAATGAATTGGCCATGTTACTGCTGTAGGCTACACGTCTCTTGCCCAGCACCAGTTCAAATGCCACCTGTGTGAAGCAAATTACTATGAAATTGATTTGGTTAGTGCATCGATTATTGGACTTTTAAATGAACTAGATAGCCATTGATCATTGTTAGGTTCAACTGTCTGACCCCATAAGAACCCAAAATAAGAGCTTGTTTTACTCCATTGTTTGTAAACAATGTACTGTAATTATAAACAAACACTGTACAGCTTTAAAACATCCAATGGTTGATCAGTCTTTCCATTCATAGCTCAGTCTATAAACGAGAGTGGTTACATTTCAGCCCCATACCTCAGGTGTTAGCTAAAATCCTAGACTGTATTAAAATGAAAGCTTTAACAGCCTCTGCTGTTTTTCAAATCCCAGGCTGCAGCTTTAACACAAAATGATCAATATGACAGAAGAACATGTGATCTTTTTTTTATTATAATTAGCTATTTTACAAGGCCTACTTTCTACATGTATCTTTATGGGTGTATGATATGAATAGTGATAGATGAGGTAATGCAATCGGCTACCTACAGTATGACACAAAGCCTATATCTATCTATAGGCCTAGGCTGTTCATTCTAATGCTACTGTATGCTATGCTAATATTTCATAAATAATTTATCCCAATCAAGTTTAATATTCACTTTAATCCTGGTTAAATCTGAAGTGTAAAACATACATTCGTACAGAGTGCAGCAGACTGGCTTTCAAATCACTGCACAGGTATTGCCTTGGAACACTTCATGGACAGGTAAAACAGGCGACTGACTAGCGTGACCATTAGTGTAGCCTAGGCCTAGAAACATACAGTAAATTCAGGGAATACTTGTAAAGCTGTGGGAGGAGTGCTATGATCAAAAGGCCATTCAGCTCCTGAAATTAATCTGCTTGAAATCAAGCATAATGTCTAATCCTTCGAGAGGGATACAATTCACCTACAATGACACAAGCAGGGAAAGGAATTATGTTTCTGTATCTAGAATCCACTCCAGGAAGATGTCCAGGTTGTCTGTAAGACAATCTAAGATAGATGTCCTCAATCTCACAAATGATCAAGGAACCCACCAGGTACAACCCTAAATCCATAAACATGGGCACCCTCATAGATATTATCCTGACCAACTTGTCCTCTAAATACACCTCTGCTGTTTTCAATCAGGATCTCAGCAATCACTGCCTCATTGCCTGCATCCGTTATGGGTCCGCGGTCAAACAACCACCACTCATCACTGTCAAACGCTCCCTAAAACACTTCTGCGAGCAGGCCTTTCTAATCGACCTGGCCCGGGTATCCTGGAAGGATATTGACCTCCTCCCGTCAGTAGAGGATGCCTGGATGTTCTTTAAAAGTAATTTCCTCACCATCTTAAATAAGCATGCATTTTCATAAAATGTAGAACTAAGAACAGATATAGCCCTTGGTTCACTCCAGACCTGACTGCCCTCGACCAGCACAAAAACATCCTGTGGCATACTGAACTAGCATCGAATAGTCCCCGCGATATGCAACTTTTCAGGGAAGTCAGAAACCAATACACACAGTCAGTTAGGAAAGCAAAGGCTAGCTTTTTGAAACAGAAATTTGCATCCTGTAGCTCTAACTCAAAAAAGTTCTGGGACACTGTAAAGTCCATGGAGATTAAGAGCACCTCCTCCCAGCTGCCCACTGCACTGAGGCTAGGAAACACTGTCACCACTGATAAATCCACGATAATCGAGAACTTCAATAAGCATTTCTCTACGGCTGGCCAAGCTTTCCTCCTGGCTACCCCAACCCCAGCTCTCCACCCCCCGCAGCTACTCGCCCAAGCCTCCCCAGCTTCTCCTTCACCCAAATCCAGATAGCAGATGTTCTGAAAGAGCTGCAAAACCTGGACACATACAAATCAGCTGGGCTAGACAATCTGGACCTTCTCTCTTTCTAAAATTATCCGCCACCATTGTTGCAACCCATATTACTAGTCTGTTCAACCTCTCTTTCGTATTGCCCGAGATTCCTAAAGATTGGAAAGCTGCCGCGGTCATCCCCCTCTTCAAAGGGGGTGACACTCTAGACCGAAACTGTTACAGACCTATATCCATCCTGCCCTCCCTTTCTAAAGTCTTCGAAAATCAAGTTAAAAAACAGATCACTGACCATTTGGAATCCCACCGTACCTTCTCCGCTGTGCAATCCGGTTTCCGAGCTGGTCACGGGTGCACCTCAGCCACGCTCAAGGTACTAAATGATATCATAACCGCCATTGATAAAAGGCAGTACTGTGTGGCCATCTTCATCGACCTGGCCAAGGCTTTCGACTCTGTCAATCACCGTATTCTTATCGGCAGACTCAACAGCCTTGGTTTCTCAAATGACTGCCTCGCGTGGTTCACCAACTACTTCTCAGATAAAGTTCAGTGTGCCAAATGGGAGGGCCTGTTGTCAGGACCTCTGGCAGTCTCTATGGGGGTACCACAGGGTTCAAACACTTGAAACATGACCAAAAGCTTTACAATGATCACACTGCATTGGTCTTAGGATAAATGCTCTGACTCTGTAGTTAATATACCCTAACTGCACTTGAGTAGGGATAGACTCCATATTAAAAAAGAACAGATACTCTTCACTTTTTCTTCATTCACCTCACGATTCATCCGATGTGCATCAATCACTCCAGGCAAATGTTTAATCTCTTCAACATCTACTTCATACGAGACTCCAGCTATAACCTCCTTGAGGGGTGCCCTGTTCCTAAGAGACACACACGACACTTCAAACTTATCAAATCAGGTGAGATGCAACACACATTTCTTCTGATCCTCAGAAGCACAAAAAATCTAAACCAACCTGTCTCTCGTGATCCTCACAGCCTTCACTCTTCCCAGCACTCTCTCCACCAGTTTGGATATCTCAAATGGATTCTTCAAGATTGGTAATTCGATCAACTGCTCCTCATTTATAAACCGTACTCCTACAAGATACGAAGTGACATTCTCGTCACTGTACTCTACTTTGCTTCGTTTTCCTTTCTTTTGGACAATATTCCAATTCTCCTTGATTCTACCACTGTTAGAGAATCTACTTCAACATCTGCTTCCGCCATCTTTCCAGAAAATCGCTGTTTTTTCAATCCCTGAGAACTCCAGTGTCATGACGTTGGCCTGTGGGTAAGGTTTATGACCCCCCCATAAATACCTTTCTCCCTTCCCCTCTCTCTCTGACCCTACTGAAAGACTTGAATAGCCTGTGTTAAATATAGAGAGTCTGGGAACATCAAACAAATGGGGAAAGGAACCATATTTTGGTAATAAAACCAGTTGGAAATATGCTTTGGAACGTAATGAGTATGTATGTCAGGTTCGGTTGTCATCTGAGACATTATGACTGATGACAGGACAACATAAACTGTACCTGGGAAAGTATACACCCTCTAGTTATCAGAGTCACATGGAATTGTTATGCAATTGAAATGTTTGATATTGAAATTGTTTGTTAGGAGATTAAATGTCATTTTAGCTTCCAAATGAGAGATTTGGGTTTTCATAAGGAAAGTGCCCTGCTTGATCAGTGGCCCACCCCTGTGAAGAGGAGGGGTTATAAACGATGAAACACATCCTTCCCCCCTCTCCACTATATAAGCCTTTGACGAAAAGATAACCAGGTTGTTCCAGCACGTGAGGTCTGCAGCCTCTACGTTAGAAGGACACACATGTCAAGTACAGAACTAAGCCAACCTCGGCGTGAGCTTTGGTGGCGAATGGTATGAACTTTGAGCTTATTCACTACAGAAGTGATACTTCCTAGCCGTTGAGTTAGCAGCGGCCGCTGTAGACGTGGGCTAGGAAAGGACGGACGACGGACCCAGTCTAACAAACAGACGAAGATACCACCACGTATCCAATTTACCACCAGAGACATTCTTCCGAGGCCAGGAAGATCTGTTGGCCAACCCGGCCAGCATCTACGACCAATCTACCGAAGCGCAGCTCAGAGTAAATATTTATTGCATTTTCCTTTTCCAAATGGGCGGTAATTTAGAATGCATAAGATAATGTATTTACGATAGCATAGCTGCTGTTTCTTTATTCCTAAGTCTTCCCACTCTTTCATTCAAGCCTAACCCCCTTTCCTTTGTGTAACCAGCCATCATATCTGTTCCGTCTACCGGGACGTTTTCTGTTTAACATAATTTGTATTCTGTGTATATGTAATTCTGTGTGATTAGGTATTTAGTAAATAAATAATTAAACCCAATTTTGTATTGCTGGTTCAACTTGTTAGCCAGGGTTTGTGAAGATAGCCAAGAATTTACAACTTTCATTATGAGACTGAAAATAAGATAAGGGTTAATATTGACTGCTACCGATGTAAAGTATTACTAAGTATTTTAAGAGTTTATTCGGAAGATAACGGCTCTATAAACGTTCTTCCGTGGTGCCCCGACTTTCTAGTTAATTACATTTACATGATTAGCTTAACCTCTTATGGCTAGGGGGCAGTATTTTCACGGCTGGATAAAAAACGTACCCGATTTAATCTGGTTACTAATCCTACCCAGTAACTAGAATATGCATATACTTATTATATATGGATAGAAAACACCCTAAAGTTTCTAAAACTGTTTGAATGGTGTCTGTGAGTATAACAGAACTCAAATGGCAGGTCAAAACCTGAGAGATTCCTTTACAGGAAGTGGCCTGTCTGACCATTTCTGGAACTTCTTTGCCATCTCTATCTTTTACAAAGGATCTCTGCTCTAACGTGACACTTCCTACGTCGTCCATAGGCGCTCAGAGCCCGGGAAAAAACAGAATGTCGTCATCCCAGCCCCAGGCTGAAACACATTATCGCCTTTCTCAAGTGGCCGATCAAGGGACTGTGGGCTTAGGCGCGTGACCTGGCCGCCCGTCTTTGTGATTTTTTCCTCTGTTTGCCGAAAAGGAGATTCCCGGTCGGAATATTATCGCTTTTCTACGAGAAAAATTGCATAAAAATTTATTTTAAACAGCGGTTGACATGCTTCGAAGTACGGTAATGGAATATTTAGATTTTTTTTGTCACGAATTGCGCCATGCGCACGACCCTTCTTTACCATTCGGATAGTGTCTGGGACGCACGAACAAAACGTCGCTATTCGGATATAACGATGGATTATTTTGGACCAACCCAACATTTGTTATTGAAGTGGCAGTCCTGGGAGTGCATTCTGACGAAGACAACAAAAGGTAATCAAACTTTTATAATAGTAAATCTGATATTGGTGAGTGCTAAACTTGCCGGGTGTCTAAATAGCTAGCCCGTGATGCCTGGGCTATGTACTTAGAATAATGCAAAATGTGCTTTCACCAAAAAGCCATTTTAAAATCGGACATATCGAGTGCATAGAGGAGTTCTGTATCTATAATTCTTAAAATAATTGTTATGCTTTTTGTGAACGTTTATCGTGAGTAATTTAGTAAATTGTTAGCAAATTCCTCCGGAACGTATGCTAGTTCTGAACGTCACATGCTAATGTAAAAAGCTGTTTTTTGATATAAATATGAACTTGATTGAACAAAACATGCATGTATTGTATAACATAATGTCCTAGGTGTGTCATCTGATGAAGATCATCAAAGGTTAGTGCTGCATTTAGCTGTCTTCTGGGTTTTTGTGACATTATATGCTAGCTTGAAAAATGGGTGTCTGATTATTTCTGGCTTGGTACTCTGCTGACAATCTAATGTTTTGCTTTCGCTGTAAAGCCTTTTTGAAATCGGACAGTGTGGTTAGATAAAGGAGAGTCTTGTCTTTAAAATGCTGTGAAATAGTCATATGTTTGAAAAATTGAAGTTTTTGTATTTTTGAGGAATTTGTCATTCGCGCCACGCCTATCATTGGATATTGGAGCAGGTGTTCCGCTAGCGGAACGTCTAGATGTAAGAGGTTAATCAGGTAATATTAATTACAGAGAAAGGATTTTATAGGTTAGCATGTCATATCACTTAATCCGGCATAGCCAAAGACATGACACCAGTCGTGCTAACGTCTGCCAGTAAACCTAGCTTTAGTTGGCTGGTTGTAGCTTGCTGTTTAGTAGCTAGCCATATCTACAACCAAAAAGAGAAGATGTTTTACAATCGCAATACAAAATATATTCTATTTTTAGTAATTGCTAGTTAGCAAACAGAAAAATAATTGTATTTCCTCCCACTGTAACACAGTAGTATGTCAGCCAGTAATACAAAATATGGGTTTCAGTAGATTAACTAAAGTTAGCTAGGTGGCTTGATGGAAAAATAACTTAGCTAGGCACCGTATTTGTCATTTGCCTTCTTGGTGCTGGCATCACTGGCTAAAGCTGAGATTCTAACGTTAGATAAATCCAACTCTTTGTTTCAAATAGTCTTCGCTATATTCCGGTTGAAACCTGTATGGTTGAATGTTACCATCATGGCCAGCATGCTCAGTGGCGACCTGTCAATCAGGGCAGGTGGGGCAGAGCCTGTTTTGAGCCCCACATTTTTAGCTAAAACATCTAAGGGTAGACCTCAAATTCAAACCCCTTGGTTGCTGCCATAGAGTTACATTAGAAGTGCCCATACAAGAAGGCTCAAGGTCATTGGCCACAGATAAAATGATGTCAAATCACATATCTACAGTAGCTTTGATTGGACTGATAATGTCAACAGAATATTTTCAAAATCTTAGCTAGCAGTCATCATCATGGACCAAGTCGACAATCTACCGGCAAGTCGACAATCTACCGGCAAATCCTTTTTAATCCTTGTCAAATGAAGATAAATTATAGATAAAACGTATCAATGCTCATTGGCCATAAGCATTACACAAGTTGGAAATAGCAAATTCAACAATGAGTGGTTTGGAAGGAATCAGTGACAGTGGCTAACTGCAAGCATTGCAAAGCAATCACTAGCCTGCTATTCAGTGGAGTGGGTGTGTGTGGTCCCAAATCTGGGATTAAGTGTCTCTTTTCCAAGTTTAAAATGATAAACATTCAACATTAGCCATGCTGTCAATGAAGCATGATTTGTGCCGCGCTCAAAACAACTGTTAACTCGGAACTGCGAAAACTTGACTTCAGTGAGTTCAAGACAACTGGGATTTCTGGAAAAAATTAGCTACAACTGGGAATACATTTTGAACGGTCATCCAACTCGGAATTGTAAGTCGGGAACTCAGGCCTCTTTCAAGATCTACAACCTGAAGATCAATGACATCATCATGATTCAACCTTGTTTTCCCCCCCCCAGAGTTCCCAGTTGTCTTGAATGCACCAAAAATCCAGAAAATGCCAGACTTTGATGACAAAATTTGCCCACGAAGGACCGTCGTGCCACCTTCCTGTTCAAGTGAGCACAGCACAACAAAGTGAGTCCAAAAATGTCTTGTATGCTGCTACATAAATTATGTAATATGCCAGGGAGACATGTATACTGTAGCTAAAAAAGTAATACTAAGTGTATGTTGTGTAGTAAGCTGTTAGTAGCCCATGTGCCTCACCCTAAAAATTTGGTATATTTAACCGTCTTAATTTAGCTTTCATTGTCTGCTTATATGCCCTCTTTATTTATCCTATGGTTCTGACTTGGTGTACAGGGAGAACACTGTAAGAACAGCCCATGTTCTGAATTCTGTCGCTGTACATTTCAAAAGTGCTAAACAAATAGTTATATTGACTACGTCTGTCCTAGCTCGCTCATTAATGTCTTAATCAAAATTACGGATTGCCTCTTATACGCTTGTCGTCCCCTTATGCCATAGTTTGTACATCTCAATTGTCATTAGAAACCACATATGAGCTATGTTTTTTTTTAAAGGCAGTAAATGAGGCTGAATGAACTGTTTCACTGCCAGACAAGGCTCAGCTGATAGCCAGGTGTAACAGTGGTTAGATGTTGGGACTGCTGTTGGGACAGCTTTATGTAGGCCCTAACAGTTTGAGGGCACAGTTATTCACCTAGTGCAATTAATGTATTGTTTAGTGTTGTGTTGTGGCTTTGCTGACATGCATCCCACTTGTTACTTTTTGCCCCACCAAGATTTACATGCTAAAAATCGCAACTGGGCACGCTCATTTGGCAGGATTAGGCAGTCGCCTTTCTGAGATAAACTGACCAAGACGCACCTCCAACAACAACACATAAAACCTCACACAATTCTGCTCCAAAACAATGACAATTTCAGTCAACCATTGGCATAAGGGCATTTTAGGTGAGTGTTGATGCCGCCCCCTGATAAGCCAACGGCAGGGGCGCAAAATATTTAGCTTGCCCATGCCCAGCGCGCCTCTCCAGGGTGCGGTTGGGGAGACGCAGCGCTGCGGCGCTCCACCAACGGGCCATCAAATTAATTTAACATGAAGGATGTAGGCTACGGTAGAAAGAGTAGTAGCCTATGAGGTTGTTCTGTAGCCCATAGACTGGAGACCAAATGTATTACAATGTTATGAGGCAGACACTTTTTCAATCATTAAGTTATGAGGAGAGAGTGCAGGAGAAAGTCAACTAAAAAGGCAACAGGGCAGACATCAGCTTTGGAGCGGCATAATCAAACAGAGGTGGACAGCAAATGGCGCTGCAAGTAATTCATTTCAACAATTGTCTTAATTTTAATTCAACTTCGCTAATAACAAGAGGGCTTGGTTTGACAGACGCAATTATGATATCCATACATTTGTCGTTATAGCCAAATCCTCCAATACTGTCATCATGCACTCCTTAAATACCTCTGTGTCTGGGAAGGGCTTGGTGTGTTAGGTTAAAACCAGGGTTCAAATTGAGTGAGGGTATGCCATACCCTTTGTTAAAGAAAAGTGCAAAAAGGATACCTATTGTTAGCTTTATATTTTGAAAAAAAAAAGTATCCAGATAATATAAAGTGTTCTATAACAACGCTTAACTCCATGCTGCCTTATGCTAGAAACAAGCTTTAAAATGTACACCGAAGATGTGACTGATGCATATCTGGATGTATTGATTTCTCGCTATGACATTCTGAAGCTGAGCTGCAGCCTTCAATATTGGAGGAGAGAAAAACATTGACTTGGCCATCCCTATTAATTGAGCTTTTCATTTTCTGAAAAGAGAAGATGTTTGTGTTTTGTCCTATATTTTTATTTAATTTTTAATCCCAGTCCCTGGTGGAGGCCTTTTGCCTTTTGGTAGGCCGTCACTGTAAATAAGAATTTGTTCTTAAACTGACCTGCCTAGTTAAATAAAGGTTAAATAAATAAATTAAACACAGGCAGCTTTTAGGGAAGCACTTCTGTTGTTGGGTTAAGCAACAGACGAGTAGCCAGCAGTTGAAGCTTAAGTTGTTCTGCGTCGGTCAAGCCTCTGTCTGGGTGGAAAGGTAACTTTTGAAAGTGCCATGCTTAGATTTATAAGGATGTCTAATATTAAATTATTTGCAAACAGCAACAGTTTGGTTGCGAACAAAACACTCTGGTTTGACAGTGGAGAAAGATGGTAAGAATGCCCATTTATTTCTCTGTCCATTCTTCCCCGAAACTTCTATTTTCATTATGCACCTTTCTTTTGAGACTTTTTCAGAGGATCTCTCTTGATTGCAAGACCTTTTTCCCAAATAAATGCACAAAGAAATATAACTAATTTAATAGAGACATTGGTGATTTTATCAGTGTAATCAGAACAAACATATTAGAACATGTTATTGACATTGAACTGTTTATATAGCATACTAATCTGATGAAAATGAGCTGGCAATTTTAGTCTAATAAAAAATATCAAAAAGGAAAATGTGGCATGGGGAGCATTGTAATTCTACCTCGTTTATTTGCTGAAAATGATTTTAGAATACAGAGACAAAAAAGGTCAGTGACATGGAGTATTTCAGAGGTGTTAATGATGGGTAAAGAGAGATTTGCACATACATTTTTTGCAAGTCAAAGGCACAATTCCCTTTACCCAAAGTAAAGGGAATTGTGCGTTCGAGGCTCCTTTTTACAGTGAGTCGAAGTCAAACAAGGCGATTATGTGAATGTAGACCTATGTATTTTACAGGAAGTGAGCTATAATCAATGTCAAGACAACATAATGAAATAGCCCTAAGCTTTCATATATAAGATTCATAATGTTAAGATACCATAATCCAATTGGTAGCATATTACATAGGAAATGCATGCTTGGTGTATAATTTACAATGTTATAATGCGTGTTAACTGGTTTTTTTTTCTATCCTTTGGTTGGCAAATTTCACAATTTAATTTACTCAGCACATTTATAAATGGTGACTTTGATCACAGTTTTGAGGTTTAGGTTGCTTGATGTTTATAGCTAGCTAGCAGCGCAAGCAAATATTGTTGTGCAAATCGCTCTTCACCCGCCATCAACAATCTCTGAAATCCTCCTCCATGCCATTGACCTTATGATTTTGTCTCGTGTTGTAGCAAAGCAAAATCATATAGAATTGTAAAACCAGACACAGCGATGATTGGCTATCCTCCATCTTTTTTGGTTGCGCTTGTCTGAAACTAATGACAGGCGGAACTGTTCCATGCGTGGGAGATTTTCAAACAAAGATTTACTCCTCACCTGATTGGTTAACAGCGGAGTCAGCATTCTATTTGCATAAAGTAGCGCTGAACTTTTCCCATCGCTCTGCTAGCAGGGTTCGTGCTGCGCGTTGCTCAGCGTGCTCCGGTTGAAAACAAATGGGGGCGGACCTTTGTCTGGCGAATTCGGAAGTTGTGGAAACCCTACGTGAGAAAAGGGGACACCAAAGATGTTTATTGCTAAACTCTCTCATTGTTCGATCTGTGGGGACACCGTCTTCCAACTGATGGCGAAACTCAAGTCGCACTGCATTATTTTTGCCTCATGCACCAATTCATGTTGTTACTCCTATGACCAGAGAAAGTGAAATATTTCTTGATATTAAAAAAGACAAAAGCCTCTAATAATACCCACGCAAGCTTATCGGAAACACTTTCCAATACTCATTCATTGCAGCGGCACGCGCATTTTATGGCATATAAAAGTGTTAAACAAAGTCTTGACATTGCTGACTAACAACTTAAATATGAACTTACTCAAAAACAAAAGCTCTTTGCTCTATTCGTTGACTTTCTCTCTAGTCATGTTTTTTTAAGTTTTGAAATCTACCGGCATCAACTTTGCTGTGCGTTCGAGGCTCCTTTTTACAGTGAGTCGAAGTCAAACAAGGCGATTTGAGCTATCTGATTGGCCAGTGGTAAGCTGGCAGGTACACTTGATTTGCTCTCTGTGCCTGCCGGGAAGACGGAGTTTTACCCGCAGACACATTAAATTGTTAAAACAAGGAACGCTTTGGCTTCCAGTCGCTAGGGCTGCTGAATCAAGTGCATCTAACGGGAACAACACAAAACGAATACACAAAAATAGGAATGCTTTATCGTTGTTTTTTTACAGACATTTTTGACGATCGAATAGCAATTCATTGGAGATCGACCAATAGATCGCGACCACTGACATAGCTAATGATTTATCAAATGTAGTTGTAAATACACACTCAACAAAAGTCATAATTAAAGCCTAATAACGTTCCAACCAAATAACATGTGCTGAGCCTGCTGACACTATTTATTTTTATGATAAAAACAGAAAAGAATTCCACTCATTCAATTGGAACAAGTGAATTTGACTTAGTAGACAAGCAAAACCATTGTCTATAGTGTTTAAGACAGTATTGCTGCTGAGGGTTGTCATTTGGCCTAGAACAAACCATAAAACCATAACCATGTTGACTTCCTGCTCTTGCATATACTGAGTTACAGTCTGTGATGTTTAAATACTGGAATGGAAATTTTGAGGTGAAAGAACAGGATGTCATTGTGCTTCATGTTCTATTGAATCTAAATAGGTGCTTGGTTGATGTGTGGTTGTGTTCAACTCCCTGTTCTGACATAAAAATGCATAAACACATTTGCAGAACAATTGAGGTTTTATTCCCTTAACTATCTATGTTGGCTATGTTTTGTACAGATATGAAGGTGGGTTTCAATCTCAAAACCTCAAATATGGCAGCACACTGTTTATAGTGTTGCACACAGTATAGATACCGTCACCAATCTAGATCATACATTAGGCTACACCCAGCCACACAACATAAGCCACACTTTACAACACTCCACTTTCCTGTGGGTGGTGTGTTTATTAATGTGTTATTATAACCAGAGAATATCTCTCTGGTTATAGCTGTGACATAACACATGTGTCTCTCTTGGTGATCCCATGCTGACTGATATTATAAAATCAAGACAACTATCCCATCCTGTGCTCAGAGGTGAAGTACAGCGATTCAAGAAACAGTGTTTCGTGGGTCATTTCTAATTTTATTACAGTTTTAATTAGATCTCCATTGCTCAGATTTCTTGCACATGAATTACACTCAACATAGCTCAGGGACAATTGGTCAAACTAGTCAGTTGTCTGACCTCTTCTAGAGCAGAGCATGTGTTTGGTCAAGTTCTGAATGGATTTGAAGATCAGCTCCCTCAGTGATGTCATCAGTATCATTCCAATCAGAGCATAGTCAAAATGGTGGGAGTTCAAATCATATACTGTACAGTCAGTAGCAGTGTCTGACAGAGCAATCATTTGTTCATAGTTGTGCTTGGTGCCACACCATGGACAATTTAGTTATAGACTTACTAACAGAGTATATCTACTGTATCTGAACTGTTAGACATCACTAAACCTCTTTAGGGTGCCTATAGGTATTCTTATACAAGCTACTACATTTTTCATACAGTGAGAAAACATGACCCTCAATCCAATTGATTATTACTTAGAAATAAAAATACATAATTACATCCAAAACACAGCATTGTAAAAGGCAATAATGCAGCAATTAAACTCTCCATATAATTGTTTACATTTTCATTGGCTGGGGAGGGGAGGAAGGCCAACATAGAAGTATCTTAATCAAGAGAGGACATACAAATGTGTGTTCAGTCACTACAGTATACACTATTCTACATCTGCTAAATGCTGGTAGGAAAACCTTGAGTCTTTGGGGAAACATAGGCAAGCTTATTCTCTTCTATGGTTTCAGTAGTATCGATACAAGGTTCAACTGACTTAAACTGTGAACATACGTTTTTCACGAAACAGAGCTGTACAAATTATACAAAGACTACCTCAGCTCTCTAATTATCTTGATGCAGTAACCACAACCTGTGATTCCTACAATCCAAAAGCAATACATGGAAAATTCAAATCTCTGAGGTCAAATATTTGAACTCATCTTCCCCATATTCAAAGCAGTGTTTGAATAAAGAAACAGAACGGTTTGAGATGTTCTCTCCTCTGATGTGATCAATAATTGACTCCCTTGTGTCACCAGTGGTTTCATGGAGTACACAACAGCAGAACAACCTAGCCATGAGTTATAAATAAATGATGAACCTCTAAGGATGTTTCAGGACTGGTGGTGTTTTAAAATGTGCTATTTTCAGAATTCTGAGAGTAGTGAAAGATGATTGGCTTTGGTTAGGATCATCTGTAGTACAGTAGGCCAACAGTAGTTGCAGTTGACACTGGATTACGAAGAAATCTCCTACTGTGTATGTGACCATCCAACACAGAGAACTCTCTCTGGTATCAAAGTCATGAAGTGGAAAATAAATTAAATATAAAACCCATCCAAGAGGTCAACAATCAGCCATTGAAAAGGGGACAATCCCTTCTTATCTATATACAGTGAATGATATTGATCATAATAACTGTGACAGATGCATCAGTGAGATACAACACATCTCCCTAGTGGACTAACATTCAACTGGTTTATATACAGCGTCTATATGTTCATCCTGCCTGAAACCTGCTATGTCCCTAATAAAAAGACTAAACTTGAATTTAAAGCAATAAACTGAAAATAACTCACTAAGGTTTGCTAGAGCAAATATTGTGGTCCCACCCAATCTGAGCAATAGTCCAGTCATCGGCGTACGTCCCTTACGTGCAACTGTTACCCAATATCACCATGTTTGCCAACATCACTATGTTCCATAATGCTAACGTCCATTGCACCACAATAATGATTGACATCCCACTGTTCTCATTCAAACCTGCAAATAGTGAAAAGAGACATCCAGTGTTAAACTACAGTGAGATAATGAGGAAGGTTTTGGACATGTAGCTTGTCTACTGATTACAGGTTAGTCCTTGGGGTTCTACTAGGGGAGTGATGCACTATCGAAGAGGAAATGGAGTCCAACGCCTACCTAAAATACATTCAGCCAGAAGTTAATTGTGTCATCTTGTGCTGGTTTTTACAACAGTCCGTTTTCAATCAGCCATGTTAGGAAAATGTTCTCTCTCTCTCTGAACAGCACAAGGTATTCTTATTTTTTGTTATTATTCCATTACATTGATGCAAATTCATTCTAGAAATGTCTATTTTGAAGTCATGTTTTTTCTAAAGATATTTACACTGTCCATTTTAATCTGTAACATTTCCATCTTATCAAAAGCAAAGAACAGGAACAACACAAAGACGGTAGCATCATACACCAAATCTGCATGCTTTCATTAAAATAATGGACTTCTCATTACTTTGTTACAATTTTTTTGGTAGCAGTCATTCACTTAACTTAAATGGTACATTTGGTACATTAGTTCAATTATATAGTTCACATCACATGGAATAGGCTCTGGGTGCCGGTTATGTCAGATGCCACAGACTGAAGGAGATGAGGTTGGGCTGAATATCAAAAGACCACCAACCCATTTTACTATGGATTGATAATATATGTTGGTGTAAGTAATAACTAAGTAACAACTAAGTCAATCAAGCTTCAATATCTCACATTCCCTACCCAACCTCCTCATCTCTGCTTAATCATTATAACTGTGCCTGGCTTTGAAAGATGATGTCCTTCATTGACTCATGGAGGTGGGGTTGGCTTGGTGGTCATCATGTCAGAGTCATTGCAGCTTTAGATAGAGAACCAGTTTGTGTGGAGTTTTAGATCAGTTATACTATATTGTTTGTTCACATTTTACACCATTTATCTGTACTGGAATATAATGAATCAGAGCTGTAACACAATCCAATAAAGAATAAACAGATGACATACACAAGAAAGCAAAATGCAGTGTTCAACATTGAGTCAGTTTCTGACAAATACCAATCAATTTGATTAAGAATAAGGGGGTCAACTCAAGCCATTCCAATGGCATTCCTATCCAAGTAGACAGGAGTGAATCTCTCCAAAGGAGATGATTGTTATACTGTGGCATTAATGTCCACCCCTTTATTCTAGACCAGAAGAGTAAGAGGATGGGTCAGTTGGTAATACGTCTCTGTTACTGGTTTACGTTCCAAAAACTGATGTGGGGACATGGTTGGTCAGAGGTTTGGGACATATACCCCCTATTTGCTTGTCAAGTTACATTAAAGTGTTGGTTGTAATGATACATCTTAATACATCATAGGGGGTGTGACTGGGACTGCCCCTAGGAGGGGAAGCAAGGAAAGGGAGCGCCTCGTGTGATTGGGCATGACCGGGAGGCCACACCCACCACCTCAGTTCATTTGCTCAAAGAATTTGTAGGTGGGGTTTTCGTAGCCGTGGTTCTGCATCTTGTTTAGTTGGCGCTCCTCTGGGGTCAGCATGGGGTCAACCTGCTGTGAGACACAGAGGGTCAAATGTCATACTGATACAGTACAATGCTACGGTATAAGGAAGTGCTATCAGCAGGAAGTAGGAGACACTGTATTGTGCTATAAGCATAAAGTGCCTCTCCTACCTGCCGCTGCAGGGAGAGACACTTTGAATACCTGCCTACGACAAGCCAACTGACATTTACTCCTGATGTGTTTCTGTTGCGCCCTCTATAGCCACCATGGTTATGATTTGAACCTGCTGGTCATCTATGAACAAAAACCATCTGGCCTTAATGGCCACATGTATCTCCACCCTGGACAGCCAGAAGAGGGCTGGCCACCCCTCAGAGCCTGATTTCGCTCTAGGTTTCTTCCTATAGTAGGTTTATGCTTTTTAGGGAGTTTTTCCTTGCCTCTGTGCTTCTACATCTGCATTGCTTTCTCTCTGGGGTTTTAGGCTGGGCATCTGTAAAGCACTATGACAACTTCTGATGTAAAAAAGGTTTTATAAAATACATTTGATTGATTGTGTTTAGTTTTAGTTTTATTTTGCATACAGCTAAAATCTGTACAAACAAACAACTAATCAACAAATTGTGAGAGTAATGGAACTGGAAGGGATGATGATCATGATGGATGATCAAGGAAGAACATTTATGGCATTGAGATCGGAGGAAGCCTTAGTCAGTGAAGTCAAAACAATATTTAAACCCACACACTAATGTGCAATAAAGAGATCTACTGAAAGCATCAAAGTGTCCAGGTTCTGTCGGATTCCCTGCCTCCTACCTCCACGATGCCGTGGCTGATGGTGCCATATGGCTTCCTGCGCACCAGCAACAGACTAATCACCATCACCATGGCGATGGCCACGGCAACCACGAGCAACCCCACCATGGCCCCGCGGTTGAACGTCTCCAGGGCGTCTGGTTGCTAAGGACAGAAACAGAAAAGGCGAAGAGAGGGCACAAAGAGGGTAGGATGGAGAAATTAGAGGTTGATATCATCATGGGAATGACTTACAATACCACAAGAGAGGACGGATCCGCCCAACCCAGCCCATCCAGACATCTAGGTAGCAGACTCACCAGTTCATCTGTCTGGATCTCAGGAGACTTGTAGACCACCTGCTTGAGCTCCACAGAGGTGTTAATCTAGAGAGTGAGAGCAAGAGTGAGAGAAAGAGAGAGAGAGGGGGTTATTTAATAGGTCATTACAGAGGAAGTACCACAGAATTAAATAGAACACATTAACTACATATCTATGGGAGTTGACTTCCTGCTGTGGGAGGATGTCATAGTAAGTGAGTAAAAATGTTGCAGTTTATCACGTGGAGGCTGCAGTGCGACACAAGCTATTTTTCCATATACACATGAGGGGGTGAGATACAAAGTGGGTAGGGATGGAGGGAGAGAAGGAGAGATGATTGACATAATGTGCGTCAGCGTAACTCTTGGCTGTGCTGTAAACACAAGTGCAAGTAGGATGCCATGTCTGTAAAGTGACGTGTATGTTTGCAATAAAAACAATATAGATGTTTCTCACTTTCTCCTCATATTCATACGTGGGGCTTCTCTCAGATGTGGCATAGTCATACTCGTCTGTAGAGGCTGAGTGCAGAAGCAGAAAACACACAGATTCAGCCATGATCAACTTCAACTTTTTATTTCTTTGAAAATGACATTTTGGCAGACAAATATCACACTTCATGTCCCTTCCCTTTAACTCACCTTTCTTAGTGTTGGGCTGTGGGTCTAGAGAAAAATAAAAATGTTAACTGCTGCTTGTATTCAAATAAATGAATGAATTCCTGAACTATTTGAAGAGGAAACATTTTGTGTGTATGCGTGCATTCATGAGTGTCTGTGTGTGTGTGTCCGTACCGATGCGGGGTGGGTAGGGCCTGTTCTGGAAGGCTCTCTCCTCCTCTTCCTCATCATCCTTCTCCTCCTCACTCTCGGCAGGAAGCAGCTCCTCGGTGGTGCGTGTCTCAGAGAAGGAAGTGGTCATGAGCTCACTGATGTCTCCTCGCTCCGCCTTCACCAGCTCCTCTACAGGGATGGAGGGAGAAACAAGCAGGTTTTAAAACACAGGAAAGGTGTTTAGAGAAATACAATAAACTAAAATGCTACCCAGCTTGATATACAGTACAGTATAATGTATTTACGGTAAAACTGTTATTTACACCTTATATACACCAATCCTTTATTTTCTGAATGAAAGTTCCCTAGAGAAATTTCAAGATAATAATAACCTAATAATTAGATAATGTGTATTTTGAACTTTGAATGTCTTACAACATGATAAATGCTAGCTTATCTCTTTCTAAATGTCTTATGAATGAACTAAAACATAAATATTAGGACAGGGGCAGTAACCCCACATCCTGGTCTACATGGAGAGTAGAGAGGAGTGTAGCGTACGGATATCATCGTGCAGCTCCTCAGCCAAGGCAGGGACCTTGTAGAGTAAAGCCAAGCTCTGGTTCATCCTCTCCTCAATCACATGGAGATGTGTGTAGACCTGCAACCCCAAGATATCAATGTTGGTTAGGTTCATTACAAGGCAAAGCCCCCACCGAGTCTGAAAGAGTCGTGTGTTGGTTTAATGTATTGACATTTACAAGTGAAAATGAGTTTTGCTGTAAAGGATAATTATGACATCAGGTGTTGATCATTTTGTTAAAGGGGCAATCTGCAGTTGCTACATGCATTTTTGGACATATAAATAAATGATATGTACCCATTGATTCTTGACAAATATAATTTATAAACGCCCCATGAGCTTAGCTCAACTGTGGTACCTCATTAGAACCCAACCTATAAGCTTGTTTTACTCCAATAGCCTCAAAAACATAATTGATATCATGAATGGTCAGTCACAGTATCCATAGCTCTGTCTATGAATTTGAGAGTGGTTACATTTCTCCAGCCCGATCCCTCAGCTTTTTACCGAAACAGGGGCGGGGATACACTTTTTTATTTATTGTTTCAACAGCTGATTGCCCCTTTAAGAGTTATTTCATGAGCATCAGTTTTCATGAAGCAGCATCACTGCTTAAGGAAGATGTACAGTATCTTTTCATCCTAGTATATTCCGGTATATTTTCATTTCACACCTGGAACTTCATCTGCTCAGCCTTCTGGGGGTCGACGGCCTCAATGTGCTGGTAGTGTCTCAGTGTGTGTCTGCGGTCCTTCTGCTCTGCTGCCATGTATCGCTTCAGAGCCTGCAGCACCCGCTCCGGCTGTTGAGAGAAGAGGGATATTATAGTCAGAGAATGGAGGGGGTGGAGAAGGTGTGGAAGAAATGAACAATACACTACAGTCCACTCATACTCTCAGCCTAACAAATATACACTGAGTATACCAAACATAAGGAACACCTTCCAAATATTGAGTTGCACCTCTCCCTTTGCCCTAAGAACAGCCTCAATTCAGGGTATGGACTCTACAAGGTGTCGAAAGCGTTCCACAGGGATGCTGCCCCATGTTGACTCCAATGCTTCCCACAGTTGTGTCAAGTTGTCTGGATGTCCTTTGGGTGGTGGACCATTCTTGACACACACAGGAAATTGTTGAGAGTGAAAAACCCAGCAGCGTTGCAGTTCTGTACAGTCATGTTCTCTGCCTAAGAAAATGTAGATATCCCTGCTGCCCCTGCTGTCTGCGGACCTGAGGGGGCTCGGCCTGCACAGCGGTCAGGTAGCTCTCCAAGGCCAGTCTGCGGTTGTTGTTGAGGGTGGCCACCACGCGGGCCAGGTGGGTCTCCACCAGCCTCTGTCTCTCCCCTGCCACCTGCTCCTCCAGAGTCTGCAACACAGACTGGAAATGCTGGGGGGAGAGGAGAGGAGGGGGATCATTGTTGTGTTAATAGGTATATGAGTGTCCGTCTCCCATCTTTTATCCCCTTCTCCTTTCTTCCATCCTCTCTTCCTATTCCATCTTCTTACCTCATTAAGGGCCTGGCGGTCAGACTTGGGCAGGTTCTTGGATTGGTTGTCAGCCTCAGCCCATTCTTTCATGATCTGAAAAGGCAAGATGAATTAACGTCATTCTCACACACAGATTTCCGCAGACAGGAATCCACTGAGAACCATTCTGATGTTTAAAATGCTCCATATCCACCTCAATCTACAGCTACTAAGAAAGTCTGTCTGTTTATGGGTATCCACTTGGCTTGGTTCACTTGAACAGTGGGACAATCTCAATTGTATACTCCTCGCGTCCTCTCTCCTCACCTCCTTCTCAAAACCCATTGTATGAGAAAGCCAGCACCCCCCCGACCTTCTCCTCCAATCGGTTTTGAGAAGCAGTTGAGGAGAGAGGACACAAAGAGTATTCAATTGTGATTCTCCCAATATATTAATATTGCATTAAGACCTCACTTCAGGTCCCAGAGCAATTTGCCCCCGACTGTCAACAGTGGGTTCTGTAGGAGATCACAGATATGGAAACAGCACAGCAGGCCTGGCTTCATCTTATTGGTTCATTGCCTGTCCAAACCAGCCTCCCTGCCCACCTTACCTCGTTGATACGTTTCATTCGCCGCTCCTCCAGGTCCATCTTGGCACGCAGGAAGTTGGCGTGTTCACTGTCGTCCCCTGGCATCTCGAAGTAAACATCCACACCATCTGTGGGGCGAGGGGTGGGTACTGCAGAGGAGAAGGGGATAAGAAGAGGATGAGAATGAGAGGATGGAAAACAAAAGAGAAGAGAGAGAGAGAGAGAGATGGAGGTACAGGCAGTGCAGCAGAATGAAAGACAGGGGGAAGATGAGGGAGACAGAAAGATAGCCCAATCATTGCCATTACCCAGGGAGAGAGAGAGAACCAGACAGCCATTGATCCAGATAGTAGGGTGAACAGTCAGCATTATTGAGTTGGAGACGTGTAGTGCTGTAAATACATCAGCCAGCTACTCCTGTCTGCTATATCCAGCCAGACAGATAGGCATGGTGAGTGCGTGCGTGCGTGCGCGCCCTTGCATGCATGCGTGCGTATGTGTAATCATCGTTAGTCTATTACAGAGAGATAGTGTGTGAGAGAGAAAGTATTGGAGATGCTAACTGGGCACTACAGTTCATTCCCCAGTAAGTAAGAGTAAGTGGGAGATGGGAGAGTAATGTCAGCATTTACCCAGTCTTTTTACTACCCTGTTAACCACTCTAAGGGTAGCAACTACAGTCTATTCCCTTACTGAGACTGGCCTTTAGAGAGAAAGGTCCACACTAGACACAAAACCTAGACACTACTTAATACCCCACTTCTCCACTTTTGTAGGTAAGAATATAGACAATATGGATCAAATTCCATCTAGGGCAAAGTGGTATTCTTATAAAGCTTATGCCCATGAAATCCTCTCAGATCTAGTTGAGAGGTGGTAATTAGGGGCTAAGAATTGTTTCTGGACAGGGCGAAGATGTAACTGTGAAATAGAAGGTAGATGGTTACTCACGGCTGTCTCCCCTGGTCTGGGGTGGGGATGTGGAGGGGTTGCGACCAGTCTGACCCTGGCCTTTCTCATAGTAGAAGGAGTCTGTGTAGTCAGAAGCCTGGTAGGGGCCAGAGTCAATGGAGTACTCATACTCCTCTGGGTCTTTCACTGCTGCTGCAACCTCCTGCTGCTGCTGCTGCTCCTCCTCCTCCTCCTCCTCTTCCTCCTCCTCCTCCTCCTCTTCCTCATCATCCTCTACTGCCTCCTCCTCTTCCTCATCCACCACCTGCTCATTCTCTTCCACCAACTCATCGTCTTCCTCCTCCATGTCTGCCTCGTCCACATCGGTGTCAGGAGAGGGGCTTGGGGTGGGTGTTGTCACTTTGACTCTGGGAATGAGGTACAAGGTCAAACATTATGATCATCATCATCACCACAAACACAGCAGGGGTAATGGGACTCACCCTGTGTTGACTTTAACCTGAGGGGTGAGGGCCTGGGGTCCTGCTGGGAGAACGTCCCCTCCCTCTGTCTCCCCCCTGCCACTGGACCCGCCCCTCCCCGGGCAGCACACATACTCCACCCCACGGAAACGTTCGCCGCACGGCAACAGCATCCCATAACTATGCAGCTCCAGACTGTCTGCTGTGCAGGCCTGAAACAGAAAGGATGAGAGAAATCTGTTAAACATGAATCAAGACTGGAAAAGACCAAGGTGAACTAGAGAGAGATCAGGGGTGCATAGAAAAAGAGAGGAAATGTGAGTGTGATCAAAGGGAACTAACTAGCAGGAGGAATGGAACACGACAGGGGGTAACCTCTTCCTCAGCATGATGAAGGTGAATTATAAAAACTGCCTCACCTCCCTGGCCTCTAATGCACCCCTTCACCTCCCTGGCCTCTAATGCACCCCCTCACCTCCCTGGCCTCTAATGCACCCCCTCACCTCCCTGGCCTCTAATGCACCCCCTCACCTCCCTGGCCTCTAATGCACCCCCTCACCTCCCTGGCCTCTAATGCACCCCCTCACCTCCCTGTCCTCTAATGCACCTCCTTACCTCCCTGGCCTCTAATGCACCTCCTCACCTCCCTTGTCTCTAATAAACTGTCTCACCTCCCTGGAATATAATAAATTACCACACCTCCCTGGCCTATAATAAACTCCTCTAGCTGCTCATTCTGCTGATGCAGTATGATACTGTGTTACACTACACCCAGCTGGGTACAGTTAGCTTCCAGCCCCAGTCTTTTACTGCAGTCTACACTGCAGTTTTGTTATTGACTCAATTAGTCCAAGTCAAAGTTTAATGTCTTATAGAAGTCTATGCTAACTCTCTATAAAGAGTCCTAGCGGTGTTAAAACCCAATTAAAACTTAAGAAATGAATTGAAAAATGAACATGTAATATCATTTAGGCATAATTTAATTAACTCTAATATAATCTTAGTTAATATAATGTCGCTCCGCCCGCACCTCCTTGGCTATGTTGTGCCAGTAGACGTAGCTCTCACAGGCATCCATCTGCTCCTGGTGCAGGAAACGGCATCGGTCTGGAACCAACAGGGCCTCACTCACATACTCACCCACTGCAGAGCGAGAGAGAGAGAGAGAGCGAGAGAGAGAGAGAGGAGGGAAATGGAATGAGAATATTTTATATTTTAATACTTGCCTTGGTTGTAACATTTTTTAATTGATAAAGAATGTTGATAAACATCCATAAACCCAAGAGAGGGAGAAGGAGGGAGGGAGAAGGAGAGGAGAGAGGAGAGAAGGAGAGAGAGAGAGAAGGAGAGAGAGCGAAGGAGAGAGAGAGAGAAGGAGAGAGAGAGAGAAGGAGAGAGAGAGAGAGAGAGAGAGAAGGAGAGAGAGAGAGAGAGAGAGAGAGAAGGAGAGAGAGAGAGAGAGAGAGAGAAGGAGAGAGAGAGAGAGAGAGGGAGAGAGAGAGAGAGAGAGGGAGAGAGAGAGAGAGAGAGAGGGAGAGAGAGAGAGAGGGAGAGGGGGAGAAGGAGAGAGAGAGAGAGAGGGAGAAGGAGAGAGAGAGAGAGAGCATTGAACTAGAAAGGTCCAGTATAATAAGATAATGCCAACTCATTACAGTGCCTCTGCACTGTCTGGGCTGAGGACGAGGTGGGAAGTGGAGATTGAGCCAGAACACAATGGTGTGCTGCTGCCTGCAGTTCTACTTTCAATAGCTGCAGCCAGTCAGTCAGTCAGTCAAGGACAGAACAATGTGAAATATGCTTAATTTCAGATTTTAATTCCATCGGTCACAATAGTGAAATTAATAACTTTTGTACTTTACAGGTTCTAGAGAAGTTACAGTTGTATTTATTAACAAATAAGCCATATATTATGCATTATTAAGGTGTCGAGAATGATTAAAAATCGAATAAAATTATATTGGGGACGGCAGGTAGCTTAGTGGTAAGAGCGTTGAACTAGTAACCGAAAGGTTGCAAGATCGAATCCCCGAGCTGACAAGGTAAAAATCTGTCGTTCTGCCTCTAAACAAGGCAGTTAACCCACTGTTCCTAGGCCGTCATTGAAAATAAGAATTTGTTCTTAACTGACTTGCCTAGTTAAATAAAGATAAAATAAAAACAATTTTTTAAAAAATGCAAAAAGTCTGGGTAGCCATTTGATTAGGTGTTCAGGAGTTTTAGGGCCTTCCTCTGACACTGCCTGGTATAGAGAGCCTGGATGGCAGGAAGCTTGGCCCCAGTAATGTACTGAGCCGTTCGCACTACCCTCTGTAGAGGCCGAGCAGTTGCCATACCAGGCAAGTTAGGATGCAGTCAGGATGCTCTCGATGGTGCAGCTGTAGAACCTTTTGAGGATCTGAGGACCCATGCCAAATCTTTTCAGTCTCCTGAGGGGGAATAGGTTTTGTCGTGCCCTCTTCATGACGGTCTTGGTGTGCTCAGACCATGTTGGTTTGTTGAACTTGAAGCTCTCAACCAGCTCTACTACAGCCCCGTCGATGAGAATGTGGGCGTGCTCACAGATCATTGCACCTGTACATAGCCCATGTGTAAATAGCCCATCCAACTACCTCATCGCCATACTGCATTTATTTATTTATTTATCTTGCTCCTTTGCACCCCAGTATCTCTACTTGCACATTCATCTTCTGCACATCTACCATTCCAGTGTTTAATTGCTATATTGTAATTACTTCACCACCATGGCTTATTTATTGCCTTACCTCCCTTATCCTACCTCATTTGCACATGCTGTATATATACACTTGTTCTACTGTATTATTGACTGTATGTTTGTTTATTCCATGTGTAACTCTGTGTTGTTGTATGTGTCGAACTGCTTTGCTTTATCTTGGCCAGGTCGCAGTTGCAAATGAGAACATGTTCTCAACTAGCCTACCTGGTTAAATAAAGGTGAAATAAAAAAATAAAAATGAGTATCATTCAGGGCTAGGATATGGTGTATCATTCAGGGCTAGGATATGGGTGTATCAGTACTTGATTGTATCAATATTAGGGTATTGGCATGTGGGTGTTAGGGTTAGGGCATGGGGAGAGAGGGATGGGGTGTGTGGGTAATTGGGTTGAGGTGTGTGGGTAAATTAGCTGAGGTATATACAGTAGATATTGGGGCAAATGTCTGTTCATTTTATTATAGGCAGAGCACTGTATGATCCCACCAGTCACAATTATTTTTTACATACTTTTCAATTACTATAATTTTTTTAAGCAATTTGGATTACATGTTAGGGTTACTAATGGCATAAAATGTGCATAGTGGCATGTTTGGTAAAATGTGGGGACAAGTGGGTTAATATTCAACACAGACTGAAAGACCTTTCCACCATTTTAATGGAGTGAAGCTCTTTGGTGCACCTGACAAAGCTTTGACAATGGAATCCATTCAAATGAACTATTAGACAGTACTATGTCCGTTTCTATTATTACTTCCCCGAGGCTGAATTTGAACGCTACTTAACCATATCATGGAAATGACATGCTTTGTATTAAACATAATGATGACATGTTACTTATTAATATAATAAAGTTATCCTCGGATATGGGGTGGGTGATCAAAGGGAAGTTGTGCAATGTTTTGAGTGATGTTTGTGTAGGGATATGCTGAAGATTAGAAGGATGATGATGCTGAGGGTGCAGACATTGCAGACGTGTTGTTCTTACCCTGGCAGCGGTAGGGCATGACGATGAAGGGGCGTGTCTGGCAGTGGCCCCAGCCCTTCTTACACCAGGCTGGGATGGTGACGGGGCTGGAGGACTCCTCCACATGGGAGATCTGTAGGGCTGGGTACATCTGGTTGGACAGATGGACAGGCAGACAGACGGCGGGAGAGAGACAGAAAGACAGAGGGAGGGACAGATGGATGGATGATATGGACAGACAGGACAACAGAGAGGAGAGAGACAACAGGGTCAGACAAATGGAGAGGGGAAAAGGAGTGTTGAGGGGAGAGGAGACGTACAGTACAGACAGAGGGAGAGAGAGAGGAGGAGAGGGAGAGAGGAGGAGAGGGCAAGAGGGAGTAGGAGAGGGAGAGAGGAGGAGAGAGGATAGCACAATCAATAGGGAGAAAGGTAAAAAGGAGACTCATGCAACGGTCTGAAACACTTTGGCCCTAAGGGTCTATTTTCTGACGATGCACGTCGTACACTGAAATTCTCCTTAAGTTGTAAGGAAAATTCCAGTCTGAAAACAAGTTGACCTATACAATCCCACTTCCAATTCTTTCCAAAATCCCAATTTCACATCTGACTACTTTCAATTAAAATGTAGGGCAATGGCATAAGCACAGCCCTATAATGAGGTTTAATGGATTGAGAAATGTATTTGGCACGCTGTCTGAGACCCGGATCCACAGACGTTGAGGAAAAAGAAATCACAGATGCATAATGAGCTGGGTAATCACATTACAGCCATTTCAACTGTGTGACTGCTGTTTGCTTTGCCCGCTGTGCTTCATTTAGCCACCAGGTGGCGCATGATGTCCTTTTATAAAAACAGGCTCCTTGCTCTTGTTGGGGAGGGGGAGCAGCGAGTCTCTAATCAAACCAAGGCTGTGGCAAGGCCTGTCATGCCATTGATATGCCTTAAGTTTGGCATGCAGGAGACTGTCAGGAATTAGGAGGATAAACGTGGCAGGAGGAAGATTGATGGATGGTAGTATTAATATTCAGGAAATATCAATAAATATTTCCTCCTGACCACCATCACTGCACTATACATACATACATACATACATACATACATACATACATACATACATACATACATACATACATACATACATACATACATACATACATACATACATACATACATACATACATACCATACATACCATACATACCATACCATACCTACCATAGGACAAGACAAACCAAGTGAGACAGATTGGGAGATTAGGGTTGGTTACTCCTGCTCCTATTCATAATGTTGTGTGAGGTATCTATCTATCTGTACCAGTCTGTCCACCCATTTACAGTGCATTCAGAAAGTATTCACACCCCTTGACGTTTTCCAAATGTTGTTGTTACAGCCTGAATTTAAAATGGATAAAAATGTAGATTTTGTCACTGGCCTACACACAATTCCCCATAATGTCAAAGTGGAATGATGTTTTTAAATGTTTACAAATCAATTTAAAATTAAAAGCTGAAACGTCTTGAGTCAATAAGTATTCAAACCCTTTGTTATGGCAAGCCTAAATAAGTTCAGGAGTAAAAATGTGCTTAACAAGTCACATAATAATCATTTTACATTTACATTTTAGTCATTTAGCAGACGCTCTTATCCAGAGCGACTTACAAATTGGTGCATTCACCTATAATATCCAGTGGAACAACCACTTTACAATAGTGCATCTAAATCTTTTAAGGGGGGGGGTTAGAAGGATTACTTTATCCTATCCCAGGTATTCCTTGAAGAGGTGGGGTTTCAGGTGTCTCCGGAAGGTGGTGATTGACTCCGCTGTCCTGGAGTCAATCACCACCTTCCGGAGACACCTGAAACCCCAATAAGTTGCATGGACTCACTCCGTGTGCAATAGTGAATGACTACCTCATCTCTGTACCCCACACACACACACACACACACACACACACAAATATATGTAACGTCCTTCAGTCAAGCACTGAATTTCAAACACAGATTCAACCACAAAGACCAGAGATGTTTTCCAATGCCTCGCAAAGAATGGCACCAATTGGTAGATGGGTAAAAAATATATATATCCCTTTGAGCATGGTGAAGTTATTAATTACACTTTGGATGGTGTATCAATACACCCAGTCACTACAAAGATACAGGTGTCCTTGCTAACTTAGTTGCCGGAGAGGAGAGAAACCGCTCAGGAATTTCACCATGTGGCCAATGGTGACTTTAAAAGAGTTAGAGTTTAA
Organism: Salmo salar; assembly: GCF_965601325.2. Classification (NCBI taxonomy): domain Eukaryota; kingdom Metazoa; phylum Chordata; class Actinopteri; order Salmoniformes; family Salmonidae; genus Salmo; species Salmo salar. The sequence goes on from NC_138292.1 coordinate 26,431,308, forward strand.
TGGCTGTGGTAGGATAAAAATGATCAACAACATTGTAGTTACCGTATGCCACAATACTAACCTATTTGACAGACTGAAAAGAAAGAAGTCTGTACAGAAGAAAAATATTCCAAAACATGCATTCTGTTTGCAACAAGGCACTAAAGTAAAACTGCAAAAAATGTGGCAAAGCAATTCCATTTTTGTCCTGAATATGTTTGTGTCAAATCCAACACAACACATTACTGAGTACCACTCTCCATATGTTCAAGCATAGTTGTGACTGCATCATGTTATGGGTATGCTTGTAATCGTTTGCAAAAACATGTTTTCACTTTGTCATTATTGTGTGTATAATTTGTTTTTACTGCATATTGAATTCAGTCTGTAACAATAAGTCAAGGGGTATGAATACTTTCTGAAGGCACTGAATCTACCACTATCTTTATATCCATAAACCCATCTAAAGTATCTGCTCTCTAGTATGCTATTGCAGCAGCATTGGAGATGAGCTGAGCATTACAGTGCAGTAACAGTGCAGTATGAGGTCGATCTCATAACCATAGCTGTGTTGTTGGCTCCTACCTCTTGGCAGTAGGACAGAATCTGGTTGGGTTCTGTGAAGCAGCCCTGGCGGCCCTGAGGGTCAGGCTCCCATTGGCCAGTCTCAGGGTTCATGTGCAGCAGCTGACGCCCACAGAACATGGCAATCTGCGGCTCAGCCACCAGGGGCCCTGGTCCATTCACCTCAGCCATGGCCAAGGCCTAGAGAGAGGGAGTTAGACAGGGAGAGGAGAGGGGGTGAGGTGTGGTAGAAAGAGAAGAGAGAAGTTGAGAAATAGATGGAAGGAGAGAGGGATGAAGGTAGAAAGGTGGGGGGAGAGAAATACTTTGTTATGGTTGTCCTGAGAGAGAGTGTAATGTTTACTGTTAATTTGTATTGTTTATTTCTATTTTGTTTATTATCTACTTCACATGCTTTGGCAATGTTAACATATGTTTACCATGCCAATAAAGTCCTTGAATTGAATTGTGTGAGAGAGAGAAGAGTTGTCAATACAAACAAAGTGGTTGGATAATATCGAGTTTGAGAATGAAGGACAGGACCTTAGATTAGTCTAAATGTACCCGCTGATACAATCTCTCTGATCTATCTCCCAACACAAACAATGGCTTAGCTGCAGAGAGAGTGAGTGTGTGTATACATCGTTGCATCCATTCTGTGTGTGTGTGCATGCATATATATACACAGTTGAAGTCGGAAGTTTACATACACCTTATTTAAACTCAGTTTTTCACAATTCCTGACATTTAATCCTAGTAAAAATTCTCTGTCTTAGGTCAGTTAGGATCACCACTTTATTTTAAGAATGTGAAATGTCAGAATAATAGTAGAGAAAAATATTTATTTCAGCTTTTATTTCTTTCATCACATTCCCAGTGGGTCAGAACTTTACATACACTCAATTAGTAGCCTTCCACAAGCTTCCCACAATAAGTTGGGTGAATTTTGGTCCATTCCTCTTGACAGAGCTGGTGTAACTGAGTCAGGTTTGTAGGTCTCCTTGCTCGAACACGCTTTTTCAGTTCTGCCCACACATTTTCTATGGGATTGAGGTCAGGGCTTTGTGATTGCCACTCCAATACCTTGACTTTGTTGTCCTTAAGCCATTTTGCCACAACTTTGGAAGTATGCTTGGGGTCATTGTCCATTTGGAGGCGCATCTGCGACCAAGCTTTAACGTCCTGACTGATGTCTTGAGATGTAACTTCAATATATCCACATAATTTACCTCCCTCATGATGCCATCTATTTTGTGAAGTGCACCAGTCCCTCCTGCAGCAAAGCACCTCCACAACATGATGCTACCACCCATGTGTGCTTCACGGTTGGGATGGTGTTCTTCGGCTTGCAAGCCTCACCATTTTTCCTCCAAAAATAATGATGGCCATTATGACCAAACAGTTCTATTTTTGTTTCATCAGACCAGAGGACATTTCTCCAAAAAGTACGATCTTCGTCCCCATGTGCAGTTGCAAACCGCAGTCTGGCTTTTTTAATGGCAATTTTGGAGCAGTGGCTTCTTCCTTGCTGAGCGGCCTTTCAGGTTATGTCGATATAGGACTCGTTTTACTGTGGATATAGATACTTTTGTACCCGTTTCCTCCAGCATCTTCACAAGGTCCTTTGCTGTTGTTCTGGGATTGATTTGCACTTTTTGCACCAAAGTACGTTCATCTCTAGGAGACAGAATGCGTCTCCTTCCTGAGCGGTATGATGGCTGCATGGTCCCATGGTGTTTATACTTGCGTACTATTGTTTGTACAGATGAACGTGGTACCTTCAGGTGTTTGGAAATTGCTCCCAAGGATGAACCAGACTTGTGGAGGTCTACAATTTGTTTTCTGAGGTCTTGGCTGATTTCTTTTCATTTTCCCATGTTGTCAAGGAAAGAGACTCTGAGTTTGAAGGTAGGCCTTGAAATACATTCACAGGTACACCTCCAATTGACTCAAATGATGTCAATCAGCCTATCAGAAGCTTCTAAAGCCATGACGTCATTTTCTGGATTTTTCCAAGCCGTTTAAAGGCACAGTCAACTTAGTGAATGTAAACTTCTGACCCACTGGAATTGTGATACAGTGAAATAATCTGTCTGTAAACAAATGTTGGAAAAATTACTTGTGTCATGCACAAAGTAGATGTCCTAACCGACTTTTTATATACACTGCTCAAAAAAATAAAGGGAACACTTAAACAACACAATGTAACTCCAAGTCAATCACACTTCTGTGAAATCAAACTGTCCACTTAGGAAGCAACACTGATTGACAATTCATTTCACATGCTGTTGTGCAAATGGAATAGACACCAGGTGGAAATTATAGGCAATTAGCAAGACACCCACAATAAAGGAGTGGTTCTGCAGGTGGGGACCACAGACCACTTCTCAGTTCCTATGCTTCCTGGCTGATGTTTTGATCACTTTTGAATGCTGGTGGTGCTTTCACTCCAGTGGTAGCATGAGACGGAGTCTACAACCCACACAAGTGGCTCAGGTAGTGCAGCTCATCCAGGATGGCACATCAATGCGAGCTGTGGCAAGAAGGTTTGCTGTGTCTGTCAGCGTAGTGTCCAGAGCATGGAGGCGCTACCAGGAGACAGGCCAGTACATCAGGAGGCGTGGAGGAAGCCGTAGGAGGGCAACAACCCAGCAGCAGGACCGCTACCTCCGCCTTTGTGCAAGGAGGAGCAGGAGAAGCACTGCCAGAGCCCTGCCAAATGACCTCCAGCAGGCCACAAATGTGCATGTGTCTGCTCAAACGGTCAGAAACAGACTCCATGAGGGTGGTATGAGGGCCCAACGTCCACAGGTGGGGGTTGTGCTTACAGCCCAACACCGTGCAGGACGTTTGGCATTTGCCAGAGAACACCAAGATTGGCAAATTCGCCACTGGCGCCCTGTGCTCTTCACAGATGAAAGCAGGTTCACACTGAGCACGTGACAGACGTGACAGAGTCTGGAGACGCCGTGGAGAACGTTCTGCTGCCTGCAACATCCTCCAGCATGACCGGTTTGGCAGTGGGTCAGTCATGGTGTGGGGTGGCATTTCTTTGGGGGGCCGCACAGCCCTCCATGTGCTCGCCAGAGGTAGCCTGACTGCCATTAGGTACCGAGATGAGATCCTCAGACCCCTTGTGAGACCATATGCTTGTGCGGTTGGCCATGGGTTCCTCCTAATGCAAGACAATGCTAGACCTCATGTGGCTGGACTGTGTCAGCAGTTGCTGCAAGAGGAAGGCATTGATGCTATGGACTGGCCCGTCCGTTCCCCAGACCTGAATCCAATTGAGCACATCTGGGACATCATGTCTCGCTCCATCCACCAACGCCACGTTGCACCACAGACTGTCCAGGAGTTGGCGGATGCTTTAGTCCAGGTCTGGGAGGAGATCCCTCAGGAGACCATCCGCCACCTCATCAGGAGCATGCCCAGGCATTGTAGGGAGGTCATACAGGCACGTGGAGGCCACACACACTACTGAGCCTCATTTTGACTTGTTTTAAGGACATTACATCAAAGTTGGATCAGCCTGTAGTGTGGTTTTCCACTTTAATTTGGAGTGTGACTCCAAATCCAGACCTCCATGGGTTGATAAATTGGATTTCCATTGATTATTTTTGTGTGATTTTGTTGTCAGCACATTCAACTATGTAAAGAAAAAAGTATTTCATAAGATTATTTCTTTCATTCAGATCTAGGATGTGTTGTTTAAGTGTTCCCTTTATTTTTTTGAGCATATATATATATATATATATATATATATATATATATATATATATATATATATATATATATATATATATATATATGAGACAGGAGAGAGAGAGAGAAAAATGGACTTTCAAGCTAATGCATATACCATTGTCTCACACTGTAGCTACAGTGATAGAGAATATTGGCAGAGACAAAGATCATAAAAGATGTATACCAGATCATGCATTGAGTGACACCCAAAGCCAATGGAAAGTCTGACTTATCGACTGAAACTACGCCCTGGTTTTGTTAGCAATGTTAAGAGTTGATAATATAAAGATAGGCTGGATAAATAGGAAATGTACAACAACTATATACTGTAAAGCCTGCTCCCATCTGCCCCTCTTATCCTCTTTCTACCACTCCCCTCTATTCTCTCAATCTCTGCCCTACTGTTTCTCTCCCTTAGCTCTTTCTCTTTTCCTCTCCCTCTCTTTCTGCCTCTTTCTCCCCCCTCTCTCCACCCTCACCCCTCCTTCCTACCCCCTCTCTCCCCCTCTCTCCACCCTCCCCCCTCCTTCCTACCCTCTCTCAGCAGCCTGCTAGGATGTTGTTATTGATCATGGGATCCGTTCCCTCTGCCTGCAGCCTGGGGGTCGGGCCCAGGGGAGGCACCGTGGAGGAACAAACACCAGCCGGCCCCGGCCCCGCTGCTCCCAGTCAGGTATTAATACAAGCTCATTGACAGCCGGGCCACTTCAAGTACATTAACACACAGGAGAGGGAGGGAGGAGGGGTGAGAGTAGGAGTGGAAGGGAGAAGAAAGGAGGAGAGTAGAGTGGAGGAGGAGGGGAGACGATGTACACACTGCATGAGAAAATCTCCCCAGATGTAGAGACCAAACATGCTCGTTTTCTAACACAAGCTGAGTATTATGACGTCAATGCCTCAGTAGGATTATTTTAGAAAGGGACATAGAGGGATGGAGTTATCAGGTGTTGTGTTCACGCGTACAGTATATATAGCACAGAGATATGACTCCTCTTTGGTGCGGAAAAAGTAGAGGAATATTTCAAAGACATGCTTGAACATCTACCTAACAAATAATTTAGCTCAGTCTTGCCATTCTTCTGGCTTAACAGCCAATAGTCACTTATGAAAACTGATATGACAGAAAGTTCAAACAATATCCCTATCCACACTGAAACTGGCAACCCAGAACCCATTCAACACGTCTTATGACTGGCCCAACTGCTTTAATCTCCATAGACAGACAGATGGACTGACAGGCAAGAAGAGCAACACTCAGCCTATTAGCATCAAGATGCCCAGGGGTAAGGGGGAGAGGAAAAAGAGAGAGAGGAAAGCAGGGCGAGTGACGTCTGATCAAAGGGAAGTTCTGCCTCAGCCGACTGCTGCTAAAGTGTTTGAAGTTCTAATTAAAATTTATATCGGAAATAAATATATACAAAATCCATGAATAAATATACAATAAATATAATAAGGACCGGAGGAGTCTGAGCATTAGAGCCCCACTAGATATGAATGGAAACTATGATAACGAGTTCATTGGATTATAATTAAAGCTGAATGGACGTGGCCGAGCGAGGCCTTGAGGAATGGGGTTTGGAGCTCCAGAATGGTGCAGAGACACCCAATTTATTTGGAGTTCAGCGATAATTAACAAAGCACAGAGCTAAGGTTAAAATCTCCATGAGTGACTACTGGTACTGTACATGGCTTTATTAATTCAAGTCCTTATGACTACTGGTACTGTAGTGACTTTATTAATTCAAGTCTTTATGACTACTGGTACTGTACATGGCTTTATTAATTCAAGTCCTTATGACTACTGGTACTGTAGTGGCTTTATTAATTCAAGTCTTTATGACTACTGGTACTGTAGTGGCTTTATTAATTCAAGTCTTTATGACTACTGGTACTGTAGTGACTTTATTCATTCAAGTCTTTATGACTACTGGTAGTGTAGTGACTTTATTCATTCAAGTCTTTATGACTACTGGTACTGTAGTGACTTTATTCATTCAAGTCCTTATGACTACTGGTACTGTAGTGACTTTATTCATTCAAGTCCTTATGACTACTGGTACTGTAGTGACTTTATTCATTCAAGTCCTTATGACTACTGGTACTGTAGTGACTTTATTCATTCAAGTCCTTATGACTACTGGTACTGTAGTGACTTTATTAATTCAAGTCTTTATGACTACTGGTACTGTACATGGCTTTATTAATTCAAGTCTTTATGACTACTGGTACTGTAGTGACTTTATTAATTCAAGTCCTTATGAATACTGGTACTGTACATGACTCAACCTCCTATATACAGTAAGTGGACATAGAAACTGTTTGCATATTATTAAGAGTGGTGCTAAGAGATGTTGATTTCTGCTGAACTGGCAGCTTTCTGGGAGCATGTTATTGATGTGTGTTAAGGAATGTGTGTGTGTGAGAATAAAAGTGCCTGCTTAAGCTACACACAGCCCACACTGACAAGCCACTGTGCCTGCTGAGGTAGTGGTTAAATAGATATGTCTCTTCGACTCAGGGAAGGTCAACTCCACAAAAAAATATTCTGGATATTTGAAAAGATGACCTGACAGCTCTGCTCTGCTCCAGCCTTCATCCTGAACTCTCCACTCCGGCACTCTCCACTCCTGCACTCTCCACTCCTGCACTCTCCACTCCTGCACTCTCCACTCCTGCACTACAGCAGAAAATCAATGATGTACGCCTGCAACTGGATCACCACGCTCTCTCCGATCAATAGGAGCCCATCTGGAGCCAGATGGCCTGACCTCCAGCGTGGAGAGGATGCTCCGCAGCACCTCAGCCAATCCCAGCTCTCCCTGATTCACCACCAGATTAGATGGGCCTGCCGTGAAAACAAATCCTAATCACAAACACTACCTGCATTCCCTCAATGAGCCCTGGATTTGTTTATACATTGTTCCATCTTCTCCTCCTCTATCTCTCTCCTCTTCAAAGTTACCATGTCCTGCTAGCAGTTATGGACATGCTGTCTTTGACCCACTTTGGGAATAATCACTCTGCATTTCACCATCTCACCATCATGACAACCAACACGCAAGGACAGACATCACACCCTCCCACTCTCTCCTACTCCTCCGTGGTGTGACTGCCAGCCTACCACGCAGTGTCTCAGCATGGCGCTGACTGGGAAAGTCACAGGTCTGATGGCACCACTGCAGGCTATGATAGTCCAAGTTTAAATGTTGCAATCAGAGCTTCAGTTCAGTAAATAAAAGCCCTGGCATATTTGCATTATAGTCATTTTCAAACTCACAATTCAAATTCTGAATTACATCAAGGTTGCCTAGCTTCATAAAATGTACAGTATGTCTGTTTGTGTGTCATTCATAATTGCATGAAATCAGTCTATTTCAATAGAGAGACCCAGGAGAGACGTAAACTCTCCCACCCAACACAGACTCATTAAAGAAGCCTTGTCTCTCAGTTGTCAGTGAATCAGACATGCTGACTAACACTGTTGTTTACAGAAGGTATGGTAGAGTTACATGCGTGTGAACAGGAACTAGCTGCCGTCACTCATTTACTTATGACAATTGTTTAGCACGCCTGTTCTACAGCCTGTTCAATCTGGTGGGATGCAGATAGAAATGTACTGCATAGACCTGGCATGACAGTTTATTAGACATAATATAACGTCATATCTATTCTATACAATACACCTCTATCTGGAACATTTTGAACATCAACATCCTAACCGATTAGAACCCATCTCCTGACAGGGACCTATCTGGCTGTGATTGGTTGGTCAGACAAGACAGCTTGCCCTCTGCTAAATTGGTCTAAATTACTTTTAGGAGGAAGTACCAAAAGCCTGCATGAAAGGTGCTGGTGTGGTCTTGGTGCTTGCCTTGGCACACTAGGGGAATCTGCCAGCCAGTCACTAATCTTGTTTTAAATGGTAAAATCAAACAAACAGTCAAGTGTAGCCCCCACCTAAACAAGGCAGACAACTGAGAAGATGCTCTTGCTAAAGGGTAGCAGGAATAGAGCGCTAGATCAAACATTTCTAGGTGTAATTTATTTTTCAATATATTCAGTAGACTTAATATTTGTCCTAATGGAATTGGTCTCACACAAAAAGTATGTTTTGTCAGTTTTTGACTCCTCTAAACTATCTCTCTAATTGTCTCTTCGTTCTCTGCTCAGTAGAAAAGCCAGCCTGGGTTCCTCTGCCTGCCAGGACGGGGGCTTTTCATTCTATTTCTTAGTCAATTAGGCTTAAGACCACTAAGACCTCTCTGCTGTGACCACAGTGGCGTGAGCCTCTCAGACAGAAACCCCCGGCCGGCCGGTCTGAGACGTCCTGATCCACACTGCTTCACAATAACACTTCCCAATCTGTTAACAATTACCCAGCTCCTCCACGGAGAGAGATGAGAGAGGTGGAGGCTGGAGAGCTGCTCTGTTCTGTTCTTTTCCCCCCTGGGCCAAACTTAATTGGACAGTAAAGGCCTGGATGTCTCCCAGAGATGTACAGTAGTGTGAGCTGAGGTGTGTGTGTGAGAGAGAGAGAGGAGGGGTTTGTGTGGTGCCCCATCCCCCCCCCCCCCCCCCTTCTCCCTCTACCTCCTTCAAGGCTCTCTCTCCCTCTCTCTCTCTCCCTCCCTCTCCCTCTCCCTCCCCCTTCCCCTTCCCCTTCCCCCCCACATGTCACACCTTCGTGCTGAGGGAGCTAAACACAGTGGACAGGAGAGGAGAGCTCCCTGACTTCACCACTGCACAGAGCCAAAGAGCCAGAGCCCACCTCATCATTAATAATTGCCTGTTGACACAAGCCCAGAGACATTGATTGCCTTTTTCTGGTTCCTTCCCGCTCTCTTGCTCCTTATTCTCCGTTGATATTTCCCTCTCTTTTTCTCCATCATCCATTAACTAGGGATGGATGGACTCTACTCCTTTCATGAACAGTACTCCCTAGTCCCTATGTTCCCTATTCTCCAAGGAGGTATTGAGTACTCTGACACAAAGAGCACAAAGGGCAGAGGGAAGCACAGTGGTCTGGGGATATCCTAGCATAGCATGAAGACAGAGAGACAGAGTCATCCTCATTTCTCAGATGCACCTCTGATAGGAGGTAGTTAAGCTGCAATGCAGATGCGATAAGCAGATGCATGCATGTGTGTGACAGTACAGGGGGACAAATAAAGAGACCAAACCAAAACCATAATCTTGCCCATAAAAATCTCTGTCAGCTGGGCTGAGCTCGTGCCAGGCCAGGGCCGCCATAAAATTTACATATTCCTCTGGCATCACCACGGCCCACCCCCTTGTCTAATTAAATATGCAGCACCTGTTCCCCCCTGCCTGCCTTTTGTTGCAGGATGACTTCATCCTCTGACATGATGCAATCTCCCAGACCTACATGGCAAGGCAGCGGAGGGGGAGGAGCCACTCCATCATCTGTCAACCCCTTTAATCCATCAGATGGCCCTGCCATAAATGTTAGCTGAGCTGCACGTCTGACACCGACTCATCTGGCTCATCACTTCCTGTGTGTGGGGGGGGGGAGGAGTCCAAGCCTAATGACGCTGATCTAAGGTCAGTTTGGTTTTCTTCCCTGTAGTGGTTAAGGTTAGGACTTGGGGAGGGTCAGCTGATCCTAGATCTGTAGCTAAGGGCTGTGTGTTGAGAGGATCATGTTAAGTCTATGTTACGACTGGTGTACTGATGTTGATGGATTTTTAGTGGGGTCGGGTGCTGAACCGGAGACATGGGACCTCTGAGGGGTTAATCCCCTGGCAGTAGGGATCTGGGTTACTTCACCTGCTTATTTACAACCCTCCTCCCTGAGGGCTGACTGGCCGGGTGCCACCGCAAGGGCGAGGCACACACACGCCGCACACAGACAAGCACATATATTGGGATAAACACCGTACACAAATGTACTCACACACACATGGATTCAAACACATTAATGCACATGAACGGATGCACAGAAATGCATGCATGCACGTACACACACACACACGCTGATATGCACACTTAAAAAAACACACACACACACACACACACGCCTTGCTGTGCCGGTCTCTGTGGTCCTCTGCAGCACAGATGGTCAGAGAGTGTGTGGCTCACCTCCCTCCCACCTTCCCTCTACTCTCTGTCCTCTCCCATCCTTCCTTCCCTCCCACCCACCTTACCTCTGCTCTCTGTAACCTCCCTCTCAATCCCTCCTCCACTCTGTCCTATCCTTCCCTCCTAGACCATTCCTCTCACATTCCCTTTGATCTGTCCTCTCCCTCCAATCCCTTCCTTCCCTCCTTCCCTCTGCACCCTCCTTCTCAATCCCCCCCTACACTCTCCGTCCTATCTTATCTTTCCCTCCTAGACTATCCCTCTATCCCTCCCACATTCCCTTTGATCTCTGTCCTCTCCCTCCATCCTATCCCTCCCTCTCACCCCCCCTCCACTCTCTGTCCTATCCTTCCCTCCTAGACTATCACTCCAGCCCTCCCACATTCCCTTTGTTCTCTGTCCTCTCTCCCTTCCTCTCTCCCCCTCTCAATCCCCCCACTCTCTGTCCTATCCTTCCCTCCTATCCCAGTCTCCCTCCTATCCCTCCCTCTCACCCCCCTCCACTCTCTGTCCTATCCTTCCCTCCTATCCCAGTCTCCCTCCTATCCCTCCCTCTCACCCCCCTCCACTCTCTGTCCTATCCTTCCCTCCTATCCCCATCTCCCTCCTATCCCTCCCTCTCACCCCCCTCCACTCTCTGTCCTATCCTTCCCTCCTATCCCTCACTCTGACTTCTGATCTGGGCTCTCTCCAGCCAGCTAGCCTATCCCACCCCAACCCGGCCCTCCCTACCCTCACCACCACACCTTCCCTCCCCACACCACCACAACTTCCCTCCCCAAACCACCACAACTTCCCTCCCCAAACCACACCTTCCCTCCCTTCCCTTCCCACCCCACCTTCCCATCCCACCCCGTCCCTTCCCTTCCATCCCCACCCTCCCCATCCCTCACCGCCTTCACACAAAGCCTCACACTCGGCTGTTGTTCCATCTCATCGCTGGGCTCAGACTATATATGGTGAAATAGATTTGGGAGCATTCATCATCGTAATCACAGTGTTTAATTATTCATTGGCTTTGCCAGGGTCTCTTCCACAGCTGCCAGGCTGGCTGGGCCCATGATAATGAGAGAGGAGCGTCAGACACACAGGGATGCAGAGAGTCTGGTCTGGTGGAGCGTGGAGACAGTTAAGGTGTGTGTCCAAAAATGGGGGCCCTGATCACAAATAGTGCACTATATTTATAAAATAAATATAAAATACATTTGACTATATATGGAATAGCGTGCCATCAACATCGACCCCCATCATCGCTCCATACTAATTAAAACCCCACTGCTAATTGTTGTGGATTCCAGTTTGTGTTGGGTACCTATCAAACCAGCTTAGTGGCAGATTGGTAGACCCTTAACCTGTTAGTCTTAACCCCCAATGTATGCATCCTCTGTTGAGTGGCCAATTTGATACGCAATTTGATATGCACAAAAGAGATCCAATTTGACATGCACAAAAGTAGACATCATACCAGGGATATGGTTAAGAGGCCACAGTTCAATAAAAGCTGTCAGGTTTACATTTACATGTTACATTTTTAGTCATTTAGCAGACGCTCTTATCCAGAGCGACTTACAGTAGTGAATGCATACATTTCATTTCATGCATTTTTTTTTTTGGTACTGGCCCCCCGTGAGAATCGAACCCACAACCCTGGCGTTGCACACACCATGCTCTACCAACTGAGCCACAGGAAAGGCAGGTTCCAGGCTAAGACGGCACTGCAAGAACGCACTTCAGATGCATTCAATCAATAGAACAATATTTACTATGATCTTCGTGGGCTATACTTAGCCTTGTCTCAGGGTAGTAGGTTCATGGTCTGTTGATATTCCTCAGGTGGTGTGGGGGCTGTGCTTTGACAAAGTGGGTGGGGTTATATCCTGCCTGGTTGGCCCTATCCGTGGGTATTGTCGGACTGCGCCAGTGTCCCCCGACCCCCCCATTCTCAGTCCCCAGTCCTGTCTCATCTGGTGCCCTGTGTAGAGGTCTTCACGGATTTAACTGTGCCTGAATACCCAAGACCCGATCCGGGAGCGTCTGGATCCAGAATTCTAAATAATGTCACGGAAGTTAGGAGATATTTAATCAATGGAAGATGGAATTACATTTATGAAATTAAAAGTTAAAGGAGAAGGATAGGCTACAACCAACAGGTAGGCTGCTACTTAATATGCTGAAAGGAAATGATGTTGTTTGTAGGATGAGAAAGTGCACGCAGCCTCAGTTAGCCTAGCTAGCTAATGTTAGCTTAACTACCTTCTCCCGGTTTGATGCATTCAAGACAGATACTACGTAGTCATATTGATGATAACGTAGCTATGGCAACTTTTAGTCTACTACAGTGGCTTGCGAAATTATTCACCCCCCTTGGCATTTTTCATATTTTGTTGCCTTACAACCTGGAATTTAAATAGATTTTTGGGGGGTTTGTATCATTTGATTTACACAACATGCCAAGAACTTTGAAGATGCATAATATTTTTTATTGTGAAACAAACAAGAAATAAGACAAAAAAAAATACGAAAACTTGAGCGTGCATAAATATTCACCCCACAAAGTCAATACCTTTTGCAGCAATTACAGCTGCAAGTCTCTTGGGGTATGTCTCTCTAAGCTTGGCACATCTAGCCACTGGGATTCTTGCCCATTCTTCAAGGCAAAACTGCTCCAGCCCCTTCAAGTTGGATGGGTAATGCTAGTGTACAGCAAAGTTATACCACAGATTCTCAATTGGATTGAGGTCTGGGCTTCGACTAGGCCATTCCAAGACATTTAAATGTTTCCCCTTAAACCACTCAAGTGTTGCTTTAGCAGTATGCTTAGGGTCATTGTCCTGCTGGAAGGTGAACCTCCATCCCAGTCTCAAATCTCTGGAAGACTGACACAGGTTTCCCTCAAGAATTTCCCTGTATTTAGCACCATCCATCATTCCTTCAATTCTGACCAGTTTCCCAGTCACTGCCAATGGGGGATGGGGTGATGAGAGGTGTTGGGTTTGCGACAGACATAGCGTTTTCCTTGATGGTCAAAAAACTCAATTTTAGTCTCATCTGACCAGAGTACCTTCTTCCATGTGTTTGGGGAGTCTGCCATATGCCTTTTGGCGAACACCAAATGTGTTTGCTTATTTTTTTCTTTAAGCAATGTTTTTTTTCTGGCCACTCTTCCGTAAAGCCCAGCTCTGTGGAGTGTACGGCTTCAAGTGGTCCTATGGACAGATACTCTAATCTCCGCTGTGGAGCTTTGCAGCTCCTTCAGGGTTATCTTTGGTCTCTTTGCTGCCTCTCTGATTAATGCCCTTCTTGCCTGGTCCGTGAGTTTTGGTGGGCGGCCCGCTCTTAGCTGGTTTGTTGTGGTGCCATATTCTTTCCATTTTTTTATAATGGATTTAATGGTGCTCCCCTGATCTGTACTTCTCCACAACTTTGTCCCTGATCTGTTTGAAGAGCTCCTTGGTCTTCATGATGCCGCTTGCTTGGTGGTGCCCCTTGCTTAGTGGTGTTGCAGACTCTGGGGCCTTTCAGAACAGGTGTATATATACTGAGAACATGTGACACTTATATGGCACCCAGGTGGACTTTATTTAACTAATTATGTGACTTTTGAAGGTAATTGGTTGCACCAGATCTTATTTAGGGGCTTCATCGCAAAGGAGGTGAATACATATGCACGCACCACTTTTCTGTTTCGTTTTTTTCCTTCATTTTTTGAAACAAGTAATTGTTTTCATTTCACTTCACCAATTTCGACTATTTTGTGTATGTCCATTACATGAAATCCAAATAAAAATCAATTTAAATTACAGGTTGTAATGCACCAAAATAGGAAAAAACGCCAAGGGGGATGAATACTTTTGCAAGGCACTGTATAGCGCGAGTCGGCTTGGTTGGTAGCTGTCTCTCCCTCCCTCCTCCCTGTGTCACAGTACAGCCCTTCCCACGCCTGCTAGAACGGCATCTCTTTCCCTCTCACACTTTATCAGCTCCGGTTAACAAAGTAGCTTAAAAAAGACTTTTCTGCTGCTTCCCTCATTCAGATCGAGTCTGGATCCGACCAGGTTTATACAGAATGGTTCTAGTTGTCGTCGGGTCCGTTCAGAACCAGTCTCTATATTAAACAAATAAATGTATGCATATCGGGTCCGGTTGGGAAAGCCTAAGGTCCATTTCAGAATGGGTCGAAATCATAAGTATGCTCCCTCTTATTCGCCCATCTTTCTCTTTTACCTGACCTGATGACTCCTGGCTGTCACCAGTCCACCTGGTCGTGCTGCTGATCCAGTTTCTGCAGTTCTGCCTGCGGCTATGGAACCGTGACCTGTTCACCGGACATGCTACCTTGTCCCCGGACCTGCTGTTTCGACCTGCCTTCTCCCTCTACTATGAAAAGGCAACTGACATTTTCTCCTGAGGTGCGACCTGTTGCACCCTCTAAAACTACTCGCCACCCCTCAGAGCCATTGTAGAATAATAGTGAAGTCATCAAAATGAATAGGTGTGCCTTCTTAAAAGTTAATTTGTGGAATTGCTTTCCTTCTTAATGCGTTTCAAGGATTTTTTTTAATTGAACCTTTATTCAACAAATTCTTATTTACAATGATGGCCTAATGGGGAACAGTGGGTTAACTGCCTTGTTCAGAGTCAGAACGACAGATTTTTACCTTGTCAGCTCGGGGATTCAATACAGCAACCTTTCGGTTACTGGCCCAACGCTCTAGCCACTAGGCTACCTGCTGCCCCAGGAAGGGGGGGGGGGGGGGGGTGTACAGAAGATAGCCCTATTTGGTAAAAGACCAAGTCCATATTATGGCAAGAACAGCTCAAATAATCAAAGAGAAATGACAGTCCATCATTATTTGAAGACATGGTCAGTCAATGCGGAAAATTTCAAGAACTTTGAAAGTTTCTTCAAGTGCAGTCGTAAAAACCATCAAGTGCTATGATGAAACCGGCTCTCATGAGGACTGCCACAGGAAAGGAAAACCCATAGTTACCTTTGCTGCAGAGGATATGTTCATTAGAGTTTCCAGCCTCAGAAATTGCAGCCCAAACACATGCTTCACAGACTTTAAGTAACAGACACCATACTGAAGATTTTTGGTTCCAACCGCCGTGTCTTTGTGAGATGCGGTGTGGGTGAACGGATGATCTCCGCATGTGTATTTCCAACCGTGAAGCATGGAGGTGGTGGTGTTATGGTGTGGGGGTGCTTTGCTGGTGACACTGTCTGTGATTTATTTAGAATTCAAGGCACACTTAACCAGCATGGCTACCACAGCATTCTGCAGCGATAAGCCATCCCATCTGGTTTGGGCTTAGTGGTGGGACTATCATTTGTTTTTCAACAGGACAATGACCCAACACACCTCCAGGCTGTGCAAGGGCTATTTGACCAAGAAGGAGAGTGATGGAGTGCTGCATCAGATGACCTGGCCTCCACAATCCCCCGACCTCAATCAAATTGAGATGGTTTGGGATGAGTCGAACCACAGAGTGAAGGAAAAGCAGCCAACAAGTGCTCAGCATATGTGGGATGGGCTTCAAGATGGTTGGAAAAACATTCCAGGTGAAGCTGGTTGAGAGAATGCCAAGAGTGTGCAAAGCTGTCATTAAGGCAAAGGGTGGCTATTTGAAGAATCTGAAATATAAAATATATATTTGATTGGTTTAAAAATAATTGGTTACTACATGATTCCATATGTGTTATTTCATAGTTTTGATGTCTTCACTATTATTCTACAATGAAGAAAATAGTACAAATAAAGAAAAACCGTTGAATGAGTAGGTGTTCTAAAACTTGACCGGTAGTGTATATAAAACAAAACTAAATTAACTGGACATCTAGTCAAACACATTCTCTCCCTGTAATGGAGGATTTTTGTCTTTCCTTCAACCCAGAAACTAGTCGATACCTTACACAATCAAATAAAAAAACATGGCTTTAGATCACCCTGGTGGAGGGTCTTATTTACGGTTATGCTGTGACATTGTCCCTCAGCGACCCTGACTTCATCCAACCAGATTACAGCAGTGCCCTGTCCAGCTGGGCCCACTGGGAGCAGATGGTCTATAATCACCCCAGCACCCCACAGGTCACTTAGGGCCACAGCACCTGCCAGAAACCAGCCAAAACCCACAGAGCAACATTTAATTTAATTTCAGATGTGGCTTAAAATAAGGGGCGTAGGCTATCAGCTGACACAAACAGCAGAGAGTCCAGAGATGGAGAGATTGGTCAGTAGTTATATCAACCAGTTCATGATGGGGATCGTCATATTTGGGGGATTCTATTTCTTTGGTGGCTATACCGCTTAGAAGTAAACCTACAGTGTGTATAATTTTTCAGAGACATATTTGCGCTGGTCTCTACATATACAGAATCATAGATACTTAGTAGAAAAAACCTTACTAGCCTACAGCTCCATTCTTTGAGCGCCTGCTTATCATCCTGACCTATCAGGCTGTGGCTTGGAGAATAAGCAGCACAGTGAGTTGTGACATACAGTTGTCATCTCTCCTCTGCAAAGGTCCCAAACTTCTCCTGAAGTCATGAGGCTGTGGTTGGCTGGCAGAGTTCTGTCTCCCACAGACCAGTCCAGGGGCATATCACCCAACAGACTTGTAGGCATCTCCTCCACAAAACTCCCAAATTCACACAGATGGGTTCACAGCCGTGACTCATCACACACACACAGTATTTGTATCAAGTGTAGAAGCACATTTTAATCATTCCATTCAATCTATCCATCTTCTGTCCACATTCTGTTTCTCCACTCCTTTATCAGTGGTTTGTTTATGCCATTCATACACTATGGGTTTTAACTAGCTGTTTTCTTCCATTAGAGGCAAGGCTTTAGTCATTTGAAAAATTGACTTGCACAGAAACGAGCACTAGTGTACCACTTTTGTTGTTATCCATTTGTTTCCCTAATACTTTCTCTCCATTTACTAAACAATAGAACAGAGACTGAAGACACAGCGCGAGTCATCCTAACAGTCAATGAAACCCTTACAATTCAAACAACACTAACTCCCATTGACAATAAAATGATTAATCTGCTCTGGAATGATTCCTATTGAGAGGCACTCATTCCCAGACTTGTTATATTGACGGTTCTATTGTAGTCAGGATTTCTCTTTAGAGAATCTAGTGTTTGGTTAAAGAGAGCCACCCCACCTCATTTCTCTCTCCCCCTCTCTGACTCCCACGTCTTGACAGATGCGTTCCATCTCTGAGTCATGGACCTTCGTCACACTAGAAGTGGGAAACTACGTGCGTACAGTAACTGTTCTGATCTTCAAACAACATAAGGAGGTCTGCCCAGAATGTCCTGCTGTGCCAACGTCTCCACTGACTGACTACAGAGGACTTTGAAAACGGAATTTGTCTAACTTTGCATTAGTAGGCTGTAAAATGTTCCTGTGCTTCAAAAGGTTACTTCCTAACATGCAAGTCCAGCAGTCAGTCAATATCCGTCAGAAGCTCAACATCATGTCCACTGAAATTCACATTAGATAACCTGGTCCGTCGATACAAACCATGAAATACAATTTCCGTGTAACATACTGGTCGTCCATGACAGTGAACATCACACTGGTGATGTCATCATGTTAATGCCAAGTGTTGTGTAACTCTTCCAGATGTGATGAAGGCCTCCCAGCTAAAGTGTTACAGATGTAAGATCTTAATTTTAACACTCTTTAGTCGCTGAGAATTGTATAACATACTATATATAATAAATCTGGTCAAATTAAGATCCTACATCTGTACCCTCAGGGGTTTAAGGAATCAAAGGCTTAGCTCTAGTTGGAGCTCCACTACAGATCTCTCTGACTGCAACACCCAACTGTCAACTCAACTGCCACCCAATCAGAGATTGAGCACTAGAGACTTCACTCAACAACTGGCTGATTGCCTCAGATAAAGACGGGCAGTATGCAAAGCAGCCTCAACATGCCTCAAAAGACAATATTATCCTTCGCAAAAGCGCATCTAAAAAGCTGATGTGCAACAGAGATTATATGTTTACTCAATATGTTAATGGTTTAAATTGCTAGATTAAATTATGAAACCATTCTTATATGATACCATGTAAGATGATTCCAGCTCTCCAGAGACATCAATTTAACATCTATTCCACGTTGGTTCAACCTCATTTCATTGAAACAACGTGGAAACAATGTTGATTAACCAGTGTGCCAAGTGGCTTGTCTGTCATTTTATTGCATGTGTATTTTATGCCATGGCCAAGGTGACAAAATAATATATCCCTACAGGGATGAATAAAGCATAGGCCTAATACAATCAAATCTAATGTTCTGTCCCTATTCAAATGAAACATAAAAAATATAAATCCATAGATAGTCACATAGTGAACCAATACAGTGTGGGCTTCAGCTAAGCAGGCGAACCAGGCCTCTAGCTGGAAAGGACAGCACAGTCAGGACAGGACAGCCAGGAGAAGACAGGACGGCAGCTGCATCTCCTTTCCTCCTCAGTTTTAGCGTGGTGAATCAGCCGCCCTACGTTTAACTGGCTGACAGACAGCCGGTGCTTTGAACTGGGTATGTTACCAGTGTGAAATTGTTAATCCGCCTTTGGAACCGACCACTTTTCATCCCAGGTTATTGGAGATTAGGGAATATGCGTGAGATTGGATTTTGGGGGGGGGGGGGGGGGGGGTGTATGAGTGGCAGAGCCATTGTAGACTACTGCACAGGGGCCAGATTTGAGGAGGTATTAAAACAATGTCATAATAGATTTAGAACATCCAGATAAACATTTGATCCACTCATTCATGTGTATCCTGTCAGGCAGCATCTCTGATCTATCAGCTCTCCTTTCCTGCTCTAGGCCTTGGGCCCTGCAGCTCTCCATCTCTGCTGACATCTTTATTGAAGTCTTTCCCCCCTCTCCCAGGAGATGTCTTCTGTTCTGCTCGGTCTCTCTTAAAATGGATATGTGTGTCATTTTCTCCCCTTCACTACTTGACTACCCGCATACTTTCTCTGTAAATGGCTTTCTGAGTAGTTCTCTACGTCCTACTCTGTATGCAGGAGGTTTTTCTCAGCAGGGCTACTTGGCACGGGGGGTCCCGTGGGCCTGTGGTATGTGTGCATATTTAATAGATGGCGGTGGCTTTAGAATATTCCTCCGCTTGATCTCTCAGCCCTGCCAAACACACAGACTGACTCCTACACGAAAGGTAGTTAAAATTGGAGGAGTGTCTCAGAGAGGGAGGGTGAGAGAGAGGGTGGGGGAGAGAGAGAGAGAGGGAGGAGAAAGCATGGTAACATGAGCGTTGCATGCACCTAATCTATTTGATCCTATATGAGATTCAGCTGAAGACTACAACTACACATTTTTACCTGTGGGACTCATCCCGCTCTCCTTCACTTCTCCCCTTTTCTCTCTCTCTCCCTCCCCCCGTCTTTATCTCCCCCCTCTCCCTCACACACATTCGTGCCCCCGCAGTTGTCCAGGGTGCCTGTATGGAAGATGCATGATATTGAAATAAGACTTTGAAATGAGATATTGTGTGAGTGAACTGTTGGATGGCGGGGGTTGTTAAAATGAGAGATTATTTTAACCGCCTCCACTGATATCACTCAACAAAAGGCACACACACATGTACACACACATGCACATTCACACACCAGGCCAATACACACACTTCACAGGTTTGACCTATTGTCCCGGTCCATTCTGACATTTTACTGTATTATTTGAACGCTCAGATATTACATTCACACTCCCCAGTGAGGGGGGGGGGGGGGGTCTGGCACCAACACCTGAGGTCTGGCCCCAACACCTAGTGAGTGAGTGCACACAACATCCCCCTCTCCCCATGTCTCTCCTGTCCCCGCCACCCCAGCATGTTTGGCACATTGTTCATGATAATAAAGGAGTTGCTAATGTGCTTTTAATGGACAGGAGGCAGAGCAGCTGATGCTGCCTGGGAGAGAGCTGTGGAAAGAGTAGTGTGGGGAGGCTGGGGTCTCTGCTGTGCTCCACTGAGGTGACCAGGGGCCTCATTTATAACCGTTACGTAAATTTCAGACATTTCTGAGATTTATAAACTTGGCACACGCCATACAGGCATGTTTCCTGTTATGAATCAGACCGGTCGCAAAACTGTGTGCACATGAACGAGCATTAAAACGCCTGGAAAACGCCTCCATTCACCTTTCATGGTGACAATAACACCCTTTATTTGCCGTATAATTTGGTATAGGCTCAGATTAAATAGGCAAATGATATCGCGCTCCTATCACACAGCAATACTGTAGCCTACCCTACGGTCAACGATTTTACATAAGCTACTGGTCTATTTATGGTGTTGGCAGAATGTTTTCATCTTTAGCAGTAATATATGCTGTATCTGGAAAAGGACTGTGTCAGTTTCTGAATGAGAAAACAATGACAAATTGTCATGGACCTGTCAGCAGAAGGTTTATTACAGTACTAGTCAAATGTTTGGACACACCTACTTTAGTTTTACTATATTGTAGAATAACAGTGAAGACATCAAACCTATAAAATAACACACATGGAATCATGTAGTAACCAAAAAAAAGTGTTAAATATAAAAAGTATTTTTATTCTTCAAAAGTAGCCACCCTTTGCTTTGATGACAGCTTTGCACACTCTTGGCATTCTGTCAACCAGCTTCATGAGGTAGTCACCTGGAATGCATTTCAGTTAACAGCTGTGCCTTATTAAAAGTTAATTTGTGGAATTTCTTTCTTTCTTAATGCGTTTGAACCAATCAGTTGTGTTGTGACAAGGTAGGGGTGGTACACAGAAGATAGCCCTGTTTGGTAAAACACCAAGTCCATATTATGGCAATAACAGCTCAAATAAGCATAGAGAAATGACAGTCCATCATTACTTTAAAACATGAAGGCCAGTCAATACAGAAAATGTCAAGAACTTTGAAAGTTTCAAGTGCAGTCGCAAAAAGCATCAAGCTCTATGATGAAACTAGCTCAAACGAGGACCGCCACAGGAAAGGAAAACCCAGTGTTACCTCTGCTGCAGAGGATAAGCTCATTATAGTTGCCAGCCTCAGATATTAAAGCCCAAATAAATGCTTCAGAGTTCAAGTAACAGACACATCTCAACATCAGCTGTTCAAAGGAGACTGCGTGAATCAGGCCTTCATGGTTGAATTACTGCAAAGAAACCACTCTAAAGGACACTAATAATAAGAAGAGACTTGCTGGGGCCAAGAAACACAAGCAATAGACATTAGACACGTGGAAATCTGTCCTTTGGTCTGATGAGTCCAAATGGCCGATTTTTGGTTCCAACCACCGTGTCTTTGTGAGACGCAGAGTAGGTGAACGGATGATCTATGCATATGTGGTTCCCACCATGAAGCATGGAGGTGGTGGTGTGATGGTGCTTTGCTGGTGACACTGTCTGTGATTTATTTAGAATTCAAGGCACACTTAACCAGCATGGCTACCACAGAATTCTGCAGAGATACGCCATCCCATCTAGTTTGCGCTTAGTGGGACTATCATTTGTTTTTCAACAGGACAATGAGGAGAGTGATGGAGTGCTGCATCAGATGACCTGACCTCCACAATCCCCCAACACAATTGAGATGGCTTGGGATGAGTTGGACTGCAATGAGAAGGAAAAGTAGCAAACAAGTGCTCAGCATATGTGGGAACTCCTTCAAGACTGTTGGAAAAGCATTCCAGGTGAAGCTGGTTGAGAAAATGCCAAGAGTGTGCAAAGCTGTCATCAAGGCAAAGGGTGGCTACTTTAAAGACTCGTCACACCAGCCTTCGCTTTGGCGGCTCCTCCTGTCCAGCTCAGGCGTTCGGCGTCACTGGCCTTCTAACTGCTGCCGAACCTACTACTGGAAAACGCCCTTCACTCATCAACCCCGGACTTGTCTCGTCATCATTACACACACCTGGCTCCAATCCCCACTGTATATACTGTATACACTCCCTCTGCTGTTTGTCTTTGTCGGTCATTGCAAATGTTACTTGTTTTCCTGAGAGGAATCTCTCCTGCTATTTCCTTTATATTTTGCACTTTGGGTTCGCCCTGTGCCTTTTGTTTCTGAAGATATATTTTGAGCACAACAGCGTTTGGGTTCCGTCCCACTTTGATCTGTGGTGCTTAAATAAACTCAGTTCTAAACCTGCGACTGCCTCCTGCCTACACCAGTGACAAGAATATATGTAGAAAATAGTCAAAATTAAGAAAAACCCTTGTGTTCTAAAACTTTTGAATGGTAGAGTCTATATATACCCACTTTTCCCCTAACCTAAATATGCCCGTGAATTCTGAAACATTGTAGGGCAGGCTACTCAAACTTAAATGACAGTACTTACAGTTCTATTTCTCATGCGTTTCGTTCTACTTGACTTTTCTATTATTTTTTTTAAATAGTACTACTGATATTCATTACTGCATTGTTGGGAACGAGCAAGCAAGAAAGGCATTTCACTGTACTTGCACACGTGACAATAAAAACATGGAACTTGATACATAGGTCTACCACAACATAAAAGATCAGCTGTAAAATTTGACTGTATACCGATAATATAAACAGCGCTGCCTACGATATTGCAAAAGTTAAAATACATATAGCCCATCTATTTACTAGGCTACTAGATCCAATTAAATGAGAGATGTGCATGGTCATTTGGCTCCTTCAGGAATATGAACCCATCACAGACAGAAAAGGTGAGGATTACATTATACTCTGCAATGGCTATAAAAAAATATATATAAAAAAACATAGGAATATATTTCCTATGTCTAATTATAAGATTCCTATGTCTATTTCAGATTTTAAAAATAAAACACATTTTAACTTCTTACTAATGGCAAATGGTTGCATTGTTATGTTTTCCTATTTTTATTTTATTATTTTATGAATAAGCTTTTCATCATATCCCCCATTAGCACAAAATACATATTTGTCAGCGTTCAGTACAACATTTCAACCACTAGCTGATGTGCATACACATGGTCTAAAGCTGGGCCCTCCAACCCTGTTCCTGGAGAGCTACTCTCCTGTAGGTTTTCACTCCAAACCCAGTTATAACTAACCCGATTCAGTTTATCAACCAGCTAATTATTAGAATCAGGTGTGGTAGATTAGGGTTGGACTGAAAACCTACAGGACAGTAGCTCTCCAGGAACAGGGTTGGAGAGCACTGGTCTAAAGATTGCAGGGAGATGAGCACATTCTCATGCCAAGTAATTTTTTTACAAATACAAACCTTTGCGTGAAAGCTGGCACACGCACATTGTGGGGTACATTTTGTACGTACGCACAGTTTATAAATGAGGCCCCAGGGTATCCCAGCTCTCACACAGTCCCTCTCACCCCTTCTGTAGGTCTCTATTTTAACCCTCTCTCTCTGTGAAGTGAGGGTAGGAAATTTCCATGAGGAATAGAGGCTCCACTAAAAGGACTAATTAATGGAACACGCATCACAGCACACCTCGATGACACACTCACACGTTTTCATCAGCTTCCTCTCCTCCTCTCATTTCATTTATCATCCCCTCTCTCTCCCCATCTCTCACTCGCTTGCTCACATTACACACTTACGCATACATCTTCCACCCCCCCTCCCTCCCTCTCACCCCGTTCTTCTCTTTCTCCCTCTCAACAGCATCACTTGGCCACAGACCCGTTGCCGTGGAAACACCTCCCACCGGAGCTGGCTACCTTCCCTGTTACCGTAGCAACTGGCTCCCTGCAGAATTTCAAACACGCCACTTGGTCTCTCTCTCTCTTTCGCTCGCTCTCACTGTCTGTCTGATAATTTTGTCTCCATGTTTGCTCAGTGATATGGCCTCAGTAGGTCACTGATGGCTGGATAAATAGTTGGTTCGGCATGTTTAGCATTGCCAGCTGGTTGTTGTTTAGTTCACACATCCATTCAATTGCCCGTCAACGTGGGAGTATGCATCATTTTTTTTTTGTATTATTATTATTTTTGTATTTTCACCCTTTTTTCTCCCCAATTTCGTGGTATCCAATTGGTAGTTACAGTCTTGTCTCATCACTGCAACTCCCGTATGGACTCGGGAGAGGCGAAGGTCAAGAGCCGTGCGTCCTCCGAAACACAACCCAACCAAGCTGCACTGCTTCTTGACCCAATGCCCATTTAACCCGGAAGCCAGCCGCACCAATGTGTCAGAGGAAACACCGTACACCTGGCGACCGTGTCAGCGTGCACGGCACCCAGCCCACCACAGGAGTCGCTAGTGCGCGATGGGACAAGGATATCCCAGCCGGCCAAACCCTCCCCTAACCCGGACAATTGTGCGCCGCCTCAGGGGTCTCCCGGTCGCGGCCGGCTGCGACAGAACCTGGACTCGAACCCAGAATCTCTAGTGGCACAGCTAGCACTGCGATGCAGTGCCTTGGACCTCCCGAGTGGCGCAGTGGTCTGAGTAGGAATTTGTTGGGAAAGACTACGTTGGACAAAACGTTTTCAAGAATTCTGTCACGGAGCTGGTGTCAGTCCGTGCATGATATTATGACTGCTTACCCTGGGCGATGGTATGCGTTATGTTTCTTGCTAACCTGTTATTGGAGAGTGTGCATTTATAAAATGTCCATGTAAATGCCTACACATGCTTATTGGTAATTCCGTGTCTTTATTTCATGCCAGTGATATTTGATTGGTCAATATTGGTATGTTCCAGGTGGGAGGATATCCCAGGTACTATTTAAGCCTTATCACTTCTGTCTCTTGCAGACAGGGGTAAGGCTGACATACTGCTGGTTCAGGCATGATTGAGGCCTGCGTTATTTGAGTCTAATGAATTAGTTGATTTACTTTGTTTTCCCCAGTTTATGGTACCCGTCTTAGTCATCGTCTTGTTTGTTGTATACATATATACAGTGTAGAGTTTGCCACCCACTCTCCTGCACATAAAATAAAAGTCCTCCCCCTGGACATTGCACTGCTACGACTTGTCAGCCCCCTCTCTGAAATCTTAAGAGTGCCTCCTTTACAAATTCCTAGAAACAATTGACACATCAAAATAATTTCAATCATTCAATGTAATTGACGAACTAAAATGTATCACCAAACAGAAACATCCCATCCAAACAGCCTATCAGAGTTCTGCATGGCTGAGAGTCATGTTAATAGGAATCACATCAATGATTCAGGCCTCAGTGTCCTCTACTACTCATTAGTCTGGACCTAACAGAGTGGAGGATAGATCTGTTTAGAGCTCCTGTTTTACCAACACTACTGATAAACAAATAAACTCATAACAGTCTGATTTGCTGAGCCTACTTCTTCCCCGGTCTTCCCAGACACGAGCCACTGGTCAGAGTCACTCCTGATGAATCATTAGATTACCCAATCCCTTATCTTGTGTCAACATCCCTTCTGTTCCCACTGCCTCGGGGCACTGTGGAATGACACTGCATCTTGCTTCAGAACAGACTGTGCCGCTCTTTCCTTATTTTTTAATCATCCTCGCCTTCAATCTTCAAGTCTGAATCTGTTCTGACAGCTGCTGTGATATGACACACACACACAAAACACTCTTGTATGACTCAACACCGGAGCCTTGACATGTACAATTCTTTGACACAGTCATTGTCATGGAATCCACACTGCCACCCCATCACCATGTACGAAATGACTGCAGGTGACTCACCCTGTTGTGGAGCTAACGCTTCACCACATGATAATAGCACAATAATAATGTCATAAAGGTCAACCATACAAAACCTAGTACACTATACAATTCAGGTAAGGCTCCACACAACCCTATATGCACTAGTCCTTAAATAGTAGGCTATGCAATTTAGACACAGCTACATATCACCATGTTACATGCTGTAGGGCTACAACGATCACTGTGAGAGGCTTGACACCATCTCTCCACTCAATCTGTCATCTGTCTGGAGCCTGTCACTCCCAGACACAGCTCGGGGCCTCTTTATATGAACACTGCATTGTGTTATTGCTTTCCTGCTACTCCCCCTCTTTAAATCACAGTTAAAGAAATGGGTTGAGGGCTGGCATCTTGTCGTGACGCAAGATGGAAAAATAGGCACTGCGGATAACAGGCCGGGAATAATGTTATGAAACAATGCCTGGATAACATGTCATGTCTTGTACTGCCCCGGTCTGTGTGTGTTTATTTCACCTTAATTTAACCAGGTAGGCCAGTTGAGAACAAGTTCTCATTTACAACTGCGACCTGGCCAAGAAAGCAAAGCAGTGTGACACAAACAAAACAGAGTTACACATGGGATAAACAAACGTACAGTCAATAACACAATAGAAAAATCTATGTTAAGTGTGTGCAAATGTAGAAGAGTAGGGAGGTAAGGCAATAAATAGGCCATAGAGGAGAAATAATTACAATTTAGCATTAACACTGGAGAGATAGATGTGCAGATGATGTGCAAGTAGAGATACTGGGGTGCAAAAGAGCAAGAGGATAAATAACAATATGGGGATGAGATAGTTGGGTGTGCAATTTACAGATTGGCTGTGGACAGGTACAGTGATCGGTAAGCTGCTCTGACAGCTGATGCTTAAAGTTAGAGAGGGAGATATAAGACTACAGCTTCAGTGATTTTTGCAATTCATTCCAGTCATTGGCAGCAGAGAACTGGAAGGAAAGGCGGCCAAAGTAAGCGCTGGCTTTGGGGATGACCAGTGAAATATACCTGCATGTCCTGTCTCTATGTGTTATTTCAGCCTGTGCCACTCTGGTGAGATAATGTGCTGCAGGGTGCAGTCTGCTGGTCTGTCAGCGCTCCAGTCCCTCAGTAGATTAAACATTAGTATTATCTCATTTCCTCAGGCCATCATGTAGACTGTCAGATGGGGGTGAAGAATGGTTGAATCATTCAGACAAACTGTAAAATGAACCCTCTATGTCCAGGCCTGGAAACCTCCACCTCCATTTCAGCTTCTTGTCCTTTATGAATATATATTTTTTGCAGACAGAAGTGGACTCATGCAAAATATCCAATTTGTTAGTGGAGCTAGCGTGAATATTGGCTGGTGTGTGCAGCAGAGAGAGCATGGCCTTGACCATGGTCAGCTGGGGGATGGATGACATTTTGACCCGTCTCTGTCGGAGTCCTATTGTCACAGATGAAATACCTGAGACTTTTCATTAGCTGATATCGAACACAGGTCCCTACGTCTGTCACCTTAGCCATTACCCGAGGAGGTCTGAACCTCTTGACAAGGTTGCTAGGTGTTGTACTAAGGTCACTACAACATGTTTACAACCATGGTA
Source organism: Salmo salar (assembly GCF_965601325.2). Lineage (NCBI taxonomy): Eukaryota > Metazoa > Chordata > Actinopteri > Salmoniformes > Salmonidae > Salmo > Salmo salar. Next base: position 26,458,966 of record NC_138292.1, read on the forward strand.
TCCTCGGTACATACATTACTTTATGGCAATACAGTAAGAGGATATCTGTTAACTCACTCTTTTGTCGGTGTAAACATATGTGCTATGGCAATTGAGTGCAGTTAACGATATCGGTTGTGAGAACATACTGTATGCGGAGGATATTGTCTCGGAGGTATGAAAAATGTACACTCAGACGAGCAGCAGTTCTGATGAGGTTGGGTAACGATGGACGACAAGGAAGATGGAGACAGAGTGTCTGTGTGTTGAGAGAGAGAACAGAGATAACGATAGAGGACAGAGAGAGGTAGAGAGAAAAAGAGAAAGAGGACAGGAGGAGAGCGAGAGAGTGAGTGAGAGAGCGAGAGAGAGAACGGAGAGTGGAGGATGAATATTTCAAGAGCAAACGGTGTATGTGTAGAAAGAGAAGAGCTGGTGTAGAGTCAGGATCCACTCTGAGGCTGGAAGGGGAATGGGGTGGGTTCTGGGGAGGAGTGAGTGCGTGACAAGAGTGCCAGTGCCCAATCCAACAAGCAAGAGCCCAGACATTTCCAAGGCCGTCAATAATTGATGCAACTGCCGCAGCGTGCCATCTTTTTAAAGCAGTGAGTGTGTGTGCCTGGATAGTGTGTGTGTGTGTGTGTTGGTGTACCCTGCGTGTGTCTGGGCTGTTTGTCCGTCAACGTGTGTGGTGTGTGTGTGTCATTGAGGTGCATTGTGTACCCACTGCACCTTTTGTATTCACGTGAGCATAGGAAGGAGGAAATGAGCCGCTAGCTAGCCCGCTGCACACCACCTCACTTCACTCCCTGTCACCAGCTGCTGGGTTTGCCCTCGCTACCGCTGTGCCAAGCTGCATCCCTCTGCTGCTAGAGATGGCAGAGAGCAGAGCACTGACACTGATCCAGACATCTCCCTCTATGCCAATCCACTCCACCCATCCAACGGTGTGTGGAATGTTAGTGCACAGCTGATCAGCCTCATCGGACCCTCTGAAATCCTCCCCACACTCCCTGTCAGCCAGGCCAGCCTCCTCCCCACTCCCTGTCAGCCAGGCCAGCCTCCACAAAGCTATCCATGCGTCCCGGTGCCATTATGGAAACGTCCTGTTGCATTCCAGCCCCGCCCCTCCCTCCACTTCACTGGCTCTCTGCATGTGTGTGAATGGGTAATGACTAGGCTCAGTGCTATGGCCTGCAGGCAGTGTCCTTCCTCCACTTTTCCTGGGTCACCTGTGAATACATATACAATACATGACAGAGATGAATCTTTGCCTTTCCAGACACCAGAGAGCCTGTGGGTTTAGAGTTTCTCTTAGCACCAACAATGTGCCCTCTACTGCCCTCCTACCCACCAAGCCTATATCACCGCTCTCTCTCAGTAAACTTAAACTATCTAGCCTCCCCCACTCTCTCTCTCTGACTAATGGAGGACACGCTGTCTCTCTCCTCCCAAACACGGAGGACAAATGTTATCACTACACTGCAGATGTCTCGCGGGCGGCTCTTCTGAAACCTCCTGCTGGCTTCGGCAGGGACAAGCCAGACCCACAGCTCCGTTTCGCTTCAACTTTTTTCAGCAGAAATTTAGCCAATTAGGCTTACCAGGCCTAGCCTTTGGGATGGGGGACCTTGGATTGGAGTGATATCTCCAGCCTGCCAGAAGTTCTGACATGCACGCAGGCACTGGAGCCAGACGTGATCAGAGTGGCTATGGATGTACTGTATATGCCTCACACTCCCTCCTAACTCTTAAACATGCACACAGTTTTAGGGAATCTTAGTTCCCCTTTGTGCTGCACTCTCTCAACTCTCCCTAGCTGTTGGATTTGCATGAGACTCCCGATGGCCTTTCGTACTTCGTGATACCATGCACTTCCTTGAATGTCTGTCATGGCACGAATAACCCAGACCGCTAATTAAATGACCCACGTAACATCTTTTAATTTAGCTGTCACCTCCGGTAATGGCTTAATTGCTGAGGCACATTTACAGCAATTCTTTTATCTTATGCCTTTCCTTTCATTGTGCCCGGGTTTAATTTCACACTGACTGTGCAAGATTTTGGATCAGGTCCTTGTTATGTGCTTTTCACTTCAAAACGCTTGGAAAGAGCACAATAAAGAGAGGAGAGGAAAGATGGGATCCAATAAAACAGTACATTTCATGTCCTAAAGCACATGCACACGGCAGAGCAAAGCACAAGGGAAACGATTAATGAAACCCTTATCTCCTTCCTCGAAAATTAATTAAACGAGAAAGAAATACAGACAGACACAGAGAGAGAGAGAGAGAGAAAGCAGCTAGTATCCTGTAACTATTTCTACATATCCATAGCACTGCAGTCACAGGCAAGGGGAGTGGAGGGGTGAGCTTCTGTATTCCAACACAAGGCCTGAAAATGCTGAAGGGGGAACATGCGCAGCAATTTAGCAACTCCCTGTATCCATTTAATCTTCTTCCTCCTCCTCTTCTAAACATACCCCACTATCTTTCTCCCCCTTCCTCTCTCCTGCCCTCATAAATTGGAGTGCATATGTGACCTGGAGTGCTGTGTTTCATGGATCTACCAATGGCCATTAGCTTCTCTGGTCTCCCTGGGTTCCAGCGGCCTTCTCTGCAGTCATTTATCTTGATAAACACAGAGCTGTGCATTTCCCCCAAAGCTTGCGGTTTACTGTACTCTTTCTTTGTTATTCTTTTTTAACTTTTACTCCTTTTTCGTGGTATCCAATTGGTAGTTACAGTCTTGTCTCATCGCTGCAACTCCCGTATGGACTCGGGAGAGGCGAAGGTCGAGAGCCGTGCGTCCTCCGAAACACAACCCAACCAAGCCGCACTGCTTCTTGACACAATGCCCATTTAACCCGGAAGCCAGCCGCACCAATGTGTCGGAGGAAACACCGTACACCTGGCGACCGTGTCAGTGTACATTGCACCCGGCCCGCCACAGGAGTCGCTAGTGCGCGATGGGACAAGGACATCCCTGCCGACCAAACCCTCCCCTAACCCGGACGACGCTGGGCCAATTGTGCGCCGCCCCATGGGTCTCCCGGTCGCGACAGAGCCTGGACTCGATCTAGGATCTCTAGTGGCACAGCTAGCAACTGCGATGCAGTGGCTTAGACCACTGCACCACTCGGGAGGCCTGTACTGTACTCAAATATATGCACTGGCAGATAACAAAACCTGCTCATTCCTCATCATTAATACATCACTCTGACACTTCAGCTTGATACAAAACATGTCTTTGAGGATACATTAATCTTCATCATTGCCATCTTTCCATTTTCAGGCAGGTGGAAGTAGCATGAGGCTGAAGTGCTGTTATAAACAGAATGTTTAAGATCATCAATGTCATCTTTTTATAGCAGTTATTTTCTGTCGGAGTCATGACACACGCTGTGTTATTGTAGGGAAGGTGACCTCTGCTTCCCTGGCTACCAAAACTATTTGCTCCGGCAAAATGCTACGCCTAGCCCACAGACACTAGTTTCTTCTCTGCAATGAATCTGGATCGGAGTACCTCCCCTACGATTTCTAGAATGCAAACACTAGAATGTTCTAGACAGTCTGATTGGTCCCAGAAACCGATGGGTTGGGCCGAAGATAGATAGATAGATAGATAGATAGAATACACATAATATGACTGATAGGGGGCACTGTGTTGACACCACCGTGCCTCCATCTTGGCACTCCCCAACCATAATAAAAAATATCTTGGAAGCTATATAAATGCATTTATTAATGTCTACAGACACTTTGATGCAGACACCCTAATGCATACTTTTAAATTAGATTATGTGAGCGAAACATAAAACACTTAAAATGAAAATGTCAAAAGAATTCCTTAAAGTACTTTTTTATTCAAATGATGTTACTACATCAACAAAAAAATACTGAAATACATGTAATTTTGTGCTTGAAAAATTGTATTGAAATTCTGTAGAATTCCATTAATTCCTATGGAGGACTGCTCCTACTGGGAAATGCCAATATGGCAGACCGGTGGCTTCAAAGCCTTTCAATGGCCAATACATAGCATCAGCAATCCAGGGTTGGGCCAGAACCAAAACACACATGGGTAAAGCGACATTTTGAAAATTCATCATTGCCTTTGGTTAGAGATGATCCAATCGCTGATGGCTTTGTTTTGTAGAACACCCCTCATTTTGATGTCACCACAAATTACTTCAATGATTGCAGTCTCAAACTGAAGTATGTAGCGAATGAAGAATTCAGTTTGAGTCGTCAGGCAAGATCTATGCTAGGTGTCAATCAACTAAATACTCTCAGCACTGCAAGTGGCACATGTCATTGCATCCAAGGTGGCTGAGGTTAAGACACATAGGACAGTATAGATAAACTGTCAAATGATCATGCTAGGAGTGTCACGCTACTGTGTCAGCTTCATGGACACTGACGTGAAGTAAACAGTTAAAAATTTTTTTTTAAATACATCTACAATGCACTGGTCCCTGCTTTTAACACAATACACAGTAAGAACATCACACACAGTATGTGAATAGCAACAAAATGGAGAACAAGGACAGAGAGCAGAAGAACAAATTGCATAATGGTTGTGTTTCGGATGGGTAAATGTTGGACATTGCCCTTGTGCTTTGAAACTCTAATGCCTTCGTTCTCTTACATTTCGTTCTGTGTAAACAAACCCCATTTGTACTGCACCCTAAAGCCATTACATGATACAGACAACAGTTCGCAACGCAAAATTGCCCAATTTCAAACTTTACCACGGAAAAGGAGAGCAAAATTCAAGAACCATCTAATACCAGGGTGTTAAACCAGCCTCTTCAAAGTGTAATCTGGACTGTAAACCTTCACATATCTGCAGGTCTCCTTGTGTAAACCTAAGCATGGTTCCTCAGCATACAGCAGTAATCCCAGTAATGCTCTTACAGCACTGGAATAATTCCACAATGAAAGGTACAGGTTTATGGCTAATAAAACGCACTGTGAGCAACCAGCACCAATGGTTAATAAATACACATGCTAATCCTCTTAACATCTTCAGAATTAATCCTTACAAACCACACTATGATGATTACATGCTTTCTACTGACTGGAGATTGGGATTTCTAATACCTTCCAAGGGCATAATGTACAGTTGGTAGACAGTATATGGATTGATAGATAGAATGACAGATTATGCATGTGAGCTAGTTCTTACAGAGGAACATAGAGCTTCCCCTCTAGTCTACCTACACCCTTACAATGCAACAGTAACAAAGAGAGGGAACAACTCACACTTATATTCCCAGGTGGAAAGTGAGCTTGATCTGCACTGTAACTCCAGCTGAGGCTCCATGAGTCACTGCTCACACCCCACTCTCCCCTGCTTTCCACCCAGCAGAGCCCCCACAGGGAGCCTGGCCTCCCACATTAGCTGAGGGGCTGAAGGCCTCCGGGGGTGGGGGGGGCGTCTGGGTCTAGTGGTCCCTGGAAGTCACCTCTGACGCATTGGCACAGCTTGGTGGTGGGTGGCACAGGCTGGAAGGGCCCATGATGGCACATATCAGTCTGGAGTCTAGACCTTCACAGGTGTTCTACATAGAATGGCCAGATGAGAGAATTCTGCACATGTGCTATGGTTTCCCAATTAGCCAAGAGAGTGATTTGATCCTCTGTGGACAAGGTTAAATGATATGTCTAAGTGTTAGCACTTTGAGATACACGAGCCGTGATTATAAAAAGGTAAAAACGGTAGAAGAAGAAAAAGCAATTACTCCATTCAAGTAACACAGCAAGGTACTAACAATTCAAACGTCATGATTTTGAGTTGGGAAACTAAAATAATTGGTCTATTCTAGTGATCCATGGGGGAAATGGAAGAGTCATAGTCTGGAGAGTGCAGTGCTATGCTGTGGAAGAGCTCATTAAAGTCTGCTGTCAGTGATAGCGGTATGGTGGGAGGGCTGAGTGACTGATGGCTGCCTGGTCATTACATTGATCTGGCCCCAGAACAGTCTGTCTGTCAGAGACTTATGTTCAACATATGAAGCATGAGATGGCGATAGAGCCTGCTGAGCTGACCTGAGAACAGCCATTTGCATTTTTTAAATTTAATTCAGTGCAGTGACAAGATGGAGCTTAGTAGTGGCTCAGGCCTCAGCCTTAGTTCATTCTACATCCTGCTATACAACATGTAGTCGAATCAAATAAGATCAAGATCAAATACGACCCCATATTAAAGCAGGGGGCTAAGGTGTAGGCTTATAGAAAGATCATTTGCTCTCATTAAAAAATTAAACAAGGATGTAAGATGAAAAGCACCACATTTCACAATCAACACAGAATTTCTCCCTCGCATTCCCCTGGATTCACAGTGGTGCAATGAAAGGTTTAAGCACAGGCCTCCATTGCAGATAAATCTTATGCATCTGATGCAAGTCCCAGATTCAAGACATAGCCTGGAGAAGACTGTACATTTTCATTAAAATAGCAGGTATGATGCTACTCTCTCCCTGTATGGGGCGGCAGGTAGCCTAGTGGTTAGAGTGTTGGGCCAGTAACTGAAAGGTTGCTAGATCGAATCCCTGAGCTGTCGTTCTGCCCCTGAACAAGGCAGTTAACCCACTGTTCCTAGGCCTTCACTGTAAATAAGAATTTGTTCTTAACTGACTTGCGTAGTTAAATAAATATATGCAGCCGGAAGACCTACTGTGTTCTATCATTCAGCATTCCTAGCACCAGTGTCATGACAAAGCAGTCCGTCAGTGGGGCTCCTCTACATCCCCCCTACCTGGGATACTGATGGTATAAGGCCACCATTACATTCATGGCTCTGTGATGTTCAAACAGCACTTGATTGTACATTCTTTAATAAAGGCTTGCAGGCCCATAATAGCATAGACCAGTCTATGGCCTACTGATATGATAAAAACAAATATGAGATGTTGCTGTTGTATTCTTCATTTTTTTCAATTAGACCAAAATAAAAACTGAGTTTCCGACAAAAAAGAATGACCCCACCCCAGGCTATGAAGACGTTCAGTACATGTATCTCTTTGTTTATCAAGGGTAGGTCCCAAATGGTCTCTCTCTCAAACCAGGGGGGAGAGGCTGACATACAAAATATCCTAATACAAAATGCATGTATTGGCTTGAATACTTGGTTGGCATGACCATAATGTCTACAGATATTTTCTGCATTTCAATAATAGAAATGTGCTAATTAGACAGTAGCATTTAGTCTGCGTTGGTAGGTTACTGAGCGTTCCTTCTTGTTGACGTGTAATCTATCATCTGACAGTCTGTGTGCGCATTCACTTGCTAATTAAATCTGTCCAAGATAACGGTGCGCGTCAGCAAAAATGATACGAATTGTGTTATTCATGACATGAGTGATATCGATATCAACATTTACAATGAAAGATAATACTCTTGGTGCTTACCTCGACATTTCCCCACATGCAATGGGACAATACGACCATCAATATGGGTAACACTGAATGTCCCATTTTCACTCCTTCTTCCGTTTCTCAATTGGAATGTTTTCTCTTTATAATCTGAATTGATTCCCAAATACAGTTACATCAGTTACTACGAAGAGCTATATTCTGTTCGCTGACTGCCTCCGATATCTCGTGCGTCTGTGTCCGTGCGCACTTGCTCTCTCCAATCGCAGCCCGGGCTAATATGTGGCTGCAGCCTCGCTGGAAAAAAAAGAAGCTTTTTTTGTCTCAACGCCCATCTACGAGCTTGTGTTGTACAATGGACTTTCCTCAAAGCGCCAACATTTTTAGATTAACTGCGGTTTGATTTGGTAGAGGGAGACACCCAATGGACATGAATGGGAAGTGCAGGCAGTGGATGGAAACTGGTCTATCTATGGAACTACCTGAACGTTTTCATAATATGCGTCACGAATTCAGTGACAGCGGTGCCGAAACAGGCTGCGTTCACGTGCTAGTCAGAACTAGGAAACTTTGAATGTTCGATTTGGGTGTGCGAGATTTGACGTCAGAAGAGTTACAGGGTGTATTAAGTGGTGGTGTCCCATCCTTTCAGGCTGTTGGCCTGAAGTAGGACAATACATTTAAATAGTGGAGTATGGTATTTATTTATTTTTAGTGAGTGTAGTGTTATGATTGGGTATTATTTTTATTTTTATTATTATATATTTTTGCAACGTATAAGGGAGTTATACTCCAGTCTAGTAGGTGTCGGAAATGCAAAATTAATTGGATGGCAACCGCTGTTAAAGCCGTATAGCAATGGACCTGTCATTCATTATACGAACGATAAAAAATGTCTATGCCAATCCAAATTCTGTATTTGGTCACTAGGGGGCACGCAAGGTTAGATAATTGTCTCGCTCTCTACGTGTGGGGTATCAGTTTATTCAATCATTTCAATACTTTATTAGCGATTTTTCAATTTGACACAATATTTTTCTCAGCGTTATGAAGATGTGATGTAGACCTATTTGTTATGAAACGTTGATATCGAGAAGATATATATGTATGTAGCCTACCTACCTGTAGAGCTGATATAACAGAACCGCATCTGTTTACACAGACTACTTCTAATTGAAATGTTCTGTAAAATCGCAACTTCCTGATCATCAGGCCCAAATCTCACCTTGCGATGTGGACGTTTACAAAGGTGTGGGCGTGGCTAAATGTTGTGGGTGTGGATGGAAAGGGTCAGTATCAAGAAACAATTGTTGACTGAAACAAACTCCTCAGCCACGACAACCACAAATGTTTCACTACTTTTAACCAGAGGAGTCATTGAAGGAAAACATTTTTTCTCCATTAATCTCCCTCCCGCGTTGACTTGAAACGTCTTGGACCTCGGGAGGGAGGAATACTGTCCCGTGTTTCTAAATCGTTTTGTTTGATTGAACTGTCTACCAACTGGATTTAACTCTTAAGTAATTAAAGAAAATGAATTCCGCACGATTTGAATACGAGGTAAGTTTTGTTATACAAATTATACATTTAGGAACAACGGTGTAACCAAGTCCGCCATGCGCCACTGTTGTGCCATTGTTAGCAACTTAATTTGAACATCTATTTTACAGACATACATAACGTTTCATTCCAGTCACCAAGGTTTCTGTAAGGGCCACCTGTCAAACTCAGCCCATATAGGGCAAACCAATTGACTTTAATTGACAACATACCACAAGTGAACACTTCCAGGAAGTACGTTGCTTTCTCACTGGCCTTCAGGTTATCCCAGTTAATTTTAAACTTGTATAGTTAACTTTTTATGTTGGGTAATTATTCATTATCATATAATTTGAGATGGATGGGCATAATTAATTTAAAATAAATAATTAAAGTTAGATAATTAGGTCTGAATGCGATGTCTTTTTGATGAATTAAGGAAGAAGTGTGTTGGAGGAAGGAACACAGGATAGGATTTGTTATTTTAAGATATCCTTTATTTAACCAGGGAAGTCACATTGAGAATTACATCTGTTTTCCAGATGAGCCCTGGATAACATGAATGAAACACCTGTAGCGAAGTTCGCAGGGACCCTCCCCATCTTGACTGTCTGGATATTTCTCCACCCTTATGTTAATTTAAAGACAGTAAAAACTTTGATAAGAGACACACATGACAAGTGTAAATGTATCAACCAATCATTCATGGTTTAAGTCACATCACTCTAATTAATGTCAACTCTGTGTACCCTATCTCCCTTACTGGTCAGGGCGGCCATATTGATTTCATATACCTCCAGTGTTCAGTGGTCACAAACTAATTACATGTCCTTGCTGTACTAAGGGCAGGCCCCGGCCCCCTGGTAACAGTACTTAGTATTGAGTCCCCACTCCCAGCCCAGACAATGCTGGTATTCTGATATCCTGTGGATCCCAGACTTGTCCTGACTCGATCCCCCTCCAGCCTCGCTGCTGCTCACCCACTGAGGAAGACAACTGAGAAGAAAGTTAGTCGCTGCACAGAGGAGTTTAGAGAGGGGGGGAAGGTAGGTTCCTCTATGGAAAACCTCTTCCTCACACTGCATTTTGATATTATTATAAATGTTGGTTTTGATGTTTATACACCTGCATAGTCATGTTGATTAAAAAGTGAGGGTTGTGAAATACTACATAGCTCAGTCAAAAAAGAAAAGCAAACAGGAGGTTGGAGTCTTCTGAAAGAACATGCACTTTTTAGGGACAAGATGAGGGATATCATATTTGTAAGGGAAAGGAACAATAATTCTGAATACTTGCTGGTATACTGAATAATATAGTCTGTTTTCCCTGAGTGACCTGTTGAGATGGGCGCTGCCTTGTGCAGATCATTCATGCTCAGGAATGTACTCCTAGTTTTCCTGGTTTGTACAGTATGCATTGTCGTAGTTCTTGGACTGTCTCTAGGTTTCCCGTAACAAATACTGAAATGATAGTTAAACATTAGCTGCACATAGAGGAGCTGGTATAGTCTGTAGAATTGGGTCATGGAGATGTCCACAGAGATATCCTGGTTGTCATTGATATATTTCCAGGTTACACAGTAAGTTAGTACATGCAGTAGCTTTTCATGAGTTGTGTCTAAGAGAAAATGCTCCTTTGCTTACACAAATGTTGTTAAGAGCAGTTCTCTGATGAACACGTACACTACATAACCAGAAGTATGTGGACACCTGCTTGTCGAACATCTCATTCCAAAATCATGGGCATTAATATGGATGCTGCTATAACAGCCTCCACTCTTCTGGGAAGACTTTCCACTAGATGTCAGAACATGCTGCGGGGACTGACTTCCATTCAGCCACAAGAGCATTAGTGAGGTTGGGAACTGATGTTGGGCGATTAGGCCTGGCTCGCAGTCGGTGTACCAATTCATTCCAAAAGTGTTCGATGAGGTTGAGATCAGGGCTCTGTGCAGGCCAGTCAAGTTCTTCCACACTGATCTCGTCAACATTTCTCTATGGACCTTGCTTTGTGCACGGTGGCATTGTCCAAGCTGTTGCCACAAAGTTGGAACCACAGAATCGTCTAGAATGTCATTGTGTGCTGTAGCGTTGATTTCCCTTCACTGGAACCGAGGGGCCTAGCACGAACCATGAAAAAGAGCCCCAGACCATTGTTCCTCCTCCACCAAACTTTACAGTTGGCACTATAAATTTGGCCAGGTAGCGTTCTCCTGGCATCCACCAAACCCAGATTTGTCCATCGGACTGTCAGATGGCGAAGCGTGATTCATCATTCCAGAGAACTCGTTTCCATTGCTCCAAAGTCCAATGGAGGTGAGCTTTACACCACTCCAGCCGACGCTTGGCATTGCGCATGGTGACCTTAGGCTTATGTGCAGCTGCTCGGCCATGAAAACCCATTTAATGATGCTGCCGACGAACAGTTCTTGTGCTGACATTGCTTCCAGATGCAGTTTGGAACTCGGTAGTGAGTGCAACTGAGGACAGATGATTTTTACACGCTACTCGCTTCACCACTCAGCGGTCCCATTCTGTGAGCTTGTGTGGCCTACCACTTTGGTGGCTGAGCCATTGCTGCACCTAGATGTTTCCACTTCACAATAACATGCCTTACAGTTGACCGGGGTAGCTCTAGCAGGGCAGAAATTTGACCAACTGACTTGTTGGAAAGGTGGCATCCTATGACGGTGCCATGTTGAAAGTCATTGAGCTCTTCAGTAAGGCCATTCTATTGCCAATGTTTTTCTATGGAGATGGCATGACTGTGTGCTCATTTTTATACACCTGTCAGCAGTGTGTGGATTTGGATATTTCAGCCAAATGTTTAAAGCGGTGTCCACATACTTTTTTATATATATGTCATATTTTTATGTGTGGTATTATTTGTTTCCTCACAGCCCTGAACCCAATCGAGAGAGTTGCTTTTCATCAATGATATTAACAACCATGAAGCACTACAGTCATTACAACTCTCATTACTGGTTAGAGAGGGGGGGGGGGGGGGGGGGGGGTGGTGTGGTGTGTGGTGTGTGTGTGTGTGTGTGTGTGTGTGTGTGTGTGTGTGTGTGTGTGTGTGTGTGTGTGTGTGTGTGTGTGTTAGGTAGGTATATTGTGGTGATTTTAATTTCTAGCTCTTCAAAAACAATTTCACCCACTGCTAATGTTTTGAAATATATACATTTTTCTTTGCAAGTCAAGTGTCACTAGTGGAAAGATGTAGAAGAAATTGATGCTTGTGCAAACAAATTAACTAATTTGTATAGGTAATTTGTATGGGTCAGGATTGCTGGAAAGCAGATCCCCTTTTCTGTAGTGATATTGACGATATTGCAATATTATTTTTGCGCTTGTTGGCTTTACCTGCACCAAAACTCTAGTATTTTTCCTTCATACAGTGAGGGGGGGAAAAGTATTTGATCCCCTACTGATTTTGTACGTTTGCCCACCGTTTGTTTTGGGTCATTGTCATGCTGGAATACCCATCCACGACCCATTTTCAATGCTCTGGCTGAGGGAAGGAGGTTCTCACCCAAGATTTGACTGTACATGGCCCCGTCCATCATCCCTTTGATGCGGTGAAGTTGTCCTGTCCCCTTAGCAGAAAAACACCCCCAAAGCATAATGTTTCCACCTCCATGTTTAACGGTGGGGATGGTGTTCTTGGGGTCATAGGCAGCATTCCTCCTCCTCCAAACACGGCGAGTTGAGTTGATGCCAAATAGCTCCATTTTGGTCTCATCTGACCACAACACTTTCACCCAGTTGTCCTCTGAATCATTCAGATGTTCATTGGCAAACTTCAGACAGTCATGTATATGTGCTTTCTTGAGCAGGGGGAACTTGCGGGCGCTGCAGGATTTCAGTCCTTCACGGCGTAGTGTGTTACCAATTGTTTTCTTGGTGACTATGGTCCCAGCTGCCTTGAGATCATTGACAAGATCCTCCCGTGTAGTTCTGGGCTGATTCCTCACCGTTCTCATGATCATTGCAACTCCACAAGGTGAGATCTTGCATGGAGCCCCTGAACGAGGGAGATTGACAGTTCTTTTGTGTTTCTTCCATTTGCGAATAATCGCACCAACTGTTGTCACCTTCTCACCAAGCTGCTTGGCGATGGTCTTGTAGCCCATTACAGCCTTGTGTAGGTCTACAATCCTTGGAGAGCTCTTTGGTCTTGGCCATGGTGGAGAGTTTGGAATCTGATTGATTGCTTCTGTGGACAGGTGTCTTTTATACAGGTAACAAACTGAGATTAGGAGCACTCCCTTTAAGAGTGTGCTCCTAATCTCAGCTCGTTACTTGTATAAAAGACACCTGTGAGCCAGAAATCTTTCTGATTGAGAGGGGGTCAAATACTTATTTCCCTCATTATAATGCAAATCAATTTATAACATTTTTGACGTGTTTTTCTGAATTTTTTTTGTTGTTATTCTGTCTCTCACTGTTCAAATAAACCTACCATTAAAATTGTAGACTGATCATTTCTTTGTCAGTGGGCAAACGTACAAAATCAGCAGGGGATCAAATACTTTTTTCCCTCACTGTAGCTTGTTCCCCATCTTTTAAAAAAGGGAGCCAATTTGCTTTCAGAACTTTTTTTTCCACTACTGATCAAGACTCGTTCTCATGGCTCTCTATTTTTCTTCTGCAACAGACACATGTTGAGCAATATGTTTGGAATATCGAATCGCAATAAAATCACAGTATCAAATTGCAATACATATAGATTCGCAATACATATCGTATTGGCACCTTTGTATCGTATTTTGAGGCCCCGGGAAATTCCTAGCCCTACTTTTCTGTACTTCTCCTTAGCTCCCTGCCCTGGCCACATCCTGTATTTTTATTTATTTGTGTATGCATGCAGTACCAGTCAAAAGTTTGGACACACTTACTCATTCCAGGGTTTTTCTTTATTTTTACTGTTTTCTACATTGTATAATAATAGCAAAGACATCAGAACTATGAAATAACAACTATGGAATCATGTAGTAACCAAAAAACGTGTTACATTTTATTTATCTTATATTTGAGATTCTTCTAAGTAGCCACCTTTTGCCTTGATGACAGCTTTGCTCACACTTGGCATTCTCTCAACCAGCTTAACCTGGAATGCTTTTTCAAATGTCTTGTAGGAGTTCCCACATGCTGAGCTCTTGTTGGCTGCTTTTCCTTCACTCTGCGGTCCAACTCATCCCAAACCTTCTCAATTGGGTAGAGGCCAGTTCATCTGATTCAGCACTCCATCACTCTCCTTATTGGTCAAATGGCCCTTACACAGCTTGGAGGTGTGTAGGGTCATTGTCCTGTTGAAAACAAATGATAGTCCCACTAAGCGCAAACCAGATGGCATGGTGTATGAATGCTGAATACTCTGTGGTAGACATGCTGGTTAAGTGTGCCTTGAATTCTAAATAAATCACTGGCAGTGTCACCAGCAAAGCACCCCCACACCACCTCCTCCATGCGTCACAGTGGGAACTACACATGCAGAGATCATCCGTTCACCTACTCTGCGTCTCACAAAGACACTGTGGTTGGAACCAAAAATCTTCAATTTGTACTCCAGAACAAAGGACAGATTTCCACCGGTCTAATGTCCAATGCTCGTGTTTCTTGGCCCAAGCAAGTCTCTTCTTCTTATTGGTGTCCTTTAGTAGTGGTTTCTTTGCAGCAATTCAACCATGAAGGCCTGATTTCACACTGTCTCCTCTGAACAGTTGATGTTGAGATGTGTCTGTTACATGAACTCTGTGAAGCATTTATTTGGGCTTTAATATCTGAGGCTGTCAACTCTAATGAACTTATCCTCTGCAGCAGAGGTAACTCTGGGTTGTCCTTTCCTATGGTGGTCCTCATGAGAGCCAGTTTCATCATAGCGCCTGATGGTTTTTGTGACTGCACTTGAAGAAACGTTCAAAGTTCTTGAAATTCTCCGCATTGACTGACCTTCATATCTTAAAGTAATGAAGGACTGTTTCTCTTTGCTTTTTTGAACTGTTCTTGCCATGATATGGACTTGGTCTTTTACCAAATAGGGCTATCTTCTGTATACCACCCTACATTATCACTACCCTAACTGGCTCAAACGTGTTAAGAAAAGAAATTCCACAAATTAACTTTTAAGAAGGCACACCTGTTAATTGAAATGCATTCCAGGTGATTACCTCATGAAGCTTGTTGAGAGAATGCCAAGAGTGTGCAAAGTTGTCATCAAGGCAAAGGGTGGCTCCTTAGAAGAATCTCAAATATAAAATATATTTTGATTTAACACTTTTGGTTACTACGTGATTCCATATGTGTTATTTCATAGTTTTGATGGCTTCACTAGTATTCTACAATGTAGAAAATATTAAGAAATAAAGTTAAACCCTGGAATGAGTAGGTGTCAACGTTTGACTGGTACTGTATATATATTTTTATTACTTTGTAATATGTGAAAGCTGAGACACCTGGGGCTGTCTCTTGTTAGGTGTATAAAGTTTCCTCACTATCATATTCTATTTTCTCAGCCCAAGTTTTCTTTGTAGAATGGTACTTTATGGCAACCATAGATGACCCATGAGTCGGACATACAGTGCCTTCAGAAAGTATTCACACCCCTTGACTTTTCCACATTTTGTGTTACAGCCTGAATTTAAAATGGATTTAATTGAGATTTTCTGTCACTGGCCTACGCACAATACCCATAATGTCAAAGTTAAATTATGTTTTTAGACATTTTTACAAATGAATTAAAGATGAATATTTTGAGTCAACTTTTCAAACCCTTTATGACAAGCCTAAATAAGTTCAGGAGTAAAACTGTGCTTAACAAATCGCATAATATGTTGCATGGACTCACACTTTGTGCCATAATAGTGTTTATCATGATTTTTGAATGACTACCTCATCTCTGTACCCCACACATACAATTATCTGTAAGGTCCCTCAGTCAAGCAGTGAATTTCAACCACAAAGACCAGTGAGGTTTTCCAATGCCTCGCAAAGAAGGGCAGCTATCGGTAGATGGGTAAATCAACATCCGGTATAAAACAACGCTACAGCAAAAGTTGAAATATTTGAACTCTGGTGGCAAGTTCCATCTACTGTGGCAGCTGACGGCATTCACAGCCAGCCTCAATGGCATTTACCATTGTGCTCTCATTGAAAACAATGACATCCGCTTTGCTGTCTACTGTCTATCTCGTACCATATAAAAACAGCATTATAGACTTACCCAAAAAGACTTACAGCTGTAATCACTGCCAAATGTGATTGTAACATGTATTAACTCAGGGTTGTGAATACGTATGTACATTAGATATTTCTATATTTCATTTTACATATATTTGCAAAAATTTCCAAAAACATGTTTTCACTTTGTCATTATGGGGTATTTAATCAATTTGGAATAAATGTAGTCCATTTTGAATTCAGGCTGTAACACAACACCATTTGGAATAAGTCAAGGAGTATGAATACTTTCTGAAGGCACTGTATGTTATCCACCTTAGTATCGGGGTATGATGTCATAGTCCTGATTTGTCCTTTGTAATTTCCTCAGTTACCATTTTAGGATTTCCTGTGTGAATCCTCTTGAGTATTTATTATGGCAGCAGCTTCTCTTCCTGGGATCCAGCCAAATTAAGGCAGTTTTATGCAATAAAAAAAACATTACATAAAATTTCACAACAGATGCACATTAAGTGTGTGCCCTCAGGCTGCTACTCTACTACCACATATCTACAACACAAAATACATGTGTACGTGTGTGTATAGTGCGTATGCTATTGTGTGTATGTATGGCTGTGTGTGTGGGTCTCTTCACAGTCCCTGTGCATTTTGAGCTGTTTTTTTTAAAAATTGTATCTGATTTTACAGCTTGCATAAGTTACTTGATTTGGAATAGAGCTCCATGCAGTCATGGCTCTATGTAGTACTGTGTGCTTCCATAGTCTGTTCTGGACTTGGGGACTGTGAAGAGACCTCTGGTGGCATCTCTTGTGGTGTATGCATGGGTGACTTATAACAGTGAGTGAGTTTTGTAATAAGGGAAAAATTATTTCACTAAGAATTTGTGTAAAGATGTCATTTATTTTGGTTAGCTAAATTGCAGGGGGCGGGGGCGGGGGGGGGGGGGGGTGTAGTCAGTGTGTACCCATTGATTCTGGAAAAATCTTACTTATAAATGCCTCATAAGCTTAGTTCAACTGTCGTACCCCATCAGAACCCCAAATATAAGCTTGTTTTAGTTCTGTTTGTAAACATTTGTAAATGTAAACAAACACTATAGTCTCAACATGGTTAAATCTATAATTTTGATTTATAATGGATGGTCAGTCCTTGCATCCATAGCTTTTTCTATGAATTTGAGTGGTTATATTTCTCCGGCCTCATATACCTCAGCTTTTTACACAAACAGTGGCGGGGTACCCACTTTGTTATTGTTTGAACTGCAGATTGCCCATTTAAATTGTGCTTCAAGAAAGGATATCTGGAAACGGAGCAAGAGAACATAAGTGATTCCAGTATTATAACCACCACCAAATCTGGTTTGGCCAGTAATGCATATTCCCCTACTAACTGGTTCACAGATGATCTATTGGTACATGTGGAGATGCGTTACATTTGGGGATCCACCTTGTTTATGGATGTAAGGGCACAACAGCAATTTTCTGATCTTAGAATTCCAGAGATCCCAAGATTGAGCTGAGGGTCTGGCCAGGTGAGGTCACTGTGACCGGTCCTTTCCCAGACAGGATCACTGTCAGCAGTGGAGTGTGATTACGGAGGAATGTGGCTGTTTCGGTCAGAGCACACACTGTCCTCTCTCCTCTTCCCCTCGCTCTCTATCTGGTAGTGCGTGAGCGGTGTGGGTCAAAGTGGAAGTGAGCGGTAAGGGGACACCCAGGTAGGAATTCAGCCAGGGACTCTCCAACAGTCTGCGGTCTCCTGACCGTCCTGTGGAATGGCCCGTTAACCCTGCCTACTGCAGTCTCTCACACATGACCAGTAGAGCAGGTTGGTTATTAAATCAACCCAGTCACCTAGTAACTACATGGTCCAGGGAGAGAGAATTCACACTAACTCAGCACAATGTGGTGGTGTTATTGTACTAGAGCAAAATAACCTCTACAATGTCTGTAGTAGTGACACTTGTCATGACCATTTTTCTACCACTTATCTGTAATCTAATGTTATGGGTTATTATACGGTCAAAGTTCCATAACATAATAACGGGGACTATTAGAATGTGCATTGTCATAAACAAAGCATAGCTATATCATGACTTAATTATAACACTACATTTTCAATTAAAGTTAATGTTACTAGCCAGAGATGGTTAGTGTTGTCACGTTTGATGTGAAATGTCCACATTTAAATATGCTTTCACAAATGCATTACACTTTCATAAATAGATCTCTTAAGCCATGTAGTTTTAGGCTGAGATTTCAACCAGCAGCTTCCTAAAGTTCTGGTGGAGCTGCCATTGGAAAGGTGCTACATAGATAATGATTGAGGATTTAAACAACCACCATTGACACTCCTAGTTAACCTTTAAACAGATGGAATGCATGTCTATTGAAAGCGCAGTTGCTCTGCTCAGTTATATTGTGCAGGCTGAATCAGACTACTCATTGATTTGGTTTGACTTTCATTCCCACTATCTAAAGCCACATCATGTAATGTAATTTACTATACAATAAGAAAAACACACAGAGGATGCACATATGTATGTTTACATTACAAACGTCAAATGGTTGTGTGAAAAGGTGCTTGTCATTGTTAGCTATTTCTCTGAACCACACCTCTCAGTACAGAACACCTCATTACCCATCAGTCTAACTGGTTTGACTAATATGCTGCTACCCTACTGTATGCCTAGCAGTCCTACTATGCCTTATTGTTTAGTTAATACCGTGAGCTCTCCAGATGTCCCCTCGTGCTTGTAGTGGTCACATACCGTGCCTTCAGAAAGTATTCACACCCTTTGACTTTTTCCACCCTTTTTTTGTTTTACAACCTGAATTTAAAGTGGATTACACTTAGATGTTTTTGTCTCTGGCCTATACACAATAAGTAGAATTATGTTTTTAGAAATGTTTACTAATTTAAAAAAAAGTGTCCTGAGTCTAAGTATTCAACCCCTTTGTTGATGCAAACCTAAAGTTTAGGAATATGACTTCTACCTTACCTGTCACCCTAGATCCAGTTCAATTTGCTTACCGCCCAAATAGGTCCACAGACGATGCAATCACCAGCACACTGCCTTATCCCATCTGGACAAGAGGAATACCTATGTAAGAATGCTGTTCATTGACTATAGCTCAGCATTCAACACCTTAGTACCCTCCAAGTTCATCATTAAGCTTGAGGCCCTGGTTCTCAACCCCGCCCTGTGCAATTGGGTTCTGGACTTTGATGGGCCTCCCCCAGGTGGTGCAGGTAGGAAACAACATCTCCACTTCGCTGATCCTCAACACTGGGGCCCCACGAGGGTGCGTGCTCAGCTCCCTCTTGTACTCACTGTTCAACCATGACTGCATGGCTATGCACGCCTCCAACTCAGTCATCAAGTTTGCAGATGACACAACAGTAGTAGGCTTGATTACCAACAACGACGAGACAGCCTACAGGGAGGAGGTGAGAGGCTCTCGGAGTGTGGTGTCAGGAAAATAAATAACCTCTCACTCAACGTCAATAAAACAGAGGAGATGATCATGGACTTCAGGAAACAGTAGAGGGAGCACCCCCCCTATCCACACGGAACATCAGTGGAGAAGGTGGAAAGTTTAAGTTCCTCTGCGTACACATCACAGACAAACTGAAATGGTCCACCCACACAGTGTGGTGAAGGCGCAACAGCAGCGCCTCTTCTTCGCCTCTTCAACAGCACCTCTTCGACCTCAGGAGGCTGAAGAAATGTGTCTTGTCACCTAAAACCCTCACAAACTTTCACAGATGCACAATTGAGAGTATCCTGTCAGGCTGTATCACCACCTGGTATGGCAACTGCACTGCCCACAACCGCAGGGCTCTCCAGAGGGTGGTGCGGTCTGCCCAACGCATCACCGGGGGCAAATTACCTGCCCTCCAGGACATCTACAGCACCCGATGTCACAGGAAGGCCAAAAAGATCATCAAGGACAACAACCACCCTAGCCACTGCCTGTTCACTCCGCTACCATCCAGAAGGCGTGGTCAGTACAGGTGCATCAAAGCTGGGACCGAGACTGAAAAACAGCTTCTATCGCAAGGCCATCAGACTGTTAAACAGCCATCACTAGCACAGAGAGGCTGCTGCCTACATACAGACTTGAAATCATTGGCCACTTTAATAAATGGAACACTAGTCACTTTAATAATGGCACTTTAATAATGTTTTCATATCTTGCATTACTCATCTCATATGTATATACTGTATTCTATACTGTCTATTGCATCTTAGCCTATGCCGCTCTGTCATTGCTCATGCATATATTTATATATTCTTATTCCATTCCTTTACTTAGATTTGTGTGTATTAGGTATCTGTTGTGGAATTGATAGATATTACTTGTTAGATATTGCTGCACTGTCGGAACTAGAAGCACAAGCATTTCGCTACACTCGCAATGACATCTGCTAACCATGTGTATGTGACCAATAAAATTACATTTGAATACAAATTTGCTAAACAAGTCACAAATTGCATGGATTCACTCTGTGTGCAATAACAGTGTTTAACATGATTTTTGAATGACTACCTCATTTCTGTACCCCACACACAGATAATTGTAAGGTTGAGCAGTGAATTTGAAATTCAACCACAAAGACCAGGGAGGTTTTCCAGTGCCTTGCAAAGAAGGACCCCTATTGGTAGATGGGCATTGAATGTCTTTTTGACCATGATGAAGTTAATAATTACACTTTGAATGGTGTATAAACACCCATTCACTACAAGGATACTGGCGTCGTTCCTAACTCAGTTGCCAGAGAGGGAGGAAGCTGCTCAGGGATTTCACCATGAGGTCAATGGTGACTTTAAAACAGTTACAGAGTTTAACGGCTGTGATAGGAAACAACTGGGGATGGATCAACATTGTAGTTACTCCACAATACTAACCTAAATGACAGTGAAAAGAAGGAAGCCTGTACAGAATACAACTATTCATAAACATGCATCCTGTTTGCAACAAAGCACTAAAGTAATACTGCAGAAAATGTGGCAAACAATTAACTTTTTGTATTGAATACAAAGTGCTATGTTTGGGGCAAATCCAATACATCACATTGCTGAGTACCGCTCTCCAGATTTTCAAACATAGGGATGTCTGTGTTGTTACGCTTCTAATCGTTAAGAACTGGGGAGTTTAATCAGGATAGAAAAGTAATGGAGTAAGCACAGGCAGAATCTAGGGAAATAACCTAAAACTCAAGGTCAAATCTACACTGCATTTGCTTACCAAGAAGACCGTAACTGTTCCTGAGTGGCCGAGTTACAGTTTTGACTTAAATCTGCTTGAATCTATGGCAAGACTTAAATGGTTGTCTAGCAATGTTCAACAAGCAATTTGAAGAATTTTGAAAAGAATAATGGGAATATATTGTACAATCCAGGTGTGCATAGCTCTTAGAATATACCCAGAAAGACTCAGCTGTAACTACTGCCAAAGGTGATTCTAATATGTATTGACTCAGGGGTTTGAATACTTAGGTAAAGTCGATATTTTATGTTTTTCGTTTTCAATAAATTTGTCAATGTCTAAACATTGTGACTATGGGGTCCTGTATGGAACAAAATGTATGTAATCAATTTTGAATTCAGGCTGTAACACAACAAAATGTGGAATAAGTCAAGGGGTATGAATACTTTCTGAAGGCACTGTATTTTACCTTTTAGTGGTGTTTCTTTTTACAGGCAATACACTGTGACAGGCTTTTGCAGTGTTTTTGATTTGTTTTCTTCTGTTTATACTGTCAGTGAAAGTTGTGTGTCCACTGTCTAATGCATTCAACACCATTTCCTGTGTAATCATAGGACCCTACTGAGGCCTGTAGTTGGAAAGACATCAGCACAGTTCACAAATGGATCTAACTGGAGGGAGTAGTATTTTTGTTTGAGGGCAGAGAGATGGCGACAAAGGGGATATGACGAAAAGCATGTCATGGTTTTATTAGGCTGTGATCAGGGTGACTGATGGAGAGAGCGACCCCCGAGCGCTCACTGACCCCATCCCTAATGATTCCCTTAATTCCAGACCATGATTGCTGTTAGAAATTCCAATTAGGAGGCATGTGTGAGAGCCGGAGCGTGGTAATAATGGCCTTTAATTGCGATGAGTTATCATCTAGACCAGTGTAATTGAGCCCCCATCTTAAGGGGCGGCACTTCTGACAAATTGATTTAATACCGAAGCGATTCTCCCGTCCCTAATGGTGGATCGGGTCCTTCTCTCCACGCTGGGCCACAGGCGCAGAGGCAATTGTGTGCAGTGATTACTATCTGCTCTGTAATCGCTCTCTGTCGTCTGCGTGCGCAAGCGGACTCGGACACACACCCTGGACCCAGGGCAGGGCACATAGATCTTAGCCTATGCCTCAGGTTGCCCTGAACTTACCCATCATACTGAAGTACTGTAGGGAGAGAGAGGGCTGATATGGAGAGTCACTATATGCACATGAGTCAATATGACATCAAATCAAATTTTAATGGTCACATACACATATTTAGCAGATGTTATTGCGGGTGTTGCGATATGCTTGTGTTCCTAACTCCAACAGTACAGTTATCTTTTATTTATATATATATATATATATATATATATATATATACACACACACACACGAGTGCCATTTTAAGATATTTATAAATATTAGGGCGAGCAATGTCAGTGTGGCATTGACAAATACAGTAGAATAGAACACAGTATATACAGTGCCTTTTGGAAAGTATTCAGACCCCAACACACAATTTTTGATTTAAAAAAACAAAATAAAAAAAACAAAAAAAACAAAACAGATCTCACAAACATAAGTATTCAGACCCTTTACTCAGTACTTTCTTGAAACACCTTTGACAGCGATTACAGCCTCAAGTCTTCTTGGGTATGACTCTACAAGCTTGGCACACCTGTATTTGGGAAGTTAATCCCCTTCACTGCAGATCCTCTCAAGCTCTGTCAGGTTGGATGGGGAGCGTTGCTGCACAGGTATTTTCAGGTCTCTATCAGAGATGTTCGATCAGGTTCTGGGCCACTCAAGGACATTCAGACTTGTCCCGAAGCCACTCCTGCGTTGTCTTGGCTGTGTGCTTAGGGTAGTTGTCCTGTTGGAAGGTGAAACTTCACCCCAGTCTAAGAACCTGCACCATTGCGCTCAGGACTTCATCAAGGATCTCTGTGTACTTTGCTCCGTTCATCTTTCCTGACTAGTCTGACATGCATAGTCAACTGTGGGACGTTATATAGACAGGTGTGTCTCTTTCAAATGATGTCCAATCAATACAATTTACCATAGGTGGACTCCAATCAATTTGTAGAAACATCTTAAGGGTGATCAATGGAAACAGAATGTACCTGAACTCAATTTTGAGTCTCATTGTAAAGGGTCTGAATACTTAGGTAAATATGGTATTTCTGTATTTTATTTAATAGATTTGCAAAATGTTCTTGCTTTGTTGTGGAGGTTTTGTGTGTAGATTCTTGAGTTAAAAAAAAAAATCCATTTTAGAATAAGGCTGTAATGTAACAAAATGTGGAAAACGTCAAGGGGTCTTAATACTTTCAGAATGCACTGTACATATGAAATGAGTAAAGCAGTATGTAAATATTATTAAAGTGACCAGGGAGGGGCGGCAGGTAGCTTAGTGGTTAGAGCATTGGACTAGTAACCGAAAGGTTGCAAGATCGAATCCCCGAGCTGACAAGGTAAAAACAAAATATCTGTCGTTCTTCCCCTGAACAGGGAACAGAGCCGTCATTGAAAATAAGAATTTGTTCTTAACTGACTTGCCTAGTTAAAAAGGTTAAATAAAGGTAAAAAATAACAACAACAAAAAACAGGGTTGAGTAACCGGGTGGTACATCCACTGCGGTCCCGTTACATGGCTGTTCAACAGTTGTTCAACAGTCTGATGGCCTTAAGATAGAAGCTGTTTTTCAGTCTCTCGGTCCCAGCTTTGATGCACCTGTATTGACCTCGCCTTCTGGATGGTAGCGGGGTGAACAGGCAGTGGCTCGGGTGGTTGTTGTCCTTGATAATCTTTTTGGCCTTCCTGTGACATCGAGTGCTGTAGGTGTCCTGGAGGGCAGGCAGTGTGCCCCTGGTGATGCGTTGGGCAGACCCTCTGCCACCCTCTGCGGTTGCGGGCGGTGCAGTTGCTGTACCAGGCGGTGATACAGCCTGACAGGATGCTCTCAATTGTGCATCCGTAGAAGTTTAAGGGTCTTAGTGTGGTGAAGAAGGCGCAACAGTCCCTGTATGTGCGGGTGGACCATTGTGATTTTGCCATTGTAATTGTTTGTTAGATACATTTTAGACTACAAATGCTATGATCGTATGCTATCCATTTGTTTGTCTTCTTGTATGTTCTTTGTATGCCATTTTTTTTTTAAATATTTGAGTTAACCAATGATATTAGGCCATACTTGGCCATGATTACAAACACCTGTGTGTCTCTTGACACTATATAAATGACTCATCTCGCAGTGTTTGATGATACCCTGATGAAGACAGCTTCGCTGTCGAAACGTTGGTTATTACATTTTTGCATCTGAGCTCTTAGTGTGCGGCTTTCCTTTATTTTCTAGGACCATTTCAGATTGACAGTACGCTGAGAAACTTAAATCTTTTCACCTTCTCCACTGCGGTTCCGCCGATGTGGATAGGGACGTGCTCCTTCTGCTGTTTCCTGAAATCCACAATCGGCTTCGTTTTGTTGACGTTTTTGTCGCGTTGTGAGGCAGCGGCTAGGGAGTATTGTTGTTGTCACCAAGTACTTGCTCACAGTTCCTTTAGAGAAGGTGGAGCACATACAGAGTGCCATGGAAGTCTTCTCTGCAATGCAACGTGTGTGCTCTCCGGTCACTAAACTGGTTGGGCCTGTTTTGACGTCAGGATTTGTTCTGAGCCTGTTTCAACTTGTCAGTGATTCTCCCCATTTTTTTGTTAATTTACAAATTAAACAAAAACATAGTAATGTAAAACAGACACCATTGTTGTTATGGTGTGAATCAGTGTTTGACGCTGAATTGCAAAGGCGTCTAGTCTAATACAGGGTGATGATCCAGATTGCGGTCAGTTTCGCAAACATCGCAATTGTCTGTCTTTCCCCTGCTGACCTACACACACCACACATCTGACTACTGCACTGATAGACAGACAGACACACACTGAACTTTCCATGGCAACACCTCAAGGACATCTCCCCCTCTCTCTGTGTGTCTCTGCGCTCATCTCTTTTTAAATCCACTAGTAAGGTTTTAGCCTTCAATGTGAAGTGAGAAGTATTGCTTAGGTTATACTAGTGATACATAACCCTTCTTGATGAGGACCGTGAGTTGGATCAGTTCCTCTTTGGGATAATGCAGCTGCTGTTGCTTCTTGATTTTAGTTGCCGAGCCACAGAATCTTAGCTTTCATTTAGTTCTTTGTTACTGTTCAAATGTTGACGATGGGAACTTTCTGATGCCAGGATAAGTAGAATTGGCACTTTGTTTCTAGTTTCTTCGTTGAAGTCACTGGCTTTTCCTTTGTAGCTTTTTACAAGTCCACTGTCATTACTTTCACCTCGTATGGTAAGACTGGAGTCTGGAAGTGGCTATAGTTACTGCCTTGTACTTCAGTGTTCAGTCTCTTCCTGAAATCATCCTGAAACCATGATCTCCTAACAATCACCATGTTGTCCTGCAAGTTAGATGACTCACATATACTCTACATTGGATATGTTATTGTACTCCTACATCTCGAGTATTAGTAATCTCATCATATAAATGTAGGTAAGAAATGAACTTATCTCCCTCTTTATGTCTGTCTGCCTCTGTCTACCTAGGGGCAGAACGGGCGGCTTGAGAAGGTCACCTTCCTGGATAACAAAGAGAAGATGGCATCGAAGAAGAAGACTGGAGTGATAGTGGGACTCCTCATCGCTCTGCTTGCCTTGGCAGCTGTGACAGGAATCCTCATCTGGCTCTTTGTTAGTGAGTACAACTTTACTATGTAGTCTGAGATTAATGCATGTAATAATCATAGACTGTAGGTACTATCACTCAGTCTGACGGAGTGAAAATGCAAAGGATGCCCCAAAGTGGCTCAATGACTCCAACTGTACTAATGTTGCTAATTTCCAACCCTCTGTTTGTCCTGGAGTATTCTGGGAGGTTTGTTTCTTCTAAAGTCTGAACATTGATAGCTGAAATGTAAATAATGGCAAACAGCTTTTTATAATCTACCGGAAAGACTTGGGTTTGAGTTGGCAGCCCTAGCCAACTGCCATGGCCAATCTAAACCTGCCATCTACAGGGAACACCCAGGAGATTTCACATTCACAGGCGCTGCCTGACTGCTTCTTTGAGGGCCTAGACGTTTGATACAAATATCTGAAATAATTAGAAAGTTTGGAAGTTTTAATTTGCCATTGATAACTTGTTTGTTTGACAGGCCTTAATTTGTTTGGTGTTAATAATTCAGGGGAGTAAAGTGGCAAGGTGCAGAGTAGACGGAACACCCTGACAGTCACACACACACGCGCACTCTACAGCCTGATCAAAGAGGCTTTTACAGAGAGATAAACAAACTCCTAATTCTCCTAAATCCCTGTTCTCTTTTTATTTGCTCCAGCAGAGAATCATATTAACCATCTTTGGAAGTTTGAGGAGGTCATTGGTGTTGCATGTAGAATGTTTCTAAATGACTTCCTCTTTCTCCCACTCTCTTTTCCTCCGTCAAAGGCAGGGAGTCTGCTGCCACCATAAGTATGAAGCGTGTCCCAGCTCAGCGGGTGTATAGCGGGCACATGAAGCTGGACAATGTGCCCTACAACCAGAATCTGGAGGACCCCACCAGCACAGAGTTCAACAAGCTGGCAGACGACCTGGAAGAGATAGTGAGTTTGACCCCGGTTTAGGCTCAGATGCCATGTCCTGGTGATGTTCTGTTAAAAAACAGTTTGAACAGATTTCGTTTTTCTATGGTGGTCATATGGTGACAGACAAAAGTGATGAGATGACAGACAGACATCCGTCATTTCCAATCAGTTTCTTGCCTGCGTCAAAAGCTGAAATTTGTTGAACTTTTGATGGATAAATTGATGACTGGCCCAATACCCTTCTACCAAGTTAACCTCCACCCACAATACCCTTCTACCAAGTTAACCTCCACCCACAATACCCTTTAAGTCAGGTACGGTATTAAGTCAGGTTTCAGAGTTCAGAACTGACTGAGATTCAGTTTCTCACTCTTGTAAGGTTTGTTGTACCTATCTGCCGCAGCATGTTTTTCCCCTGGTGGAAGGAGGTTGCTAAAGGCATATTTGTGTGGGTGGACTGGAAGAGAGGACATCATCTAATAACTCTGTTATTTCCTCCAACATTTCCTTTCATTGGAGTAATGGAGATGTGTGTATCGCCACTTAGGAACATGACAATGATAAACTGCTATTGCTAAACTCCCGGTCAGTGTGGCGTTGCTTTAGTATGTATGGCTGCATGAGTGACAATGTAAGGTATGTGTGAAAACTGAGGTGGTCTGAATGGAATTCTAGATGACTGTTCACTGAGCATTAATGTGACAACAGAACACACCACCACCATTATTCTCTGCTTGGTACATTCAGTGCATCCTCTGGCCATGTATTGCAGAAGCAGTAGAGCAAAGTGTCATTATATGTTGGTGATTGGGTCTACAGTATATACAAATGAACTAACAAAGCCAATCAGAAACCAACGCACTATTGGCTCCACTGGCAAGACCATTGGCTCCACTGGCTCCACTGGCAATGCACTATTGGCTCCACTGGCAAGACTTAAGAATACACAGTAGAGGTCGACCGATTATGATTTTTCAACGCCGATGCCGATTATTGGAGGACCAAAAAAAGCCGATACCGATTAATCTGCCGACTTCTTTTGACTTAATTAAAAATATTATAATACATTTTTTTAAATGATTTTGTATTTTATTTATAATGATAATTACAACAATACTGAATGAACACTTATTTTAACTTAATATAATACATTAACAAAATCAATTTAGCCTCAAATAAATAATGAAACATGTTCAATTTGGTTTAAATAATGCAAAACAAAGTGTTGTAGAAGAAAGTAAAAGTGCAATATGTGCCATGTAAAAAAGCTAAGGTTTAAGTTCTTTGCTCAGAACGAGAACATATGAAAGCTGGTGATTCCTTTTAACATGAGTCTTCAATATTCCCTGGTAAGTTTTAGGTTGGAGTTATTATAGGACTATTTCTCTCTATACGATTTGTATTTCATATACCTTTTGACTATTGGTTGTTCTTATAGGCACTTTAGTATTGCCAGTGTAACAGTATATCTTCCGTCCCTCTCCTCGCTCCTACCTGGGCTTGAACCAGGAACACATCGACAACAGCCACCCTCGAAGCACCGTTACCCATGTAGAGGAAGGGAAACAACTACTCCAAGTCTGAGTGAGTGACGTTTGAAACGCTATTAGCGTGCACCCGCTAACTAGCTAGCCATTTCACATCGGTTACACCAGCCTAATCTTGGGAGTTGACAGGCTTGAAGGGGTGGGTATAATTTGTGGAACATTCCAACAGGAATCTGTTCCAAAAAACGTAAAGTAACGCATACAAAGTAGCAATGCATACAAATTTAGCTAACTAGCTGCCGAATAGGCATCAACTCACCACGTAGCTTATTCTTAATGTTTGTCTATAGGCAACCAGAGTGAGGACAGACATTTTTCGGAATAAACGTGATGAGTGAAAAACGCAATGAAATAGACCACTCACTACCCGGTATCTTATTCTGCCGCTATACAACTTTGTATGCGTTGTTTTTTGGCAACCTTGTTATTTACGAAGTTTTTGGACTAGATTCCTGTTGGAACGTTCCACAAATTATACCCACCCGGTTTGAAGTCATAAACAGCTTGAAACACAGCGAAGAGCTGCTGGCAAAATGCACAAAAGTGCTGTCTGAATGAATGCTTACGAGTTATGTTATGCCAATGTTATGTCATAATTATGTAAAATTCTGGCAAATTAGTTCGCAACGAGCCAGGCGGCCCAAACTGTTGCATATACCCTGACTCTGCGTGCAATGAACGCTAGAGATGTGACACAATTTCATGTTAGCAGGCAATATTAAACTCTCTGGGCAAGGTGGGACGCTTGCCCAGAGCAAAAGCAAGACATTAGATTATGTTAGGAGAGTACCCAGCCAGAAATAATCACACTGCTATTTTCAAAGCAACTAGCATGCATCACAAATACCCAAAACACAGCTAAATGCAGCACTAATCTTTGACAATCTTCATCAGATGACACTCCTAGGACATCATGTTACACAATACATGCATTTTTTGTTCGATAAAGTTCATATTTATATATAAAAACAGCATTTTACATCGGCGCGTGATGTTCAGAAAAGATTTTCCCTCAAATGCTTCCGGTGAATCAGCGCTACAATTTACAAAATTACTATTCGAAAACATTGTTAAAATGTAATATTGTCATTCAAAGAATTATAGATTCACATCTCGTGAATGCAACCGCTTTGCCAGATTTAAAAATAACGTTACTGGGAAATCACACTTTGCAATAAACGACGCGGTATGCTCAGAAAAATAGGCTAGGCGATACATGTTAGCGCCATCGTGGAACCATCAAAAATACTATTGTAAATATTCCCTTACCTTTGATTATCTTCATCAGAAGGCACTTCCAGGAATCCCAGGTCCACAACAAATGTAGTTTTGTTCGAAAAAGTTAATAATTTATGTCCCAATAGTTCCTTCTTGTTAGCGCGTTCCGAAGGCTACTCAAAATGTACCGTAGCGCGTGGGACTTGTCGTCACGAATGTGCAAAAAATATATATTTAAGTTCGTTCAAACGTTGTATAACATAAATCTTTAGGGCCTTTTTCAACCAGAGCTTCAATAATATTCAAGGCGGACGATTGCATTGTCTTACTAAACATTTCGAAAGGGGAGGGTAGCCATGGGCTGCCGCGTCATAGTAGTAAATGGCCCTCCCCCTGTGACCAAGTTCCAAAGCCTCTCTTTCGGTTAGTTTGTACCATAGAAGACTCAAACCACTTTGTAAAGACTGTCGACATCTAGTGGAAGCCTTAGGAAGTGCTAAATGATTAATAAGCCCCTGTGTGTTTCAATGGCAAAGGTTTGAAGTTATTCCACACATCAGATTTCCATTTCCTGTTAGGATTTGTCTCAGGGTTTTGACTGCCATATGAGTTCTGTTATACTCACAGACATCATTCAAACAGTTTTAGAAACTTTAGTGTTTTCTATCCAAATCTACTAATTATATGCATATTCTAGTTACTGGGCAGGAGTAGTAACCAGATTCAATCGGGTACGTTTTTTATCCGGCCGTGCAAATACTGCCCCCTATCCCCAACAGGTTAACTAAATATGCAGGTTTAAAAATATATACTTGTTTATAGATTTTTAAGAAAGGCATTGATGTTTATGGTTAGGTACATTGTGGCAACGACAGTGCTTTTTTCGCAAATGCGCTTGTTAAATCAACACCCGTTTGGCGAAATAGGCTTTGATTCAATGATAAATTAACAGGCACCGCATCGATTACATGCAACGCAGGACACGTTAGATAAACTAGTAATATCATCAACCATGTGTAGTTAACTAGTTAACTAGTTTTTTATAAGATAAATTGAATGCTAGCTAGCAACTTACCTTGGCTTCTTGCTGCCCTCGCATAACAGGTAGTCAGCCTGCCATGCATGCTCCTCGTGCGTTGGATTGGATTAGTAATCGGAAGGTTACAAAAACGAATCCCCCCTGAACAAGGCAGTTAACCCCCGTTCCTAGGCCGTCATTGAAAATAAGAATTTGTTCTTAATCTGACTTGCCTAGTTAAATAAACTTGTTAAAAAAAAAAATGTCCCCAATTTATTTTTTTTAATCGCCAAATCGGTGGCCAAAAATACCGATTACCGAGTGTTATGAAAACTTGAAATCGGCCCTAATTAATCGGCCATTCCAATTAATTGGTTGACCCCTAATACACAGAGTTCTTTTTGTTGAGGGAACAATGCACCTCTCTGTGTGTTGGTGCTGTGTGGTTGACTTGGTAGTGTGGTTGACTTGGTAGTCTGCTGTTGCCTGCTGTAGAATATGGCATTTGTGCTTAGAAACAGATTTAAATAAGGCAATCTACACTTAGGTTGTCACCAAAAATCCTAGAGGCTTGATATTCCTTTTTTTAAGCTGAGAATCACTAACTTTTATGCTTTAGGGATATATTGAAATTATTTCAGAGGCAAGCAGGCCTTGAGGGTAGTTGTACATTTTCTGTAGTCCTTGAAATCCCAGCTGATGACCACTGATACACTTTGTCTCTCGTTTGAGCTCTGAAAACTGCAATGGGATCACATTCTACACTTCTGGGTTTAACTTCAGTGGATCACTCATTTTGCTCTCCTCTAAAATTGTTAATGGTCTTTCTCCATTATGGTCCATTGAAAAGTCTCCAGCTCATTTCTCGGTTCTCAGTATGGTCTTATCAGAGTTGATACAGATGAAGATCGTTTGCTACTCTCTTCAGTCTGTTTCAGGGAGCTGAGGTGAGTTTAGCTACACTGTCTTTATAATGTACCTTTTGGATTTAACATTTACCAGCCTGATAATTGCATGTTCGCTACATGCGTTCTTATTTACAGTCTGAACTGGAGTTTAACACACACTGAATAGACAGCATGATTAGTAACAGCACATGCTAGCATTAGATATCCAGTTTCTTTCTACATTTTTTCACATATCTGTAGCTGAAAGCACTCGTCCTCCATGGGATCTCCAATGGAAACCCTGTTATTCATGGCGTGCAGGCAGTTGGAATGCAAGCATACCCACTTGTTCTCAGGGGCCTTATTGCAGCCTCAGACAAACTTTTCTTGGTATCTAACTGACCAATACCTGGAGCACTCCCAACACCATGTTAACCTTGATCAATTAGCCTTATATGGAGGATTCAGCTGAACTCTGAGGTCACGGCTCCCTATCTTCGCCATGGTAACAGCAAATGGGTCGTCAGGTAACCTAGTGAATGATAATTTTTATGTTTGGCTTTTTTCACCAGCTTAAGATCAACTACAAACAAGTTGAGTTCCTCTCCAAGTACTACACCACATCTGTGGTGACCGCCTTCAGGTAGGAGAGCATTCTGGGATGTGGAGTTTCTGCATGTTGGTAATGTACAGTTGGCTATAAAGCTAGTCATGTAATCACTTTTTTTAATTACATAATATGAATCTTTGAAAATGCTTATTGGATAAGTGTAGTTTGGACAATGGAACATCCAATGCAGCAACTCAAAACACCAGCTGTACCTGAGGAGAGGTTTGGTAAAACCTGCACAATAGAGACGTTGAAGTACATGACTGTGAGTGATCAATGAAGGCCTCAGTCAGCATAGTTTGGTCTTCTTCCTTCAAGTCCCTCTCTCTCTCCAGTGAGGGGGTGCTGGCCTACTACTGGACCCAGTTTGACATCCCGGCAGCAGACCTGGAGATGCTGCCAGAGTTCTCTGAGGAGCGGGTCCTGGAGGTGCTGTGGAACGGCATCAGGGAGCAGGGCAAACGCTCCGGCCAGAGCCTCCACATCAGCCAAGTCACTGCCTCACGTGAGTTAGTAGTTAGTACAACCCAGTCAAGACCAAACCAGGGGGTGTAGTCTCTGGGGCAGGGGGTGTAGTCTCTGGGGCAGGGGGTGTAGTCTCTGGGGCAGGGGGTGTAGTCTCTGGGGCAGGGGGGTGTAGTCTCTGGGGCAGGGGGGTGTAGTCTCTGGGGCAGGGGGGTGTAGTCTCTGGGGCAGGGGGGTGTAGTCTCTGGGGCAGGGGGGTGTAGTCTCTGGGGCAGGGGGGTGTAGTCTCTGGGGCAGGGGGGGTGTAGTCTCTGGGGCAGGGGGGGTGTAGTCTCTGGGGCAGGGGGGGTGTAGTCTCTGGGGCAGGGGGGGTGTAGTCTCTGGGGCAGGGGGGGTGTAGTCTCTGGGGCGGGGGGTGTAGTCTCTGGGGCGGGGGGTGTAGTCTCTGGGGCAGGGGGTGTAGTCTCTGGGGCAGGGGGTTTAAACTAAGCAAGCAGTGACCAACCCTCCTCCTGGAGAGTTACCCTGAGTCCTGCAAGCTTCCGCTTCAACCCATATCCAACACCTATCATTCTACTAATTGGCTGCTCACCAGGACCTTGATCAGCTGAATGAGGGGCAGGGGCAGTTCTGGGGGGGGGGGGCAGTGCCCCTGTGACAACAATTTTGGACCCCCTTTGTGGCCCCCCTAAATGTGGAGTATGAAATCATTTTTACATAACAAATTTTTGCTATTCTTTTTTTACATCCGTTATTAGACCGTGGTAACACGGAACACTAATGATTATGAACATGGTATTTTGCCTGCTAATGCCTACAATGCAGTGAAGAAAACGATGTGACAACAATAACGTCTAACGTCTAATGTAACTGGCCCCTCTAACAGTACAACTGGCCCCAGCTTGGCCCCCCCAGTTGAAATGGTCTAGAACTGGCACTGATGAGGGGTAACAGAGTTGGTCACCAGGACCTTGATCAGCTGAATGAGGGGGTAACAGGGTTGGATCAAAAGCCTGCACACCCAGTAGCTCTCCAGAAGGATGGTTGGTCTCCCCTCAACTAAAGGGTTGTGTTTAATGAAGAGAAATGTATTGTCTGAAGCAAGCCCCGCTCTCTGTCATCTTCCATAAGCATTCATATCTGATCTGATTTCAGCATTAATGGCTGTTCTATGCCAGCTAGATGTCTCTGACATGCCCTAATAAGATAACGTGGAGGTATAAGGGACGCCACTCTGTTTTCTATTGTATCAGAGATTGGACACTTTATGTAGTTTGGTTCTTCTAATGACATTACAGTAGTTGGCCCCTGGACTGCCCTCTAGCTCCCTGCCTGCCTGGCTGTAGCCATTATCATTATTCTAGCTTCTGTCTACTTCACATTGCATTGCAAATAGGTCACCTTATATTACTTTGTGGTTTTGCTCTCTTTAAAATGATTTCTGTTTATATGATTTGATGTGGCTGTCAGACAGTTAGACAGAGATGCATCCCTGGGCTCTGCGGGGCGAGGGAATGTTAGACAACAGTCCAATATTATACGCCCATGCATCACTCTATCAGCTTCTCAGTTTGGTAACACTTTCTTAACCCTCTCCTCCCTCCTTACCTCTCATTTCCCCTTTCCCTCTCCTCCTTCATCTCTCCTTTTCTCTCTTCTCCCTCCCCCTCTTACTCCACCACTCTTCTCTCTCCCTCACCCCCCCTTTCTCTCCAGGCACAGACCCCAGGATGGCCAGGAACCCCAGAGCCGGTGAGTAAACCCACTGTCTCCCGTTTCCATCACATTTCGCTGTAATTTTCCACCCGCTAGATGTTCACCCCGCTGCTGCCAGTCTGTGAGAATGCCTGCCCCGCTTGATACATAATACTGCTGCTGCTCCATTCATGAAGAGATTGAGAGCCCTGGCTATATAGTACATGAGTGGACTACTGAATAAAAATGGATGTTGGCATATTTCACTCTCCTTTTTTTTACCGTCTGTGTTGATGCGTAATCCTCAAATGATTTTGCGCATGTTACATTTCATTTCAGAGGAGAGTTGATAGTTGACATTGCATCAACAGATGACACTGGATGATGAACAGTGTAGTAGATATGGTATAAGATGTGTACTTTTCTCCGCACCATGATATGACATTTTGATTGATGCCATACAACACAGCTCTAATCTTTTTTTCCTACTATGTTATCTGCCTTGGCATTTGCACTTTTGGGACTAGCGAGTCTAAGTTTTTCCTTAGCATGTGAGCTGACCAGGGAAAACCCACAGCCTTGTTGGGCTACTGTACTTATGTCTGTACATCTACTAATGTCATCTGTTATGCTGCTCATTTCCTGCCCATCAGATTTCGAGTGTTTCTTCCGGTTGGAGGCTGGCACTTTAATTCAGAGCTTCCAGTCTCCAGGCTTTCCAGATCAGTACCCGGCCCAGTCCCGCTGCCAGTGGCAGATCAGAGCCCCGGAACAGAACGCCATCTCAGTCCGCTTCGCCCACTTCCACATAGAGGATGACTGCTCTGACGATTTTGTGTCCATCTACGACTCCCTCAGCCCGGATGAATCCCAGGCCATCACTCAGTGAGTGCTCTCACAACCACTACTGTGATGATGATGATAGATAAATAATATGAATAATGCATAGATTCTTATTAGTGCTTTTCATGGACCCAAAGACTCTTGTACAGGATGGTAATGAGAGAGGCTGAATCAGGCCAGTGTTTGTCATAATGCCACTATTCTCCACAGCCCAAGGAAATCCGTGACAAACTCCATCTTAATATCAGCAGTGATACACAGACAAGTGAATTCAATTGTAAGATTGCACATTTGTGTGAGACATATTGGCTTTGTTCAATCGAAGGTGGTTTCCTGGTGTCTAGGCTAAGTGTAATTGATAGGTTGTTGTGCTGTGAGAATGTGGGTTTGTTTCCAATCGATAAAGCTATGTTAACAAAGGAAGCAGAAAGTCAACTTCAAACTTGCTTTCTTTCAGCACAATAAATAATATATTCTTCGTCCTACCAAGAAACATACACTGAGTATACAAAACATTAGGAACACCTGCTCTTTCCATGACAGACTGACCAGGTGAAACCTATGATCACTTATTCATGTCACCTGTTATCTACTCCAATCAGTGTAGATGAAGGGAGGAAACAGGTTAATGATTTTTAAGCCAAGTGAAACATGGATTGTGTGTGTGAATGGACAAGACAAAAAATGTAAGTGCTTTAGAACGGGGTATTGTAGTTGGTGCCAGGCGCACCGGGTTTGACTGTGTCAAGAACTGCAACGCTGCTGGGTTTTTCACGTTCAACAGTTTCCTGTGTGTATCAAGAATGGCCCACCATCCAAAGAACATCCAGTCAACTTGATGCAACTGTGGGAAGCATTGGAGTCAACATGGCCCGACATCTCAGGGCAAAAGTGGGTGGTAAAACTCAATATTAGGAAGGTGTTCATAATGTTTTGTACACTGTGTATCCCACTCGTTTACAACCTTTTATTAATTAGGGTCCAACCAAGACATGCATACTACCAGTACCAACATATGTTTACTTAATGAGGAAAGAAAGTACAAGTGTGTCATGTAGTTTTCCAGAATTCCCAAGAGGGACCGGAACATCACTTTCCCCAGTGGGGATTGAAAGACATGGGAGAAAACGGTCGTTTTGAAGTGTAGCGAATGCTGTGGACTTCATTCCCGTCACATCATTGGTGATTTTAGTCACTTGTTGGGATCCTGGTGCATTTAGCCCAGCACGTTGTCTTTCATTGTTAACATTGGGGACCTTCAGTGAGATTGAGTTGGCTCAGAAGGACCTCTCTTTTCCAATCTACCAGGGGTGGTTGGTTGTCTGTGGACTGTTTTTGCATCTCTCTCTCTCTCTTTCTCCCCCCCCCCCCCCCCCCTCCACTGTGGCAACCTGAGTGCAAATCAGTGGGGGCTACACTGCAGGCAATTTCAAGTTCCAAACCCTTCGCCAAACAAATGCGGGTAGCCAGGCGCTGCATAAGATTTTATATTGCTGCTCAGCCTATCAGATTTATCCAAGGTGACACCAGGTTTATGAGGGCCTTAATACAATAGTTTCTAATGGCATTACCCTGCTGCAGGTAGGGCTGCTCTTGCAACGTCATTCACACTTCTGTGGCTCCGGCCGCCGGCCCACGATGCAGGAACGTTTAGCTAAAATACCTGTTTGACTTTGAAATGCCGTGTGTGTCTGAGCGTGCAGGGCTATTTTTCTTCCCTTGAATAGTTGATTTAATGCTCTGATGTGTCGGTGCTCATCAGTTATTTAGACATTTCAAATGTATTTAATGGGCTTCTTTGGGTTTCTGATTCATGTGTTTTTATTAAAAGTGTACTATGTCACTCTAACAACACAGTGTAGATGGTATACTGATGGTTTATGCCTTTCATGCCTGCACCACATTCTGTCAGTGAAGTCCCACACCTTGATCAGTGTTGCCCAGCCCTGTCATTGGCTGACGTCTCCATTTCCTGTATGAATCTCCTCCTACAGCAAGTGTGGTCAGAGGCCTCCCAGCAATCCCCTGGAGGTGGTGTCATCCAGTAACATCATGCTCATCAACCTCGTCACCGACAGTGCTGTCCAGAGGCCCGGCTTCAATGCAGAGTACTCAATCATCCCCCTAACAACATGTAAGCTAACATCAGACAGTCATCCCCTTGCCAAGATGTACAACTACAATTTTTTTTTCATGTATTTTACCTTTATTTAACTAGGCAAGTCAGTTAAGAACAAGTTCTTATTCTCAATGACTGCCTAGGAACAGTGTTCAGGGGCAGAACGATTCGAACTTGCAACCTTTCGGTTACTAGCCCAACGCACTAACCACTCGGCTACCCTGCCGCCCCAATGCCAGTCAAACAGTCCATATTTCACTAAGTTAACATGGTGAACACTCTAATGACCCAACTGTTGCCATTTTAGCCAAAAGTTGTGGAGGAGTCCTGAGTGATGCTCAGGGGAACTTCAGCTCTCCCCATTACCCCAGCTTCTATCCCCCAGCCCTGGACTGCAAGTGGACCATCGAGGTAGGTGGTCCTGCACCATAGCCCCCTCTGTTACCCCCTCTCTGCTACCTCTCTATTTACCCCCTCGCTCTCTGGTCCTTCTCTCTAGTCCTCTCTTTCCTGCACCATCCATAGCTCTGTATGAGGGGAATGCTGAGGCTGCAGAATGTCAGCCAGGCTGTTCAGTACCTCTTCCATCTTCATCTGTCCTATTGCTGCAGCAGCAGCCCTTAAGGTTGTGCGTCTGGGGGGAGGATGTGGGCTAGGTGTTCTCCCACAGTTACTGTAGGTTAAGTTCCAATTCCCTACACCTCCCACTTGGTCCCGTTCCCCTTGTGGATTTCAAATCATTGAATTGGTGTAAGCAGGCTCGAGGGACTTCCCACCATATTTCCTGCACCATTTATTTAAAATCTATGAGGAGGAAGGAACAAGTGCATACCTCTAAGGAGCAGGGCGGAGTGGTGGCATTTTCCAACTCTTAAGACTCACATGACCACAACCCTGTCTCTCAGGTCCCTGCAGGGAAGCAGGTACGTGTCAAGTTCACCATGTTCCGTATGAAGGAGCCGAGAGTGGACGTCAGGGTGTGTCACAAAGACTACATTGAGGTCATGGGCACCAAGTAAGAATTACTCTACTTACTGGAGCTCTATAGAACAATATGACTTTATTGATTATCACAGGATAAAGGAAATGTGTTCTCTGCTTTAAACCATGATATCCCATTGACGTACAATGTCAGTATTTCCACTCAAAGAAACGTTGTGTGCTTTGTGTCAGGTACTGTGGGGAGCTGTCTTCTCTGGCCCTTACCAGTACCACCAGCTCTCTGGTTGTGATGTTCCACTCTGACGAGTCCTTCACAGACAAAGGCTTCCAGGCTCAGTACAATGCATACGATCCTTCCAACCGTGAGTATTTTCTCTCTGGTGTTATATATGACTCTGGATTGTATGAAACGTCCTATGAAGGTGCTACCATTTTATGGTACTGTTTTCAAACCCCTCTTACTCTCCATGGCAACTGATATGGGAGTGGTGGTGCTATTCAAGTGAAAGTTGCTATATGACAGAGTAATCGTCACTATAACAACTGAACTAGTGCCCCAAACCCAGTGGCACGCTGACTGACACTCAGCCAGAGACGGTTCAATGATGGAGGTTTACAGACTGCAGCTCTGACATCACGGGTCCACCAATCACCATGGGAGCGTGTTTATTGTCTGTTTTATCAGTCAGGAGCACTTCTAGTCTCAGTCCCCTCCACTCCCCTCGTCCCCTCCACCCTCTGTAATGCTGCTCTCTGAGTTTGGGCCATAATGGATTTCTAATTGCTTTGGTCAATAGGGATGAGCAGATGGCAACAAGACGGATAGGCCGGATATACACTGATTCCCTCACACTCCTTCTGTCACTCGCTCTCCATCTTTCTCTCTCCTCCCTCGCTCTCATTCGCCTCCTCCCCCCGTCTCCCTCCTTCCTTCTTCATTCCCTCCGTTCTGTTACTGTGTGCAGCTTGCCCCAACCAGTTTGCCTGTGGCTCTGGGTTCTGTATCAAGAAGGAGCTGCATTGTGATGGCTGGAATGACTGTGGGGACATGAGTGATGAAATTAACTGCAGTAAGTAGACCCTGTCCTCGCTTGGCCTCACCCTTACCTCACTCCCCTTCTTCCTTCCCTCCCTCACTCCCCTTCTTCCTTCCCTCCCTCACTTCCCCTCATCCCTCACTTCCCCTCATCCCTCCCTTCCTCACTTCCCCTCATCCCTCCCTTCCTCACTTCCCCTCATCCCTCCCTTCCTCACTTCCCCTCATCCCCCTTACCCTCCCTTCACATATTTCCCACTCCCCTCACATTCCTGTGTGTGTGTGTGCATGTCTGTGTAATAGAACCCTCTGACACTAGACATTTCCTCTTGCTATTTTCAGAATGTGAAAAGGACCAGTTTGCCTGTGACAACGGGATGTGCAAGCCCAAGTACTGGGTGTGCGACCGTGTCAACGACTGCGGTGACGAGAGTGATGAGAAGCACTGCAGTGAGTAGCCTCCTAGTTGGCCAGACCCCCTCTATTTATGTAATACCAATCTGCGGGCTATACGGCCCGCTAATGCCATACTAATTGTGCTAACATTAAAGGCGCTAATCGATGGACATTGGCTCCTAGCTCAGCTGTGTGTGGTCATTACTTTATCAGTAATGTGGCTTGTTGGAAGCCTTGCCCAACTTGCTCAGCCTCTGTCAAGACTCTTAAACATGTATAATGCATTCAGCCTTTCAAAGCACAGAGCGGGGGAGGGATGGAGGGAGAACAAGAGTCCAGTCTGGCCACATCAGTAAATCTCTTTCCCGTCCTCCCCCCCCAGGCTGTGCGAAGAATGAGTGGAGGTGTGGTGACGGGACCTGTTTGCCTCAGGATGTGGTGTGTGACACTAAGACGGACTGTGTGGATGGGAGTGACGAGGCTTCCTGTACCGTCAGTAAGTCAACACACACCAGACTCCTCACTCATTACGTGACAGGACACACCTCTCTTTTGACATACATTAGCTATGTTTATGCTACTGCACACACCTCCTCACATGAAAACCCTGTCACTCCTTTTCAATCTCAGTTTTGTGGATAAAGTGGGATGTTAGACTAGACCGTCTCAATCAATACAGCCAATCAATGTAAACCACAGCACCATCACTGTGTATGGTGCACTGCATTCTAATGCCTGACTGATTGGAGTGTCTTTTTCATCAAACCTGGCCTAACACTGAAATAGGTTTATGAAAAATGGGATAGTTTTTTTTTTTAAATCAGAAATGTGTTTTCTTATGATCTCTTGATGGGTTTTGACTTTTTATTTGTATCTACCTCTCTCTCTGTGCAGCTCCTGGTATCTGCTCTGACATTAGCTTTAAGTGTAAGAACGAGGCGTGTGTGAACAAGGTGAACGCTGAGTGTGACCGGGTCAAAGACTGCACCGACGAATCAGACGAGGAGGGCTGCGGTAAGACAAGACAACCCAGCAGCAAGCTCTTTCATTCCTCCTCTCATTTACGTCTTCACTCGCTTCCTATTCTCTGGGCATCTCTCTCTGTCTTTGTAAAAACATCCATGAGTTGGCATGTAGTTTTAGAACTCCTGTATGATGCAAAAAAGCTCATCATTGTCACTCCTAACAGTGAGCTACAGGACAGCAGAGTAGTGGGGCTGGGATACGTATGACTGGCTGCTTGTCTACAGAGCACCAAACAAGCTGGAGGGCCTCCATCCAGCACTTTTTATTTGATTCTTCTTTGGAGAACTATTGACGTCTGTGTGAATATTTTTGTGTTTTTCCTTTCCTACAAGCCTCGGGGGCTGGCAGTGTTTTTTTTGATAAGCTAATATGTCGGTACCTTATTATAATTCCAATGAGCTGCGCGGTTCAGCTCCAAGGCTGCGGTGTCAAGTTGAAGTTATTTTCTCCTTCTCTTCTCTCTGTTCATTAACGCTCATCTCACTCTTCCTCTCCTCCATTCCGCCATACTTCCCAACAGACTGTGGCGTCCGGCCATACAAGCTTAACCGTATTGTGGGCGGGGAGAATGCGCAGCTGGGGGAGTGGCCCTGGCAGGTGAGCCTGCACTTCCAGACCCATGGGCATGTGTGTGGCGCGTCAATCATCTCCAACCGCTGGCTCCTGTCTGCCGCCCACTGCTTCAAGACCATCAGCCCTGAGTGAGTTCCACATACACAACACTTCTCTCCCTGCTCCTCCTTTCGCCCTTCCTCTCTGCTCCTCCCGCCTCTCTGCAGATTGTCCTTCCTATTGTTTCAAATATCCTCCCTTCATTCCTCCCTCCCGCTTTGCTTTTGTTCTCTATGCCTCTTTTTTGGGTTTGTCTATCCCG
Source organism: Salmo salar (assembly GCF_965601325.2). Lineage (NCBI taxonomy): Eukaryota > Metazoa > Chordata > Actinopteri > Salmoniformes > Salmonidae > Salmo > Salmo salar. Next base: position 26,500,589 of record NC_138292.1, read on the forward strand.
TCATGCGTGTGGGTAGTTTATGGCTTCTTTACTCTACTGAAGCTTCTCTCCTTGACTTCTTCTTTCAAGATCTCCAGCCCTGCATGTGTACATGGCACCCCTCACACCTCTTCTGGTTTCTGATTCACAGACAGATCGTCCCATCTCTGCTTCTGAAGCCACTGATATCTCCCTCTACTCTGGTGTCAAACACGTTTTTCTTGTCCTTCTTTCCCAAGCCGGGGGTAGTTTATGGCCACTCTGCAGTCTTTCATCTACTTCACTGAGTTAACTTAGTTTGTTATTATTATTATTATTATTCATTATTCCAGAGAACATCGTTTTAGGGAACCTGTTCATTCATTTAATACTAAGGGCAGGGGCAAAAATCTGATATCAACTTTGGAGGGGACAATTACATGAAATTTTCTCAAGAGCAATTCCTGAGGGGGACACCAAAAGTAGTGCTGTAACACATAGCCTACATTGTAATATGGTAAATGTATATTGAGGAATCAAAGAAATAAGGTGTTTGCCGTACTCCTAACTACCGGTACCCAAAACAACACAACTAATCACAACAGCAATACCATTGCCTTTAACAAATCTTAGTTCAGTCACCAGTTTAAGTTGAGAGTGGGGGTATCCATGGCATTTTCCAATTATGTTCCTATTTTACAAGTCAAAAAATTGAGAACCTTTCATAATGTTGCCAAACAAAGACACAAACTTACCTGAAACTCCCTGTCTCTGCCAGTCTGTCCCTGCATATCTGTCCCCAACTCTGCTGTCTGTGTGCCATCTGTTGCCTGCTCTGCCTAATGACATCATTGTGAAACATTTCCATTAGAATTTCATTTCTTTCTTATGAACATTTTATCAAGTAGTCTTTGAGATATTAGGCTCCTAGGGTTCTTACTTTGCGTTTTGGTGTACTGAAAAATACTCTGATGTCCGTCTTTTATTTTTCTGCCATTTTTCTACCTGGCTGGCTGGCTGGCTACACACACAGTGTGTGTAGGTTATTTACAGTAGGAGATGGGCTTCTATCATCTTATCTTCTGTCATTCTATTTGGGCTTCGATCTAAAAGGTAGCTAGCAAATGTGAAATGGATTAAAATGACAAGAGTTGACAGCTGTATGAGTTCACCATTTACACAACATATGCTGCAACCTTTTGTAATTTTAATAGTTTGTTTCATATTGGCTGGCTTCCAACAATAGCTGAATTTGCAAAGCTAGCGAGCACCAATTCCGTTTCAGTGGTGTTTGCTATAATCTTTGCTACCCGGGTTAAATAAAGGTGAAATAAAATAAATAAATAAAAGTTCCCTTGCGACAATTTAGCTTTTGCAACGAGACCATTAAATATATTTAAGACAATGGTAGAAGAGAGTGTAGTTCTGTTCAGTTTGGACTTAAGTTTATCGCTATCCTTATCACAGGGACTTTGAAGCGCTAACTTACATCATCTGCATGCTGATTTTGGAATAAATTGACGATAGCAAAGATTCCATCTTTGACGACGCCACATAAATGGAATAGGTACTAGCTAGCTTAATAGTTAATATTTGCGCGCTAGCTCTGCATATTCAGCTAGTGTGTGTGCGCGATTGACTGGATTAACCTCACGTCAGTTACGTTCATTGAGTGCCTTTCAGACAGTAGACACGACCCCTCTGTTACCTTGCCAACTAAAGAACTGGCAGTGGATCAAACCATTGTGAGGCAAAGGGTGGGGGGGGGTCGCAATCTTTTGAAACTTAAAAACGCTCTATTAAGTGTCTATAATCAGCACAATTGCTTTCATTGTGTATTATTAATATTATTTAAATTACATAGTTATGTTTCAGTGATATATTGGGGGGGACAAATCATATTTTTCCCAGGATGGGGGGGGTCGTGTCCCCCCCCGGGATTTCCGCCTCTGACTAAGGGCTCTTTAATCTGTAAAGCTGAAGAGTTCCAGGTTCCACAATAGAAATGTAAAGGTGTTGAGCCAACATATGCAGCATATATCATTAATGCGTTCTCCACTAAAGTGGGAATATTGCCTTTAAATTTCAATCATGCTGTAAAGCTGAATTTCCTCGATGGGGATTGAACAGAGCCCTAAAAGACGTGAGTATGATGGGTAAACAGTGCTTTACACAACAGGAGATTTTTGATCCACTGCACAAGGACTGAGAAATTACCCCCTGATTATACTGTTTAGAAGAGATGCTTCAGGGCCACATTTGCATCAAAGCAGCTTTATAGTGTATATACTGTGTGTAATTGTCTGGGCTGCCAGTAGGTGGAGCACTAGCCCTGCACTAGAATGTGATCCAGCACTGCTGTGTTGGGATGGATGTGGTCTTTTCCATTTAGAGCCAGCCACTGTAGGGGATGATGTAGCTGTGCACTGCAGCGGTTTCATGAACAGTACAGAGATTTACAGAGCTCTGCTGCTAGCATTGCTTCCTCTCACAATCACACAGTCAGCTTGGAAGAGAAACGGCTTCCTTTCTGTTTACAGACAGCATTCTCTTATTCTGTGGAGAGGCTCTATAGGAGTAGCTCAAGCCCATATCCTACAGCAGCAGTAGGCAATCTTAGACTCAATCTTACATGGCTGATTCAATTAATTGAGTCTTTATTAAAGACTAATTAGTTCATTATTTGAATCAGATGTGTTCCTGCTTTGGCCGCAGAAAAAGCCTGCCCCCACACTGGCCCCTTTCAAATAAGACTGCCAGCCCTTGGCCCTGTAGGCTGGTTAACATACCCACAATCAATTCCATCTACTCCTGAACTTTGAAATTTCACTGTTCACTGTTTTTTTTTACAAAGGCAGGGAGGCCAGCAGAATAACTGAATAATGGTGCCCTCTCTCATCTCCTCTAGAAACCACGTGGCCTCCAACTGGCAGACGTACAGTGGCATGCAGGACCAGTATAAGCAGGATACTGTTCAGAGAAGCTCGGTGAAGACCATTATCACCCACCCAGACTACAACCAGATGACCTATGACTACGACATCGCCCTGCTGGAGCTGAGCCAGCCGCTGGAGTTCACCAACACCATCCACCCCATCTGCCTACCCGCACGCTCCCACCTCTTCCCTGCTGGCATGTCCTGTTGGGTTACAGGCTGGGGCACGCTCCGCGAAGGAGGTGGGGGATCATATAGTTACACTATTGTTCTTATAGACCTAGGTCATATACAATACATATTTTGAATCATTTCAAATGCTGATGAGGCAATTGATTTAGTGCATGGGTTCAAAGTTAACATACATTTACTTCTATTTTATGCTACAGAGCTGGGTCATACTAGGGATGGGCATTCGAAATGTTTTTCCTGTTCGAGTACTCACATTATTTTTTGTACAGGAGTACTCAAATAAAATAAAGTATATTAGAATACACTACAGAAAAATATGCGCATTTATCTATATGCCAACAGTGTGCAAAAATACCTAATTTGCCCCATATAGTCTAGTATATTCAGTGAATAAAAAAACAAGTGCCATTTGAGAATCATTCATTGAAACCATAATGAGCTGCTCGGTTTTGGCGGGTTCACTCACAGCTTCACCTAGCAGTGGCAAAATGTAAAAGATAAGGAAATAATCTTACTGCGTTTTCTAAACGCAGATGTAAAATTATTCTTATAGTCTGATGCCGAGCAGAAATTACTATGTGCTTCAGTTGCGCTTCTTCACTCTGAGAATTCACGAACTGGCATTCTATCAGCAGACAGCACTCTGACTGATTTGTAGCTACTTTTCTCGGTAGCCCTCTTTTCTCTGGTAAAATGCAAGATTTAACTTCAAACAAAACATTAGATTAAGAAATGTAGCTGACTACATTCTTTATATGATAAACACTAGAAATATGATGGCAATGCATAGTTTTTGCAAAAAAATACCTTTCTCATTTAATTGTGTGGCTGCTAGCCAAATAGCATTGCACTTTGGATGTCATCTGATGAAAAGGAAGCTATTTCCTGATGAATGAGTTGCACAAAAGTATTTTCTGTGAAGGATATAGTTGCACAACCCTGATCACTCTATTGAAGAAAAAAAAAACACTTGACTTTCGACATAAAACACATGTGAAAGGGTTTAAACTTAGCCCAGGTAGTCTACATCTGCGCGCACTCAAGCAATACTGACAAGACGAAGAAATCAGACCTGTTGATATAAAACTGGTAAATATAATTAAATAAACCCCCACTTCATTATCACCGTGTAGTTTGTGAGCTCTCCAAACAATGTCTCCACTACAAGAATGAGAATAGTATGTCATATTAATACATTGAATTAACAGAAATGACTGTAACCAAACATTCTAGATTAATGGGGAAGTGGCAATGATTAATGGTAGCCTACGTTCACTGCTGATGATACTTTGGAGATATAGCGGGGAATTCATAAAGTTTGACAAACAATTCACCCCATGAAAACAATGATTGAGCACGAATTGGCGGGAGAACGTACATGGGAGATGCACACTACCGCCATTCTCAGGTTAAAGATCGATTTTTGACATCCGTTCGATTACTCATGCCCATCCCTAGGTCATACATTTTGAATATGCATGTTGAATACTTTCAAGATAGGTGAGCTATGCTGGATTTGGTATGAAGGGTCATTTAGACCAGCACTACTGTTCTCAGACGGCAGACTTGGGTCAAATACTGTGCATTAGGTCAAGTATTTCCATATGCTCGAGCTGCACTTGATTTCATTTGATAGGAATTGAGCGAAGAGACAGTGGAATAGTCCAAGAAAGTGCCGAATCAACGCACCTCACATACTAACCGTTTGGCATAGTATTTGACTCAGTCAGGTGTGTTATACAACTCCTCTATGATTATATACATCTCTTTCATCCTGGCATGCTTCTTTTCCCTCATCTTGACATTCCTCGTGCTCTCTCTCTCTCTCTCTCTTCATCCCTCTCCTCGTGTCATTCCTCTCTCCTCATCTGTCTCCCATTATGGCGTCTTTCCCTTCATCGCTATGGCATCCTTCTCTTCCCTTCATCCCTCTCTCCTCCTGACGTCCCTCTTCCCTCACATCCTCCCCATTCATTCTCAACCCTCACCTCTCCCGTTCATGACATCCCTCTCTCTCATTTCTCCTGACATCCCTGTCTTCTGTCACCCCGTTCCCATTCCTGCTCCCTCATCTTCCATCTTGATATTTTCCTCATCTCTCGCATGTCATTCCTCTTGTTCCCTTCATCTCTCCTACATCTTTTTTTCTGTCATCCCTCTCTTCCATTACACCTTCCTCCACATCCATATTTCATACCAGACCTTCTCCCTCTTTCTCTTGAGGGATCTCTTAACTGTCTATTAGCCAACACAAAGCCAACTCATTAGCACCTGGGTTGTAGCTAGTGGACATGAAGGATGTCTTCTGCTAGTTATAACCACGTGTCCTCTCTTTCTCGTGGCGGTCAGGTGCCATAGCACGGCTGCTGCAGAAGGCTGAGGTGAAGATCATTAACGACACGGTGTGTAACGTGGTAACCGAGGGTCAGGTCACATCCAGGATGCTCTGCTCTGGCTTCCTGTCCGGAGGAGTCGACGCCTGTCAGGTGGGAGGGATACGCACGGCAGGCTACATTATCACTCCACACACACACAATACAAACACATGCAATTATAAACAAACATATGGCATACACCTGCATCTTAAAACACTCTTAAACAAATTTCCTTTGTGCCCAATGTAATGTCTCTGTCCTCTGTTTCTCTCATCACTAGGGAGACTCGGGGGGACCCCTGGTGTGCTTCGAGGAAAGTGGGATGTGGTTCCAGGCAGGCATCGTGAGCTGGGGCGAGGGCTGCGCTCGTCGGAACAAGCCCGGCGTCTACTCGCGCGTCACCAAGCTGAGAGACTGGATCCGCAAGAACACGGGGGTTTGATGAGGGGACATGGGGAAGGGGGGACAGCGGGTAGACAGTTTGAGGGTCTGACAGGACAAGACAAAAAACATTGCGTCTGATTGAGGACGTGTCCCCCCATGATGACCAGAGCTATCCATCCATCCATCTAGCCAGCCTCAACCAGCCTCCGACACCCACTGAGGGCCTGCATGGGGCTAGCTACTGCTCAGACGAATGATTTCAAATGGGTTTGGGATTAGGTTTTTCAATGTTTTTATGCTGTACTGATGCAACCCTGGTTCTCAAAGGCTCCGGGAAGCAGCAAGACTCCTGCACCTCCATCAATCATGTCATGTTCCACTGGTTTGATTAATATTCTCCCAGTGTAAATAATGGAATATGTATATTTTGAGGACACACTTTGTTTTTGGTGGTATTTGCCAAGTTTCCCCCATTGCTATGATGTGAGATCACATCTTCTGTTGGGCAGACAGACATGCCAAATGAACTGAGGGAATCAGAAATAGAACAGAAATAGAATAGATATAAAAGAAAGATATTTTAGAGGTTTTTTCTTTTTTTACAATGTATTTCTTTACCAACTGTTTTCATCTTCCAATTTTCACTTAAAGTGCCTTGACAAGAACATGGAATGTTTTATAAGTGAGTGTGATATTAGTAATGCAGAGATGCATGGAATCTTGAGTTCTAACAAAGATTGTCTATTGCAGTGCCTTCAATTCATACCCCTTGATTTGTACCACATTTCGTTACAGCCTGAATTAAAAATGTATTAAATATAAACAAAAATCACCCATCTACACACAATACCCCATAATGACAAAGTGAAAACCTATTTTTAGAAATGTTTGTACAGAAATATCTAATTTACATATGTATTCACACCCCTGAGTAAATTCATGTTATAATCACCTTCTACAGAGATTACAGCTGCGAGTCTTTCTTGGTAAGTCCCTATGAGTTTTCCACACCTGGATTGTACAATATTTGCACATTATTGTTTTCAAAATTCTTCAAGCTCTGTCAAGTTGGTTGTTGATCATTACTAGACAACCATTTTCAAGTCTTGCCATAGGTTTTCAAGCAGATTTTAATTTGAAACTGTCACTAAGCCAATCAGGAATATTCAATGTCGTCTTGGTAAGCAACTCCAGTGTATATTTTGCCTTGTGTTTTAGGTTATTGTCTTGCTGAAAGGTGAATTTGTCTCCCAGTGTCTGTTGGAAAGCAGACTAAAGCAGGTTTTCCTCTAGGATTTTGACTGTGCTTAGCTCTATTCCCCCCCCCCCCCCCCCCCAGAAAAACTTCCAAGCCCTGGCCAATGACGAGAGTAACCGATGTGAAATGGCTAGCTAGTTAGCGGGGTGAGCGCTAATAGCGTTTCAATTGGTGACGTCACTCATTCTGAGACCTTGAAGTAGTTGTTCCACTTGCTCTGCAATGGCCGCGGCTTTTGTGGAGCGATGTGTAACGATGCTTCGAGGGTGGCTGTTGTCGATGTGTGCAGAGGGTCCCTGGTACGAGCCCAGGTAGGGGCGAGGAGAGGGACGGAAGCTAAACCGTTACGTTGGTGCCGTGACCCGGATCACTGGTTGCTGCGGAAAAGGTCAAAAGGGGGGTGAGTGTAACCGATGTGAAATGGCTAGCTAGGTAGCGGGGTGCACCCTAATAGCGTTTCAATCGGTGATGTCACTCGCTCTGAGACCTAGAGATAGTTGTTCCCTTTGCTCTGCAAGGGCCGCGGCTTTTGTGGAGCGATGGGTAACGATGCTTCGAGGGTGGCTGTTGTCGACGTGTGCAGAGGGTCCCTGGTACGAGCCCAGGTAGGGGCGAGGAGAGGGACGGAAGCTGAACTGTTACACGAGCATACCCATAACACGATGCAGTCACCACGATGCTTGAAAATATGAAGTGTTACCCAGTGTTGGATTTGTCCCAAACATAACTCTTTGTATTCAGGATATACATTTCATTTCTTTGCCATTTTTTTTTTGCAGTTTTACTTTAGTGCCTTATTGCAAACAGCATGTTTTCCAATATTTGTATTCTGTACAGGCTTTCTTTTCAGTCTGTCATTTAGGTTAGTAGTGTGGACTAACTACAATGTTGGTGATCCATTCTCAGTTGTTTCCTATCACAGCCATTAAACTCTAAATGTTTTAAAGTCACCATTGGCCTCATGGTGAAATTCCTGAGCTGTTTCCTTCCTCTCTGGCAACTGAGTTAGGAAGGAAGCCTGTAACTTTGTAGTGACTGGGGGTATTGATACACCATCCAAAGTGTAATTAATAACTTCACCATGCTCAAAGGGATATTCAATGTCTGCTTTAAAAAAAAAATTATATATATATATATATTTTTTTTTTTACTCATCTACCAATAGGTGCCCCTCTACGGGGCATTGGAAAACCTCCCTGGTCTTTGTGGTTGAATTTGTGTTTAAAATTCACTGCTCGAATCAGGGACCTTACAATTGTCTGTATGTGTGGGGTACAGAGATGAGGTAGTCATTCAAATATCATGTTAAACACTATTATTGCACACAGAGTGAATCCATGCAGTTTGTGACTTAAGCACATTTTTATTCCTGAACTTTGAGGTTTGCTATAACAAAGGGTTTGAATACTTATTGACTATAGACATTTCACCTTTTCATTTCTAAAAACATAATCCCACTTTATTATGGGATATTGTGCGTAGGCCAGTGACACAATCTCAATTTAATCCATTTTAAATTCAGAATGTAATACAACAAAATGTGGAAAATGTCAAGGGGTATGAGTACTTTCTGGAGGCACTGACAAGATATTTGAGTGACCGCTCTAACTATGGAAATACATGTCCTCAAAGATGGAAGGCAGGTGGGAGGATCTTTCACAAAATTATTTGAGGCATTTATAAAAGTTTGATTTGAAAATGTTAACGTGCAGATGGTTCAAATGGCTTTGGTTCAGTTACCTATTGGATATAGGACTTAGACTGCCTTTGGTCATTCTGATATGGTCAACTGACTTGTGACCAAAGCACACAAATCCCAATGGCTTGGTTCTGGCAAATGTTATGTGGTGGGGTGCAATTTAGGGGTGCAATTTATTTATACTTTTTTTTCTTTGTAAAACCCCCACCAAAAAATGGCACTTACCAGAATGCTAACAAGTACTAAGGAATCCCCCATAGCGAATGCTAGGTAAATGCTAATGACCGCATGTGAACATTTACTATTAAGACAGACAACCTAGCTCATAAAGTTCTGCAAGTATCTCAAAGTGCAGTTTGTAGCACCCACAAAATACATTTTAGACCGCAGGGATCTTAGTCCAGGAGGGTATGGTCTCTGCTGCTGTTACCTATAAGCTTGATCTTTCAAGCTGATCTTAGCCACTTAGCTAACATTATCAATTTAGCAAAACCTGTAAATAATTTATTTGGTACATCTTAGCTAACTTAATAGTTATAAGATATTTAGCTGGCAAACAGTACATTTCATGTAAATTGATCACCTCACTTAAAATGGGAATAGTTACATTTCTGCAGGAGTGAATCATCTCACAAAGCTGCTGTTTTGCTTGTTGGGCTTCTTTGTAAACACTTGATTGGCTCAAACAGCTGTTTTGTGAAACTAGTGCTTCATAATGAAAAATAATGTAACAGGAAATGATGAATGCGATCTGCTTTATCTATTACCTAGTGCATAAGTTGAATGCAGATATTTATTTAAAGAGACTAATATTCAAAAACAACTGTATTGGAAAATCATACCGGAAGTATTTCTAAATACCCCGGGATACGGTATACTGCTCAACCCTAGCTATCTACATTTTAAACTAGTCCATTTTCTTCTTCATTGGCTGAATGCTCCCAACTCTAGAATCCCCACCCAGTTGACTAATTTAAAATGGTGGAAGCCCTCCAATATGATAAACAGGTTATATCTATGATGAGTCCTCTGTGACAACAGGCACAACTCCGATATAAAGTTGTTTTTGGGTAAGTTGCAGAAAGGCCACATGCTTCCACTTATATCAGTGCATTCGTAATAATCTAACCATTACAAAACTTATATTTGATCAAATAAGCATCACGTAGCAAATTAGCAAATGTTTGTTGACCAAATTTGACACCTCATGGGCTTATTTTTGTGGACAGATTTTGACCAGAGTAAAACCTCTCGCTTCACCTCTTCCTCTCTGAGGGTCAATGGGCACAGTGCAATTCGGAGGTTCCTATCAATTTCTATAGATGCTGCGGCCATTTTCCTCACATTAGTATTCTAGGAGAACTCCATATACAGGCTAGCTAAAACGGTCTCCATTTGCCAGTTGAGCTGAGGGTGATTCGGGTCTTCACTCCTCTACGCACAGCAGCTCAAGAAAATCAATTTGGTTTAGCTGTTTTCACGGAGCAACACGAGTTCTTCTCACCCCTCTCAAACAGTGGACTTTTTATTGGACAATCCTGGTCCTGCTTTTAAATGTTCAGATTCTTCATTGGCTTTCTTTCACTCTATTTTGGCTTGTGTTTGTATTTGTACATTTACTGTGACTTGAAAACCTAAAGATCTCCATTGTGTTTGTAAATGTTGAAGTGCTGAAAATATTTCAATTGTTAAAGGTTGAAGATAATGTTGGGCTGTTTTTTTCTATGGTCCCTAACATTGGCATAATGCTGGGTAATATGGAGTGTATAAAGGTATATTTTTCAGAACATGGGTTGAAGGGGCCAAAAGCGACTTTATAAATAATGTGAGCTGTTACTGTGTAGTTAAATAAAGGTAACATTTATATTGGATTGTGGGCACATTCCTTTTCTACTGTTCAATTTTGTTTGTATGCCTCATTTTTATAAGATGTATGAATCCTACACAATAAACATACTTTACCTCAATCTTCTGCATGTCAATTACCTCCATTTGTCATTGACTGACTCGTGTCTCTATAATAGCTGTTGTATAGTAAGTATTATGAGTCTATTGTGGGGCCATGTCCCTTTACACGGCAGCCTGTAATGAATGTGGAGCTCTCATAGCACTCATCTCCTCCCTGCCGTGACTAGCATGTCTACCTGGAGACGAGATGTAACGAGACCGAGGTGACAAGACAAGCTGATATTGTCACATTATACCTAGCTTTGTCACAGCAATATCCTGTTACCAGGGGAGCTGGGCGTGTGGGTGTAGGGAGGTGGATACACAGACAGTAGGAGATCTACAATCACATCTGTCTTCATTAAAAGCTACGCTCCACCACGGGAATAGGAGAATCAACATAGACAGCGCTGCTAATTTATGTATTCATCAACTTCGGTACATAAGCAGCTTTGTTTGTACCTGTTCCCCCATGACATACACACACACTCACTGCATCTCCTCACCGTGCCAACATATAGTACAGTACTCAAACCACGCTGGTCTTTATCTGAAATGGTTTTATTTAAATATAAATATGTATACAAAGTTACAAGCAACAATAGCTTATTTTTAGCAAATAAAATCCTTAATACATTATTAAAAAAACAAAATTAACCAAACCAAGAAATGGTAATTAGTTGTGATCCCGAAAAGCATAGTTCATCTTTCTGCATTCAGTGATTGATGAACAACGGAACAGAAAGAAATTGTGGACCCAAATAAAATCAATCAAGATATAGATTTATATGTATATATAATATAAAGATACTTTACAGTAAAGCAGCTTACAAGCTGTACATTAAGGCTTATATAAAATATAAAAATAAAGACGAGCGATGATTTTTGTTTTTAAATCACTTGGTTCACTTAGTGACGTTTGTTCTCCAATTGGGCCGGCTGACCGGTAGCGCGGCTCTCGACACAAAATGGCAGTACAGGGTTCCAGTAGTGTCCAGAACCGGAATGCAGCTGAGCCAGGTGCAGTAAGCAGTCTCTCAAACAAGCATAATGGACATGGAAAAGAAATGCTGAAGAATTTCACTAGACACATCATCTGCATGCAACAGAGAAAGAATGGGGCTTCTTCACCCATTTGTACAGTTGATCTAGTCAGTATTTCAGGGTAGTACTGTATTTTTGTAAACATATTGAAGCTACTTGATTGTGTCATAAAGACTGGAGTGTGGATGATGTCTGAAGAGGGACAGTTTCACAAGTAGAACCCATCTTAGCCTGTTGAGACTGCACCTTGAGCTTATTCAAGTTCAAGATTGCCAACATTTTACAAACCACATGCTCTGATTGTTCTGGAAATAGTCTCCATTTAACAATCTGGCAAACACAGAAGTAATACAGTAGCCAGAGGAATTCATCTCTATCCCTAAACTCTTTCAATACACTGCTATATACTGTAGCTCACCATTTTGGGGTTTTTCCATTTCCTTTTCTTGTCCTTCAGGGTAGAACAATAACACAGAGCCTGTCTATCTATTAGGTGAAGGCCAGGATACACATTCTCTCCATACCTCACTCTGCTTTCACTCCCAAATAACCCACACCCAAGCCAAACGTATTGTTTTGCTAAATGGTTTATGGCTGCCATTGTGGAGCTCAGGCTTCTGTAAATGGATAGAGAGACACGAATGTGCTTAGAACTCCTTTCACATGCCAACAAACACCAAATGACCACAATGTGTTCACTCTTTTTTTTTTTAAATGAAGATATCTGTATTTTTTATTTGTTCATAGTCTGTTACAAGTTCTATGTCTGAGCAGTCTGTTCTTTTTGAGAAATGTTAGCTATGCTCCAGAATCCAGTTAGTTTAGGCCACCCAAAGTCATGAGATGCTCCTGTCTGGTGATTTCCAGTTTGCCTTCCTCCCATCCCCTCACTGGTAAAACAAAACCAGTGCCATGACAGATTAGCAGGCTCATCTCTGAAGTAGCAGACACTGTAGTAGATTATTTATTGATGGGGAATGTGAGTGGCACATCACAATCATTGACTCCATTGGGGCTCCATTGGAACCATTCAATCCCAGAATGACAACTGAATAACAAATAAGGAAGGCAATCCTTGTCACCTACATCTCCTTCCAAAACGTGCCCAGGAGAAGGACCAACCAACCAGTCCTCTCTCCTCATGTTAGTCTGGCCACACCTCCTATAGAGATGACCAATGCTTCCCCTTTACATGGCCCTCCGCGCTCCACACCCTGTTCCGCTTACAAATCAGACGTGAGTCTGCATGCGTTGTGATGGCCGTCCGTAGTCAGACTGCTGGGAGGAGACCTGCGATGATGCATAGGAGAAACGAGAGGAGCTAGACACCTTGCTGGCCTGGTCCGATTGATCGTAGGCATCCACCTTCTCGTAGGAGGCGGGCTTGACGTAGCTGGTGAAGGCTCGGCCGTACGTGGCGGCGGTGGGCAGGTAGGCAGAGCCGCTGTAGACGGGGTCGGTGGGGTAGATGGCTCCGGGCTGGGCTGCCGCTGCCTGCTGCTGCTCGTAGGTGGAGCGGGCCCCTGTGGTGGTGGCGTAGCGGTGGGAGAAGTCGTAGATGCGGGGTTGTGTGGCTGCCACCACTGTGTGCTGGCCGTACAGCGGGCTGGGGGAGGGCAGCTGGGATGGCGTGTAGACAGGACGGGGGTTGGGCACGTAATCTGAGAAACCACTGCGGATAACCCGGTCCTCGTGAGCATGCACGTTGTAGTAACCGTTAGTGGGGTCCTGAGGGGAGAGGAAATAACAACAGGGTGTTAAGTTGTTCAACCGCTTTTAAAGATACAGTATGTATATAGAGATTTCAAAAATGTTCAAAACACCCAGCAAAACAGCACATGCAACAAATGCTCAACGAATGATTGCAATTTTTCCCATGCATGAAACATTGTATAAGTGAGTGTTTCTCCTTACGGTTTTTACCTTGATGTCGGACCTCTCGTCCTCGTCCTCCTCCAGCAGGTCACTGTGTTCCGTCCGGGACGTCCCAGGAGACTCACTGCTGTTGGGGGCCTGAGGGGGAAACAACAGGCCCTACAATTACAAAGGTGGAACATCTTAGACTCAGACGAACATGAGCTAGACAAAATGACTGTACTGTGTATTATCACATCATCACAGTAATATACATTATATATATCTGTTATATAAAGATGAAAAGGTATTTGAAAACCTACTGAAAGTGATTGAACGGAGGCATTTACCATGGGCTCCTTGACATCCTCCTCATCATCATTGCCACGGGTAGCATTGTGGTCGCTGTGCACAATCTGAACTCTGATGTCACTCTTTGAGAGGCGTGTGCACTTTTTACCTGTGAGGATTCAAAAGAGACAGGTGATTTAGAAACGATTCTAAAACTGCTTTTCATGCCTGTTGTAGAAAATGATTAAATTGTGCTCCTTTCATGAAGTTCAAACAAACCATGCATCACTAAGATTTGGGGTCAGTTCTATTTCAATTCAGTCAGTTCACATTGATTGAAAAATATTGAGTGAATAGTCATTTACTGAATGTCAATTCATTTCCTTGAATAGGGTGAGTTGACATGGAATGTAGCCCAACCCCGGCATGGCCCATATCTGACCTTCGACCTCACCTTTCCCGGTGTGCCTGCAGCAGAGAGAGACCAGTGTGACGACACAGATGAGCAGGACACACCCTCCGCCCACCGCCGCCCCAATGATGATCAGCATGGGCAGGGCCTCTGTGAGGAGAGAGAGAGAGAGAGGAAAAGAGAGAAGTGTCAGGATCTTGCTACTGATCAGAGAGAGACAGTGAAGGAGGCAGGACCAGATCCAGTCTCCTCTCCTCTTCTAACGCCACTCTACTCATTCCGCCCCAACTAATCTCTGCCAACGCCTGATCCTATATAAATTCATCTGCAGTAAGCCTCATGGTCCCTCAGAAACACACACACACACACACACACACACACACACACACACACACACACACACACACACACACACACACACACACACACACACACACACACACTTAGAGCCCCCTGCGTCCCCACAGCCCCGGCTATTGTGTCTAATCTCTCTGGAAGAAGGGTAACAAGGCCTGACATGCAATGAAGCAATAGACAGTAATCTAATTAGAGATTCCAGGAGAGAGATACGGCGCACCGCTCAACTCTCCCGAGACCCCGGCTGAGCTGCCTTGATGTAAATTGCTGGCGAGGACCTTATTTTTGGTGTCTACTGCAACAAAGGCCTTCCTTCCTTACCTCCGCCAACTCCAGTGTGCAGAGTGTGTGTGTGTGTGTGTGTGTGTGTGTGTGTGTGTGTGCATGTATGTGTGAGTGAGTAAGTAAATTGTCATTTAAGTAAATTTGAAGAGGGCGGCTCTCACACACTTAGAGAGAGAGGGAGCTAAGGGACCGCCGGCGGCTCGGCCCCGGGACACCTGTGGCCTGATCTAATTGACTTTAGTCCCCGATCGATATCTATGTTATATGGCCCAATGTATTCATTAAGGCCCACCATCTGCTGATTAAATTATATTGATTGAAATAGTATAATTAAGATAAGCACTCAATTGGAGTTCTGCTTTGACCTCATCTAACCCCTCTCTCTTCCCAGCACCATATCTCCACAGTGCTCGTCTTAGTGAGATTGGTCATTCTGACTGTGTGAGATCATAGATAATAAGGACCCCTGTCCAGTTCCTACCCGTACCTTGCTCCTTGAGGGTGACCAGTGCGATGCCTGTGCCGAAGCGGTTCCATGCGGTGCAGTTGTAGCGGAGCTGGAAGTCCTGGGCCAGGGTCTCAGACAGGACCAGGGAGGACAGGACCCCGTGGTCGCTGGTCACCGTCTGGACAGAGAAACGACCGGAGGAACCCGAGGAGAGGGTCACGTCTCCAAATGTCCACACCTAGTGAGAAAGATGGGAGATGAACAACAGGTGAGTGGCTAGCAGCACTGTCAGAGCTCAGATCAACCAGTACTTCCCATGCTTAGATCAATCACAGGTACCCTCTAACCAACCACCCTCCCTCCCTCTCTCTTTCCCTCTCTCTGTTTTCCTCCCTCTCCATCCACCTGGCTGACATTGCTAAGGGCCGTACGTCTAAATTGCCTCCTACGTCTTGCCCTGGAGGTAAGCCCTGCCAGACCTGTGAGGCTGTGTAAGATGCTCCTGTCGGTGCTGAAGCTTCTCTCCTGCTGCTAGGTAAGGTCTACGGGGTGCCTGCCTCTCACTCCCCCTCAGACCCTAATTATCCTCTGTCAGAGCTGCCCACGCACCCAGGGTCACCTGACGGGGTCAGCCCACCGAGGCCTGATGGATGCAGCGCTAATTGAGCCGTGCGGTTTGGCTGCAGCCTGCAGGAGGGCCGGCCCCCCTTTCTAGTTACCTTTCTGTTCTCTCTCCCTCTCTCTCATCCCCATTGAGTGGTGAAGGGATGATATGTGTGTGTGTGTGTGTGTA
The DNA here is from genome assembly GCF_965601325.2 of Salmo salar. Lineage (NCBI taxonomy): Eukaryota > Metazoa > Chordata > Actinopteri > Salmoniformes > Salmonidae > Salmo > Salmo salar. The sequence continues at coordinate 26,516,821 of NC_138292.1, forward strand.
GGTGGGGGATTCAGTGTGTATTAAATGTGCACACACATGCACGCACGCACACACACACAACATTGAAACAGGAAAGACAGGAAAAGACAAGAGGCTCACTTACAATCTTGTCAGGCGGGGGGCTGTTTCCCACCAGGCACTCTAGCTTGCCCTTGGAGTGCTTGACAGCGTGCTGTGTGGCGTCCGCTGTAATGATAGGTGGGCCTGGAGAGAGAGAGAGAGAGAGAGAGAGAGAGAGAGAGAGTTTGTGTGAGCGAGATGTGGGGGAGAGAAAGAGAGGGAGATTTTGAGACATATTAAACACAGATGCATTGTCAGATGGTTGACACATATTATGCTTGAGTAAACATTCTGCATAGATAATACCAAACGTGCATCTTTAATATTCTACAACTAAAAGTCAACCAAAAACATAATGTTGAAAGTGGTATTGAATTAGCCCTATTTTCAGACTATTGAGACTCATATGAGACTTACCGTTGACAGTGAGCGTGACGTCCCTCTCAGCCACCCCGATGCGGGGGACGATGGCCTTGCAGGTATATGTTCCAGCATCCTCCTGGGTGACAGCCTTCAGCTGCAGGGTGTTGCCATTACTGAGCACCTGGAGAGGCAGAGGAGAGGTGGGAGGGAGGGAGAAGAGGGGAGGGAGGGAGAGGGAAGGGAGAGGAGGGGAGAGAGGGATAGGAGGGGAGGGAGAGAGAGAGAGAGAGAGGAGTGGAGGGAGATGGAAAGAGAGAGAGAGAGAGAGAGAGAGGGGTGGACAGGAGGGATAAGAGGAGAGGGAGGGGAGAGAGTGAGTGTCTCTTAAGCAGCAGTTCATTGGGGCAGTTGTTGCAGCAGCACCAATGTGGCCGAACAGACAGTCTCCCCAGCTCCTACACTCTGTTTCAGTTTAATTTCATGGTGGTGACAACACTGTGGCTTTAATCACAGACTACAGCTACAGCCAGGCACCTCTGGAGTGACCATGCTGCTGTGGAGATTGTCCTAATTAAACGTTGCCGGCAGAGCATAACGTTATCATGGTGTGAGTGGGCCGTAGTCTTTAGAGGCATGCTACAGTTCGCTCTACACTTGCGCACTCGTTAGCTCATTGATCCCACCATTCCATCAAGCTGTGATTAATCCATTTACTCTCCCTCTACGCCCCTCCTCCTCTCCCTCCCTCCGTCCTTTCACTCCCACTCTCCATTTTTTATTCAACCACAATTATAGAGTAACCTAATGAATTCATTACTGGTAGCTGTGTGAGGCGTGGTGGCCGCGGTGTGTGTGGATAGAGAGCACTGCCTGTTCTTTTCTTCCGGAGAGAGTTGGTTCACTCTGGGAGATGGAGATGACAGCATGGCTTTTACAGCATTGCCTGCTGTCCTGCAGCTCTCTTCTCTTCAGCGATGGCGTATTTAGCAAAAGCTGCCTCTGAAATCCGATGAAACACCAGGAGAGAGGCTCCCTGGAGATTTAGCTAGCGCTGATAGTGTTGCCTGGGGTGGGGTGGGAGACCTTGAACCAGGATGATGCAAACTAAAGGTGGAACTGGGCTGTTTTGTAGGCTACCTCACATATTCCTCCCTAGATGTTCTTTGTAATGTGTCTTGGTCCGGGTTGAGGAGCGGTTTGAGAAGCTGTTCTCGGAGTGGGATGTGAAATGTGTCGGCTGGTTTTTAACTAGTGTGTCTCAACTGTGGATGTGATTGATTTAGTGGTCACGTTGTTATGACAGCGTGTCACCTCCCCTGCTGTCAGCAGTGGGAGAACCTGACAGTCATCACACACACTGTCATCACACACACTGCCTCTGAAGGTTTAGCTCTGATGTCTGAGGGCTTTCTCTCATTACACACTCGCGTCCGACACACGCACGCACGCACGCACACACACACACACACACACACACACACACACACACACACACACACACACACACACACACACACACACACACACACACACACACACACACACACACACACACACACACACACACACACACACACACACACACACACAGTATAAGTATTGATTGAGCTACTTGTCTTACTACGCTGGAGCCCTGTTTGGTCCAGGCCAGGGTGAGGGGAGGGTTGCCTGTCCAGGTGCAGGTGAAGGCAGCGTCCATCCCAATGTCCACGTTCATGGGCTTGGGCTCCGACAGCAGCCTGGGACCAACTGTAGAGAAGCCCAGGACACCATCAGAACTAATACAGCCCCTATTCACCATTCAGTATGACTTTAGCATATCCCCCAAGGCATTTTCAAAGCACAAAGCACATTACACAGTATCCTCCAAAGACACAATAACTCTTGTGACAAGGTTGAACATGTGTTCACAGACACACTACTTGGATTACACTATAGGCAACTAGTACTATGATACACTGATGTGCTCCACTCACATTGTACATCCACCAGGGTGCTGACGTTGGTGCTGCCCACTGAGTTAGATACCTCACAGGAGACAGGGTCTGTGAAGTACGAGTGGTCTACCGTCACCTCCAGGCTGTCCCCGTTCGCCTCCGAGATGGGGACTCCTCCCTTGGACCACCTGGACCACCAGATCACCACATCACATAGGGTTAGAATGTCAATTTACCACATCACATAGGGTTAGAATGTCAATTTACCATATCACATAGGGTTAGAATGTCAATTTACCACATCACATAGGGTTAGAAGGTCAATTTACCATATCACATAGATTTAGAAGATCAATTTACCATATCACATAGATTTAGAAGATCAATTTACCACATCACATAGGGTTAGAATGTCAATTACCATATCATATAGGGTTAGAAGGTCAATTTACCATATCACATAGGGTTAGAGGGTCAATTTACCATATCACATAGGGTTAGAAGGTCAATTTACCATATCATATAGGGTTAGAAGGTCAATTTACCATATCATATAGGGTTAGAAGGTCAATTTACCATATCACATAGGGTTAGAAGGTCAATTTACCATATCACATAGGGTTAGAGGGTCAATTTACCACATAACATAGGGTTAGAATGTCAATTACCATATCATATAGGGTTAGAAGGTCAATTTACCATATCACATAGGGTTAGAAGGTCAATTTACCATATCACATAGGGTTACAAGATCACTTTGGTTTACCAGAACATATTGGGTTACCAGGTCACTTTGGGTCACTAGATCATTTTGAGTTGTGCCATAATGATAAAGTCTAAACTGGACCAACTAAAAGGCTAATAGTTCCACAATAATGCAGTACACACTGACCCCATGAAAGAAATGAACCCAACAAAGTGTAGGTTGAGGTGCTGTTTTTTACCTGTATCCTGTGATCTCAGGGTTGGCAGAGGCAGAGCAGATGAACAGCACCTTGGCTCCCTCCATGACAGTCTGGGGCTGGACGGACAGGGTCACTGATGGGGGGTCTGCAGGATGGAGGGGAGCACACAACATTACTGAGAGGTGAACATAGTATGTGTCGTATCTATCACTATGGAGGATTCTACAGTATATGAAGGCTGAATATGTGTCAGTCAAGGGAGAAGGAACAGGACAACAGTACTAAAGGAAGCTCTGGGAACACTGGAGGTATGTGTCACTGAGCTAGGAGATATATGAAGGGGGGTGTGTTTGTCACAGAGAAGTTAGTGTATGAATCATTGAAGGGTGAGCGAGTGCATGTGCAGGCAGGCAGAACTAACCACTCTTCCATTAACTCTAAAGTGGTGCTGGGTGAAATGTATTTATTCAACCAAAGCCCTCAACTAATGCCTAAAGTATATAAATAAATATATTATAGATGATATATATGTGTATAGGCTACTACCTAGTCGTTATTGGCAGTATATTTGTATACACTTTACCTATAGGACTATGTCCCAATATCCACACTAGCATACTAGTATCCACAATAGCATACTAGTGTCCATGGACAATACATCAGTACATACTAAGTAGTATTCAAGTCTGATAGTTGGTAACTGAATGTATTTGACTCTGTGTTCTCCATCCTCTAACAGAGTGTTGTACCCGAGGTGTGTCCCCATCACTGGGACGAGGGCACTATAGTGTTGTACCTTAGGTGTGTCCCCATCACTGGGACGAGGGCACTACAGAGTGTTGTACCTTAGGTGTGTGTCCCCATCACTGGGACGAGGGCACTACAGAGTGTTGTACCCGAGATGTGTCCCCATCACTGGGACGAGGACACTACAGAGTGTTGTACCTTAGGTGTGTCCCCATCACTGGGACGAGGGCACTACAGAGTGTTGTACCTTAGGTGTGTTCCCATCACTGGGACGAGGGCACTACAGAGTGTTGTACCTTAGGTGTGTCCCCATTACTGGGACGAGGGCACTACAGAGTGTTGTACCTTAGGTGTGTCCCCATCACTGGGACGAGGGCACTACAGAGTGTTGTACCTTAGGTGTGTTCCCATCAATGGGACTAGGACACTACAGAGTTTCGTACCCGAGTGTGTCCCCATCACTGGGACGAGGACACTACGGAGTGACTGTAGGGGACACTAAGTGCCACTGAGGACACTCACGCTGGACGTTGATGGTGACAGAGGTCTGGAGTCCAGCGGGGGCGGCAGGGTTGAGGACGCGGCAGGTGTAGGTACGGCCAGAGTCCTTGTCCTCCGGCACCACAGGAAGCATACTGACAGCCAGTTCCCTCTTCCCATCCTCCATCCGCGTCTAGGAGAGACAGACCAGAGACATGGAGATAAGACATCTACGATGTTTACTGTACATCTCAATGGTCAAGACAGACAAGAGACAGCTGTTAAACATGCAGAGGGAGTTATGAGTCCTTATTTCACCTCTTGGGCTAAATCCATGAATTAATATATGTTGGTCCCTAAAGAGACAAAATGGTTTAAGTAGGGAAGTAAGGTATAGAATAGGTATAGGCTCATAGTAAGGCCCTGCTGAGTCTTCCCCCTCTAGCTGTCTGTGTGACACTGCGGGACCTATCTTTCTGACGTGTGAGGCATTCAAATTGCCATCCAGTCCATTGGCATGGCAGTTAAATCATATATTTTATGATGCGCCTGGGGATATTGTGCTGTTCCCACATTTCTGAGAGTGCTCCCAGTCAGCGCTCCTTGTTTGTCATCATCTTTGAGATCTATTTATTGCTCGCAGGAATCAATACATCTAAGTGAGGAAAGGGGTAGATTCTGGAGATATCGCCCGTCGCTTTTGAAGCACACACAAAAAAACGCACACACACACACACACACACACACACACAGGGCTGTCAGACAGTGTGCAGTAATGGCAGAGGTGTCTGTGTCTGTATTTCTGGGCTTAGCCGTGAGGAGGGGGGACCGGGGGAGGGTTGTCTCACAGGCAGCTCTGGAAAAGGGCAAGGGCAGCGCAGAGCCCATTCCCTGGACGGACGGACAAACAGACAGCTGAATCAATGGACCAGGCCGTTCACTTCCTCAGCCAGACACACAAAAAGCATTTTTACGCTAGATCGAGTCGCATCACTCCCTGTCACCACCTCTCACTCTGCCCCAAGCCACCTCTCCCCCTTTTTACCTCCCCCTCCCCTACTCTAGCCCTCCCTCTCTCTAAAAGCACCCGTTTTCTTTCTTTCAGTGAACTGTATTTCAGTATCACCACCCTTCTTTCTTTACTCCCACTTTCTCTCTCCCTATCTCTTTCTCTCCCCTCCTGCCCCCCTCCTTTTCTCCACTGCGGGCTCTAGTCTCCTTAAATGTGTCGTTTAGCGTAGTTTAGCGTGGTCAGAGAGTATGACAAATGTGACTCTTTCCCGACTGCGGCTGGTTCACGCTCTGGCGCATCCCCCCATTGTGTTTCGGCATTGTTGTGGGTGATTTCTCCTCGGCAGAAATTCTACTGTATCAAACGCTCATGCCTGTCTGAGCTTTGGCATGCTCCAGTTATGCTGTAGTGTCGGTGCATTAGAGTGCGAGGGGACGGGGAGTAGGGGAGAGAGGAAGGGGGTTCAGGTATGAGTGAAAAAGGGGAGGGGGACTGCAGAGGGGGAGGTAGTGAGAGAAAGAATAAGTCCTGAGAGAGAAAGAGAGAGAAATGGAAAAGAAAATGAAGAAAATAGAGAGAAAACAGAGAAAAGGAAGAGTCTGCTTCTGTATTCTGCCCTGAGAGAAAGTTGCTGCATTTTGAGTAGCTGCTGTACCCTGCCATAGCCTGCTTAGCTGGGCTCTGCTGTACCCTGCCATAGCCTGCTTAGCTGGGCTCTGCTGTACCCTGCCATAGCCAGCTTAGTTGGGCTCTGCTGTACCCTGCCATAGCCTGCTTAGCTGGGCTCTGCTGTACCCTGCCATAGCCTGCTTAGCTGGGCTCTGCTGTACCCTGCCATAGCCTGCTTAGCTGGGCTCTGCTGTACCCTGCCATAGCCTGCTTAGCTGGGCTCTGCTGTACCCTGCCATAGCCTGCTTAAATGGGCTCTTCTGTACTCTGCTGAGCTGTGCTGGTGTTGTGTGGGTGTTAGTGGATCCTGATGAGGTTGGGCATGGCCCTGCTCTCTCTAACCTGCCCTGGCCCGACCTGTTATCTGATTGTGCTGTAGTCTTTCTGTACCTTGGAGTATATGGCCGTGTCCATGACCTCTCCGTCTCTGTACCAGGTGATCTCAGCGGCAGGCTTGGCCCCCGAGGCACGGCAGGTGAGGTTGTAGGGCGTGTGGGCCTTCACACGTATGATAGGACCCCCCTCCACCACCGGGTCTGTGGGGGGAACTACAGGGAGAGAAGGAGGAAACACAACGCATTCATGTTAGAGGAGAGAAACAACTCACCAAACTGAAAGCTCCTTTTACAGTACAGAGCTTCTGAATGAGAGGAACATCTAGTGAGATTAATGTGATGTGTTAACGCTGCATCAATTCATCCACTGCACACAGAGAAAACAATATCCTTTCATCATCGTGTTGGTTCGCGAGGTGTGTTTCTACTTTGTAGACTGGAATGGAAACCGACAACGTTTGGCTTTGAGAAGAAAAAAAGAGAAGAGCTATTTCATTTTCCTTCTTAACATTGGGACTGGCATTAGTACTCTTTTACTCCCCCTGTTGCCCAGTGATGTTTCATCTGAATTGCTTATTTGTTCATTTATTTGCATGGTTTCGCACACGCTGCCACCCCTGATGAAGGCGTCTATCTCCCCAGGCAATAATGGCAGGCGTAAACAGTAGCGGGCCTGCGCCCCGGTCTATCTCTCTCTCTTGCTCCCTCCGCTGAACCAATTTCTGTGTGTGTATCTGAATTGTCAGAGGTCCTTCCGCCACCGCGGCCCGGACACTAATGGAATCCGAGTGCTAGGTGATTTTAATTTCCATGCCGACTCCCTTGGCTGCTCTCCCGCCGTTGACTCCTTTGAATGCGCCGGATTGCTTTGGTCTCATCTGGCTGCATTGATTTCCCCACACTCACACACACACACACTCACCACATTCACACACACACACACACACACACACACACACACACACACACACACACACACACACACACACACACACACACACACACACACACACACACACACACACACACACACACACACACACACACACACACACACACACACACACACACACACACACTTCAAGACCCTAGCCTCTGTGTATCTGTGTTCTGGAAACAGGCCTGCATACACACCCCGGTCCCTGCTTGATTTGCTCCTCTCTTAATGGGGACATTCTACAATGGGGACATTGGGGACATTCTAGGAAACAACATCTACCACCTTTTCTGTCCACAAAGACTCACGCTAACCAATCAAACAGTTCATCCTCGCCCACCTCCACTCTGTGCTGTGCAGTGCGGGCGTTGTGAAGCAGGGTTTGGGTGGGTGTGTGTATGTGGGTGTGATCTCTATTGACCGCGCTGCATTGTCCTCTTTTGAGCTGCGCGTGGTCATAGGAGCGGAGAGGAAGTGGATAGTGAGCCGAGCGTGGCCCAACACTGAGTCAAGCCAATTAGAGCAGTGTTCTTCATCATGGGTCGTCAGAATTCACATGACCAGCCTTTCATTCACTGCCTTTTCTTCTCCCCCTCGTCTCGCTGCTTAAACGAGCTCATAAAATGACAGAAACAAGCAGGGCAGTGGGGAGACAGTACAGTAGCCTAGCCTTGTTGTTGGTGCATAGAGCTGAGGCTCCAGTGTCTTCTGTAACTGTCTCTCTGCTTTGTTGGGTGTATTTGCCAGATCATCAGAGAGATGTTCAGTAAAGACTAATGAATGTGCTGCTGCCTGTTCCCCCATCGGCCACCAGGTGCCAGCAGTGTTTCACTGTCTGGGAGTCCCACGAGGGGCCGCTCTCTCTCCTCTCACCCTCCCCTCCGCCATCCCTCTCTCCACCACCACCCTCCTCTCCCCACCTCTGGATGCCTGGTGAATATGTAGATCACTCACTTTGCGTTAATGTAAAAGCTTCCCCACGGTTGACAAATATTGTGACTCACTGTAAAATGTGCTAACTGTGCAGAACTTGACTTTTTAAGTGTCCACGCAAGTCATTTGTGACTGCAGCAATCACATTATCCTAGACTTCCACAGTCTTGATTATCGATACTGAAGGGAAAACAGTTTTTTTTGCTGGCTCTGTTGGGTTTGAAAAATATTTACAGGGCTGATATACGGCAGTAAGTACATTTTCCAGGTGTTATTTGTGAAAGCTGATAACAGCAGGTGATGTCATAAACAGTTACAAGACATAGAAACCGTGAGCATTTTAAACGTGTGTGTGTGTGTGTGTGTGTGTGTGTGTGTGCGTGCGTGCGTGCGTGCGTGCGTGCGTGCGTGCGTGCGTGCGTGCGTGCGTGCGTGCGTAAGTCTGTCAAAACCATAATGGTGCTCGACAATCTCCCTCTGTAGAGCCAACCTGCAGATCAGGGTGTGTGTGCCCCTGTGTGTGCCCGTGGGTGTGTGTGTCCCTGTGTGTGCCCGTGTGTGTGTGTGCGTGTGTGTCCCTGTGTGTGCCCGTGTGCGGTGTGTGCAGCAGCTGTGTATCTTACCTAGAACAGTGAGCTTGGCTCGGTGGGAGCGCAGTCCGGCCTGCGTAGCCTGACACTCGTACACGGCGTCATCCGCCAGCTCTGCCGAGTCGATCATCAAGCTGTGCTCGCCTGATAGCGGGTCGCCCATTAAGGAGTAGCGTGTCCACCCTGCATTAAGCCAACACAAGGAATACAGTGAGTCAGAGAATGGGAAAGAAAACAAGAAAACAAACCCAACAAACAACAGCAGAACAACAAACCCAAACCGGAATGAAAAGACTGCAAAATGAGCAGACTCACGCCACAAACAAATGCCAGAGGCCTTCAAGACATAAATGGAAATGGTGCTGCACCACCCCCGGTTAAACACTGAGCTGTTCAGTTGGCTGAGCAGCGTGAGACTGGCTAGGGGAAGGCAGCAGCTACATGTGAGACTGGGGCGTGAGGCGACTGACTGTCCTTTAAAGCACAGACAAAATCAAGATCTAGTGTCTAAGGTCAGCACCAAGCCTCTCCACCTTCCCACTAGTCCAGAACACAGCTAAATGTCAGCGCGTGACACCAGCCAATTGATTATCCACCTTGGTACAAAAGCCTCAAAATGCTAAACAACAAATGAAATACTCTGTGTCTGTTTGTGGTAGAGAGGCTGTCTGCAGTATATTTGTTTCACTCCACCTCCATTAATTTGAGTAGATAGACAGACAGAGAGCCAAGGCTTCCTAATGAGACCATGAATTGATCAGGGGAGAGAGAGAGAAGTAGGGGAGCGAGAGTGTGAGAGAGAGAAAGACAAAGAGAAAGCGAGAGATGGGGGAGACAGAGAGAGAGGGGGTGAGAGAGGGAGAGAGATGGGGGAGACAGAGAGAGAAAGAGAAAGAGAGATGGGGGAGACAGAGAGAGAGAGGGGGAGAGAGAGAGAGGGAGAGAGATGGGGGAGACAGAGAGAGAAAGAGAAAGAGAGAGAGAGGGGGGAGAGAGGGAGAGAGATGGGGGAGACAGAGAGAGAAAGAGAGATGGGGGAGACAGAGAGAGAGGGGGGAGACAGAGAGAGAGAGGGAGACAGAGAGAGAAAGAGAGAGAGAAAAAGAGATGGGGGAGACAGAGAGAGAGAGGGGGAGACAGAGAGAGAGAGGGGGAGACAGAGAGAGAGGGGGGGAGACAGAGAGAGAGAGGGGGAGACAGAGAGAGAGAGAGGGGGAGACCGAGAGAGAGGGGGGGGGAGAGAGAGAGAGGGAGAGAGACAGAGAGAGAAAGAGAAAGAGAGATGGGGGAGACAGAGAGAGAGAGGGGGAGACAGAGAGAGAGAGGGGGAGACAGAGAGAGGGGGGGGGAGACAGAGAGAGAGATGGGGGAGACAGAGAGAGAGAGGGGGAGACAGAGAGAGAGAGGGGGAGACAGAGAGAGAGGGGGGGAGACAGAGAGAGAGAGGGGGAGACAGAGAGAGAAAGAGAAAGAGAGATGGGGGAGACAGAGAGAGAGGGGGGGAGACAGAGAGAGAGGGGCGGAGACAGAGAGAGAGAGGGGGAGACAGAGAGAGAAAGAGAAAGAGAGATGGGGAGACAGAGAGAGTGAGGGGAGACAGAGAGAGAGAGGGGGAGACAGAGAGAGAAAGAGAAAGAGAGATGGGGGAGACAGAGAGAGAGAGGGGGAGACAGAGAGAGAGAGGGGGAGACAGAGAGAGAGGGGGGGAGACAGAGAGAGAGAGGGGGAGACAGAGAGAGAGGGGGGGAGACAGAGAGAGAGAGGGGGAGACAGAGAGAGAAAGAGAAAGAGAGATGGGGAGACAGAGAGAGAGGGGGGGAGACAGAGAGAGAGGGGGGGAGACAGAGAGAGAGAGGGGGAGACAGAGAGAGAAAGAGAAAGAGAGATGGGGAGACAGAGAGAGTGAGGGGAGACAGAGAGAGAGAGGGGGAGACAGAGAGAGAAAGAGAAAGAGAGATGGGGGAGACAGAGAGAGAGAGGGAGACAGAGAGAGAGAGGGGGAGACAGAGAGAGAGGGGGGAGACAGAGAGAGAGAGGGGGAGACAGAGAGAGAGAGGGGGAGACAGAGAGAGAGAGGGGGAGACAGAGAGAGAGAGGGGGAGACAGAGAGAGTGAGGGGAGACAGAGAGAGTGAGGGGAGACAGAGAGAGAGAGGGGGAGACAGAGAGAGTGAGGGGAGACAGAGAGCGAGAGGGGGAGACAGAGAGAGAGAGGGGGAGACAGAGAGAGAGAGGGAGAGAGAGGGGGAGACAGAGAGAGAGAGGGGGAGACAGAGAGAGAGAGGGGGAGACAGAGAGAGAGGGGGGGAGACAGAGAGAGAGAGGGGGGGACAGAGAGAGAGAGGGGGAGACAGAGAGAGAGAGAGGGGAGACAGAGAGAGAGAGGGGGGAGACAGAGAGACAGAGGGGGAGACAGAGAGAGAGAGGGGAGACAGAGAGAGAGAGGGGGAGACAGAGAGAGAGAGGGGAGACAGAGAGAGAGAGGGGGGAGACAGAGAGACAGAGGGGGAGACAGAGAGAGAGAGAGGGGAGACAGAGAGAGAGAGGGGGGAGACAGAGAGACAGAGGGGGAGACAGAGAGAGAGAGGGGGAGACAGAGACCGAGACACACAGAGACATGTTGGTCAGATCAGATACCTGGCAGATCTCTCTCTCCACCCAGCGCCAGGCCATCTTTGGTCCACTGCACCATTCCTCGGTACCCCACGATGACACAGGGCAGAGTCACCGATTGACCAGACACCACTACCTGGTCTTGGGGCTGCTGGGAAAAGTAGGCTGCTCGGGTAGCTGTTGGAAGAAGAGAGAGGTTTGATGAGTAACATGTAATGATATAATCTAATAGCGATGCTTGAGCCAAATGCATGGCCATATTTAGCCTGGCCCCATAATGGACTGGCCTGTTCATTCTGTTGTTTACGTGTTGCCATGTTGTTACATGGGGTGGACGGAGGAGGCTGAAAATATGTATTTTCTCATTAAAATGGTGGCTGAGCTGAGCAGGAAGAGTCAGCTGCCTCATGACTTATTTAACTCTTTCCCCAGACCATATGGCAGCCACCGCACGGTGACACGAAACAAGCACACTGCGGAGGAGAGAAATCTGCCACTCTTTGGGGGAGCTTTTTGTTAAAATGGATGTTATACAATCAAAACTCCATTAAGTGTCCCGGGGGAAGCATCCGTCTGAGCCTGCTCAACGTCAACCAAGACACCTGCCTCTGTCTGTTCCATTGCTGTGTTTAAGGATGGGACACACACACACGGAACACACACACACACACACACACATGGAACACACAAACATACACGAACACACACACACACACACACACACATGGAACACACGAACACACACACACACAGTGAAAGCTGTTGGCTCGCCTCCACTCACACACACTGGAATCCACACCCACACTCGCAACACACACACTTGCATCGCAACCCGCACCTGTGCACACACACACACACACACACATAAAGTTTGAATACGACTCCTTGTATCCCACTGTTTGTGCCACGATGCTGGAGATTAAGTATTACAAACCCAACTGGCAGGGGAAGTAGATGGCTCCCCTCCAGAGGTAGAGCTAAACCATTGGGGGAGATATGAAGAGAGGAAAGGGCTGAGAGAGAACAGAGTTGGTTGGCTAAGTAGAGAAGAGAAAGAGAGGGCTTTATCTTTCCCTTAAAAGAAAGAACCTTCCTTCATTTTTTATTTTCTCTCTCTCTCTGTCTCTGTCTCTCTCTCTCTCTCCCCCCCTCTTTCAATAGGAGAATGGGGGGCCAGGGGGAAGATAAAGAGGGGTCTATTCAGTCAGTGCTAAGCCCTTCTCCAATGGTTCTCTGGGTGGGAGTGCTTAAACAGACAGGCTGGGGGGGGGCTCTCCTGGGGAAAGAAAAGCCGGTGAAAGGAGGGCAACATACGGCGGCCAGAGACGCGCTATTGTCCTCTTGTCCCTCTCTTTTAATAGGCCTCTTCATTTCCAATCAATCCTGCTAAATGCAAGTTTAATAGCTTTTCAATAGCAGATATTGCCCCCCGAGGGAAGCTAGGATTTTCTCTCTCCTTCTCAACCCGCTCAACCCTCTCCTCTCTCTCCTCTCTTCTCTCTCCCCTCTCTCTCACTCCATCATTCTCTCTAGCTTTTCTTTCTTTTCAAAAGGGGGCTTCCGAGGTTGGTTGGCGGTGTTTGTTCCCTACTCAATTATC